>NC_086101.1:161593388-161908580 GCF_963921235.1 Mobula hypostoma | reverse complement strand
AATACTTCATATTTCTGCCCCTGCAGAGTGTGGTCAATTACGTAGTTTTCAATAATGAATCCAATAATTTCATGGTCCATGTCACTGTATACTTGCATTCCTCAATTGCATTTGAGGCTGTTGGATCACTAACTGTGAATTCCAGACAGCTGCAGAGGAACAAAACAGCAAAGCTGCCATGTTGCAATATCACATTTTGTTATAGGCCAGTGGCTATGACAATCTCCTTGCAGGGTTTGTAATTGATTTCTGTGGCATTGCTAATGCTGATGTCATGTGTCCGGCTGATGTTATGCACCATTTTGGGCAAGGTGATTTCTGGTTGCTGTGGGAAGGAACTGTAACTGTTTCGTTTGCTTTTGGGTTATAATTCTGCATGTTGCTGTCCACTTACGGGTATTTCAAATATATGTAGGCTTTTCAAATTTATGTAGGCTTATTAAAAAATCTTTTCTGTTACTTTTTTGTATTTGGAACTAAGCTATTAAAAATTTGACAGCATTTCATTATTCTCCAACAAAGTGCTATGTTGAAGCAGACTGAATCAATTTTGATCAATTAAGCATTTATAAAACTTCTAACAAACTAAAGTTGGAGGGAAAACCTTTTGAGTTTTAAATTGCCTTTATTGTTAAAGCAGTTGTCTATTGAACAACAGGGTCAAAGCAAAAGGAGTTAGCTATGTTACAGTGAGGTAATCATTGTTCATCTTTAGGAACTTCATTTGCTAGATTGTTGTTAAATATCAAGTACAAATTGTTATATTTTCCTTAATTAAAACACAGTACAAGTACAGGCTTTTTGACCCACAATGTGCTGAACCAATTAAACAAATGACACCTAATCCCTTCTGCCTACAATTGGTTTCATATGGAAGGATAGTTTATTGATCCCGAAAGAAATTAGTGTTGCAGTAGCACAAGTGCACAGATGTACAAATATTGGGAGAGAAGTAAGAAAGAATTTTTTAAAAAGTTGCCTCAAACAGTCTTAACAGGAGGGGATCATCACTTCCCTAGCTATAGGTTGATTCATTATAGAGCCTATTGGCCAAGGGTAAGAATGACCTCATGTAGCGCTCTTTGAAGCAGGGCATTTGTCTTGGTCTATTATTAAAATTGCTCCTCTGTTCAGCCAAAGTGGCCTGTAGAGGGTGAGAAACATTGTCCAGAATTGCCAGGATTTTCCGTAGGGTCCATTGTTCTACCACAGCCTCCAGTGTGTCCAGTTTGACTCCCATAACAGAGCCAGCCTTTCTGTTGAGCCTGTTGGCATCACCTGTGTTGATGCCATTGCCCCAGCACACCACTGCATCGAAGATTGTACTGGCAACAATGGACTGGTAGAATACATACTTGCATGCTTGCATACTCCAAAGGACCTCAGTATCCTCAAGAAGTACAGGCAACTCTGGCCCTTCTTGTATGTAGCCTCTGTTGGTGCTCCCCTTTGCCGTATTCCAGGTGCACCCCAAGGTACTTGTAGGTCCTCACTATCAATAGTAACAGGGAGCAGTGCAGGCTTAGTCTTCCTAAAGTCCATCACCATCTCTTTTGTCAAATGGTGTAAGCTGAATCACCTGCAGCTCAACATCTGTAAGACAAGGTCCTCCATCAGGGCCCTGTGTGCATCCTCCTGTCTTCTCTTTTATACACCCAACTATTGCTGAGTTATCAGAATTTCTGCACATGAGATGACTCAGTGTTGTATCTGAAGTCCAAGGTATACAGGGTAAATGGGAGGAGAGCCAATACAGTCCCCTGTGGGGCCCCAATGCTGCTTATAGCCATGTTTGACACACGTTTCCAAAGCTGCACATACTGTGGTCTGCCAGTCAGGTAGTCCCTGATCCCGAATATAATGGAAGTGCCAACCTGCACTGATCGGAGCTCTCCACCCAGGCACTTGACAATTTTTTTAAAAAATGATCCTTATAGTGCTGCCCTGCTTATTCAATGGGAGTAGGCTCTGCTCAGCAGGTAGGTGACAGCATCATCTACTTCAGTGGACTCCTGGCAAGCAAACTGCAGGAGATCGAGGGCTGATCGGACCAGGGTTCAGAAGTGAGTCAGTACCAGTCTCTCTCGTGTCTTCATGACGTATGAGGTCAGGGCCTCTGGATGGTAGTCGTTCAAGACCTTCAGTTGGCCCTTTGGTACTGGGACGACACATGATGTTTTCCACATATCCCTCAGTTCTCTGCATATTCATTTGAAATGAATTAGATTTAATAATTCAAACTTATTGAGCAATTAGATACTCACCCCTCCCTTGTAGGATGTCAAGTTTGTATATTAGCTTGAATCAGTCAATGGCGAAAGATCTATTGTCTTGTACCAGAGGGCTTGCAGTTAAGATGAGAAGGGCTACGTCCAAAAGGGATGTGTTGGGCAAGCTTTTTCTAAAGAGAGGTGGATGCCTGAAAGGCGCTGTCTAGGGTGATGGTGGAGGCAAATACGATAGGGTTTTAAGGAGGCACTTAGCACATGAATAAGCAAGGTCTAGATGGATATGGACAGTGTGTAGGCAGAAGGGATTAGTTTAATTGTTTTTATTAATAATGTAATTAGTTTGGCACAACAGTGTGGGCTGAAGGGCCTGTTCCTGTAATGCACTTGTCTATGTTCTATCACTAGAGACTTTCTATACCAAAACGACTAACTTTGAAAGAATTCTCTCAAGCTCATTATGATCAAGAGCCAGTGAAAATCAAAATTTTAATATAATACAGAATTTCAGCAGAGTGGGATTAGTTTTTCAACACCAATTGATTGAAGTGATGAGAATGGATTGAATTTGATCATGGTTGAAAATTAATTGAAATGTAGACTTGAACTATGTATCTATTTGGCAGTGAGGCTTTAATCCTTGTGAGTTCATGGTCCAACTTTATATGAAAGTTTATTAATTTTTATTTATCTTCATTGCAGTTGTGATCTATTTTAACTTGATTTTTTTCCCCAGTTCAATACCTAATAAGTCCTGAACCAAAAATGGTAGTTTCCATACAATCTGTTTCACATAGAGAATTTAAAATCAATCCAGGCTTGCACAGTTTTAAATAAATAGATAAATAACATGATTCTACTCTTAAATGTTGAAGTTTTAGTAGAATGGAATTGAATAATATTGCTGCTTAAAGTCTTCCTGTGCATTCTATTCAAACAAAGGTGAATAGGTTTTGCCAGGGAAAATGATCATGTTCCATACAAACATAATGTCTTTTTTGTTAATTGTCTGCTGTGAAATTTTGAATGAACCCAGACTGATTATGGTTTGCAAATTTCTCCACAGCCCCATGAGTTTGATGAATGTCGCTTTGATATCAGTGTGAATGATAGTGTCTGGTATCTCCGTGCTCAAGACCCAGACCATAGACAGCAATGGATAGAGGCTATTGAACAGCACAAGGTAAAACAAGAATTTTTAATTGTCTGAAATGTTATTTTAAGATTAATTGTGACTGATGTTTCAATCGTACTTAAGTTTGACATATTTGGTTTCTTGCTCTTAATGCCTCTTGAGAAATATTGCATTTCTCATAATGCCTTATGAATTGAACTTTCTTTTTCTTTTTTAAATCTTTTTATTGAGTAAGTATACAAAAAAGGTAAGCCATATAAACATTAATACAATGTTAAAGTATAATAAAATTCCAAAAGATAACAATACCAAAAAGAAAATACTACAAACAATGTAATTTAAGCATGAGAAACCAAGATAACATAATAGTATACTAGATTTTATATATATCAATGGAAAAAAAGAAAAAAAAAACCCAAAAAAAAACCCACCGTGCAACTAACTAAAAGCAAAGCAAAGCAATGGGCTAACTTGAAACCAAACAGAGTTAAACTTAAAATCACGTCCTCAATCCCGACCTCCATTAAAACAGTAAAAAAAACAAGAAGGGTGAATTGAACTTTCAATTGAGTCAATAAGGACAAGAAACTGGAGAAACCTCCACTATCATAATGAAAGATTTGTTTCTATTTAAGTACTAGTGTGTGCCCTTGATAAAGCCGGCTGGTGGTGTAGTGGCATCCACACTGGACTTCAAGGCAAGAGGTCCCAGGTTCAAATTCGGCTGGCTCCTTGCAGGGTTGAGTGTCAAGCTAGCAACTTAGCCTTCTATTTTTTTTTTAAAAAACACAAAAATGCTAAAGGAATGGCAAGGCTGCATGGCAGCCTTTATTTACCTAAAATTGTCTCTTGATTTACAAAATGAAAGGTACTATTTGAGGTTACAGTAAAAAGTATTATGGTATTAATGAAATAGAAAATAAATTGGGAAGAGGGGTGTGTACCATCAAAACTAAATAAATATCTCATTAGTAAATATTGAACATTGGTTTTTGAAATGGTTCGCTTTGAACAAATTAGTTGTCAGTTCCTCCTGCTGTCAGTATGTTCTACCTTATGTTCCAAATGATGGGGCAACTCTTATTTACTATAAATTTAGGAAGTGAGAATATAAAAATTAATGGATATTAAGTTGAAGTGTTTTTTCAGATGTTAAATTTATCAAACATCAGTCTTCATTGAGGGATTAGCAGTGGAAAATGTGTATAAACTCTATCAAATGTAATTCAGGAAGATGATAAGTAGCAGGTGTGACAGTCTTATGTATCGAGACAAAGAAATTTAAATATAGAGGAATAGTGGCTACATTTCAAACACTGAGTGACAGAAGGGTATACTGTATCTATTACAAAGATTGACTATGCAATAACTTGTAGCAATGAAAAAACAAAAAAATAATAGTTTCACTATCTGGAACCAAAAATTACAAAAGCAAGAAAATAATGTTGAACTAGGAGGTGTGGTGAAGACTATTTTTAAGGCTACAATAGAATTATACTATGCACATGTTTGAGCATAACATGAAGAAATAGTTGTTTAAAAAAAAACTTCAAGTCACTGGAATGAAAGTTAGAATTTCTGAAGAGGATTGCGGTAAGAGGTGACCCATGGAGATCTTCATGAGAGCTTATGATAAGGTGAACAGTGATAGATTGTTTCAATTACTTGTGTTATAATGAGAGAGTACAAAGTGGCTCTTATTGCGCAGAACTAGAGGTCATTTTCTTTTCACAATGAAGTTGGTCTCTGAAATTCATCACTGAAGTAGTGTAATAAAACTGTTACTCAGAAAAGAACTTAGTGTTTTGGGTGAACAGAAATTGGGATTAAATGCGATACATTATGAAAAACTGTTGTATTGATTTAGTTACTGAATTATTTGTATGCTCTCATATTCAATGTTTTAGCTTGGCTAGGTACCCATTTAGTCCAATAAACTAGCATAGTGTAGCATAGTGTACTTCGGATTTGTAGCCCTTTGCTCTGCATTCTCTATCAAGTTTAAACTATACACCAGGCACTTAGAGAAAGCACCACATGTATGGAAGACCTGTACTTGCCACCATTTGAACTAATTGCTGGAGATTTTATTCTGAATTTCTGATATTTGTGATGACCATTTGTGCCTCTTGCATAATGAACAATTCCACACTATTATCACTGTAACTTGATCTGCTTTTTAAGAATATATAGAGACTTCCGGTAGCGCTCATGGAGTGAAGTCGCGTTCTTGACTCGCTCCATTACCTCTGAGTTTTTTCTCTCTATGGTCAGCTATACTTTAATTAACTATTAAGGCATCAATTTTTACAATACTTTGAATTAAACTGAATTCTCTGACAATTGGATGATACTGAGATCGGCTATGTCTAAGAACGGGAAAGACGGCAAGGATGGTAAACCTCCGGTTAAACCGAAAGCTACGGATCTCCCTCCGACTGAATCACCGGTGACTTTGAAAGCGATATCGGAGTTAATTCAGAGGGAAATTTCAACCTCTGTTAGGGAGATGATTCGTACAGAAATTATGGGCTTTGTTAAAGACCTGATTCATACGGAAATCTCAACTAAGTTCCAGAAAATTGCCGATTTAATTGATAAGATGCAAACATGTATTGCGGAACATCAGTCGGCTATATCTGATCTTCAAAAATCCGCGCAACAAAGTGAGCTTAAGATGGGGAAAGTCGAAGAAACAATTAATGTAATGAAGAAGAAACTTGACTTTTTGACTTTTAAAAACTCTGACTTGGAATCTAGAATGCGACGGCAGAATTTACGAATGATTGGCGTCAGGGAAGCCGTGGAAGCTAACAACCCTATGAAATATTTCTCCCAACTTTTAAAAGATGCATTCCCTACTGTATTTCCTGACCAACCACCGCTACTGGATCGTGTTCACAGAATCCCATCATACTCGTCTAGGTCAGATAGACCGAGGCATGTTATTTTACGTTTTCATTACTTTCAAGACAAGGAGAGACTGTTTCGATTCGCTCGATCTAAAGGTTTCATTGATTTTTCGGATCTTAAGTTCCGATTCGTGGAAGATTTCAGTAAACCAATCTGGGACCAACGGGTCCGTTACAGATCCGTGATGTCGGAATTCTATAAGATGGATTTAAGACCAGCGCTGCTGTACCCTGCACGTCTAAGGATTCGCATGTTAGATGGAGCCCTTCGTTTTTTTGATTCTCCATCGGATGCTCAGAGTTATCTGGATCAACTTTCATCTTCAACATCTTAATTGCCTTTTTTTAAATTTTCTCCGTTGATCGGAGGCTGTGAATTGGTTGGTTTTAACTTTTCTGTGCCCTATTTGGGCAGAAAAGTTTACTTTCGATTTCTTAATATGGCTGCTAAACTTTCTTTTTAACTGCGTCATTTCTTTCTTTTCCCAGGGGATTCTGAGTGGTTACTTCCCTTTTGTCATCTTACGTATTTCCTGTGCGGCCTTAAATTTTGTAGTTTTTTTTAAATTTTATTCTGTTTTGCTTTTTATAATCATTTTATGTTAATAATCCTATTTTTTTTTGTTGCTGTGTCTATTCATGAGTTTGAGGTTTATTGTGGTTTTTTTTTAATATATACTTTCCGGCTTTTGTTCTGTTCTGTGTGTATTTTAATTGAGCTAACTTTTTTTTACTTATTTTTTTACTGTTTTACAATTAGCTGACCCTTTTCATATTTATACCTTTTTTTTAGGGAGCGTATACCGGAAGTCATGGGGGTAGTTTTAGCGCTTGCTTCTTTCTGGCGGGTCTGCTTTAGATTTCGCCTTGGGGTCTTGGGGTGGGGGGTGGTGGGAGGGGCTTCACGTTTTAGTTTGTTTCTCTTTGGGCTATATACATTATTGAAGTATTGGTTGCGTCCTTTTCCCCGGTATCTTTTGTATGTTCTGTTTCCTCTCCGGGTTTGTGGGTCGCGCCTATTGTCAATCCTCCTTGTTATGGGTTGACTTTAGGATTTATGGAGTCTATTATTAATTTTGTCTCCTGGAATACTAATGGTCTTAATCATCCTATTAAAAGGAAAAAAGTTTTTAAAGTGTTCCGGAGACTTAAAGCACAAATTTTATTTTTACAAGAGACCCATGTACGGAGGGGGGACAGACTACGTTTTTTCAAATTCTGGAAGGGACAACAATTTCATTCGAACTCCAATGCTAAGATTCGAGGCGTCTCTATTTTTATAGACTCCTCAGTTACTTTTATACAACAGGATATTATCTCTGATCCGAATGGTAGATTTTTACTGGTTAGTGGTTTACTATTTAATAAAAAAGTAGTTTTGGTTAATGTTTATGCTCCTAATATGGATTGTCCGGAATTTTATAAATCATTGTTTGATCAGTTTCCGAATTTGAACGAGTTTTCATTGATTTGGGGCGGAGATCTTAATACCTGTTTATCTCCAGCTTTGGACCGTTCGGCTCCTTTACGGACTTTACCTAATAAATCTGCAAATTTGATTAATTTTTTCCTTTCTGATTCTGGGTCGACGGACATTTGGCGTTTTCTGCATCCTCAGGAAAAAGATTTTTCCTTCTTTTCACATGTTCATCATTCCTATTCAAGAATTGATTATTTTTTCATTGATTCTCGTCTCATTCCTTCAGTGATTAAATGTGATTATGATTCTATAACCATTTCGGATCATGCTCCACTTAAGCTTTCTATTAAAATTATGGCCAATATACCAAACAATAGACAATGGCGTTTTAATTCGCTGTTGCTTCAGGACTCGGACTTTGTTAATTTTATGAATGAACAGATTGAGCTTTTTTTTACAATTAACCATACAGAAGATATTTCGGTTAACACTCTTTGGGACACTTTTAAAGCCTATATTCGGGGTCAGATTATTTCGTATTCCGTTGCTTTGAGGAAGAAACAGAAGCAGGAGGAGATGGCAATTGTGGACAAGATTAAAGAAATTGATAAGAAATATGTTATGGCTCCTTCTGAGGAGCTATACAAACAAAGAACTGAACTTCAAATGGAACACAGTTTACTACTCTCGTCCTCGATTGTAAACCAATTAAAGAAAACAAGAAGTGATTTTTATGTTCACAGTGATAAAATTGGCAAGCTGCTGGCTAATCAATTGAAATCTAATTATGTTAAATCTCAAATCAATCAGATTTATAACCAAAATGATCGATTGATATTGGATCATGTGGGGATTAATCAAACCTTTTGTGATTTTTATTCTTCTTTATATCAATCAGAGTCTCCTCGAGATTCTAAATATATGAATGATTTTTTAGATAAGTTAGACTTCCCTCAGATTTCACAGGATATGTCTTCTTTATTAGATACTTCCATTACAATGGATGAGATTAAGAATGTTATTTTTTCTATGAATCTGGGGAAAGCTCCTGGCCCTGATGGGTTTACCGTTGAATTTTATAAATGTTTTGCTTCTTTATTGATTCCTTGGCTCTATAAGGTTTTTGAGGCTTCTTTGAAACTTGGTAAACTTCCGGAATCTTTTAATAGAGCATCAATTTCTTTAATACTAAAGAAGGATAAAGACCCTGCTCAATGTGCATCTTATAGACCAATATCTTTATTAAATGTTGATTCTAAAGTTTTTTCTAAGTTATTAGCAAATAGACTAGAAAAAGTACTTCCTTCTATTATTTCGGAAGACCAAACGGGTTTTATTAAAGGTCGTTACTCTTTTTATAATATTCGTACATTGTTAAATATCGTTTATACTCCCTCACAAAATGTTCCTGAGTGTGTTATTTCTTTAGATGCCGAGAAAGCTTTTGATAGAGTAGAATGGCCTTATTTATTTAAGGTGCTTGAAATGTTTAATTTTAGCTTGAAATTTATATCCTGGATTAAACTGTTATATCACTCCCCTGTAGCCTCGGTTCGTACTAACTCCTTAAACTCACCTTTTTTTCCTCTCTTTCGTGGTACTCGACAAGGCTGTCCTCTTAGTCCCCTATTATTTGATATTGCATTAGAACCTCTTGCAATTGCTATTCGAGAATCTTCAAATATTACTGGGATAACTCGGGGATTAAAGTCCCATAAATTATCACTCTATGCTGATGATTTACTTTTATATATTTCTAATCCTGAGAGATCCATTCCTGCTGTTTTAGAGTTATTAGCACAATTTGGTCTTTTCTCAGGTTATAAATTAAATCTTAGTAAGAGTGAACTTTTTCCGATTAATAAACATCTTCCCTTATATTATAAATTTCCATTTAAATTGATTAATAATTACTTTTCATATCTTGGGATTAAAATTACTTGTAAACATAAAGATTTATTTAAGACTAACTTTTTACCATTAATAGACCATATTACTCAACTTTCATCTAAATGGTTTCCCTTATATTTAACTTTGATTGGTCGTATTAATGCAGTTAAGATGTTTTTTTTGCCAAAATTTTTATATGTGTTTCAGGCATTACCAATTTTCGTTCCTAAATCTTTTTTTGATAAAGTTGACTCTAAAATTTCTTCATTTATTTGGCAGAATAAGAATCCGAGACTGGGTAAAATACATTTACAGAAAGCTAAGAGAGATGGAGGTTTAGCATTACCTAACTTTAGATTTTATTATTGGGCTATTAATATTCGACATATGAAATTTTGGTTACTTGACTGGGACATACTATCTATTCCTAAATGGGTAGCATTGGAATTACAATCTGTTCAGGGTTATACACTTGGTTCTATTTTAGGTTCCTCTCTTCCTTTTGATTCGAAACGCCTTAAGCAGGTCTCTAACCCGATAGTTAAATATGCTTTGCGCATTTGGTTTCAATTCAGAAAATTTTTTGATCTTAATCAATTCGGGTTAGCGATTCCTATTTTAGGCAACATATTTTTTCCTCCCTCTTTTACGGATCGCGCTTTTCAAATTTGGAAGACTAAGGGTATTTTACAGTTTTTGGATTTATTTTTAGATGGTTCCCTTATGTCTTTTGAACAATTATCTAATAAATATAACTTATCAAGAATACATTTTTTTAGATATTTACAAGTTAGAAATTTCCTAAGTACTATACTCTCTTCCTTTCCAATGCTTCCTCCTATATATATTTTAGATTCGATAATTAACCTTAATCCATGTCAGAAAGGTGCATCGGCTATGATTTATAATATTATTATGAAACTTAGGAAAGCTCCATTTGATAAGATTAGGGTAGATTGCGAACAGGAATTGGGGCTTACCATTTCTGTGGATGATTGGGGGCAGATTTTACAATTAGTTAATACTTCCTCTATTTGTGCTAAACATTCCCTAATTCAATTTAAAGTGGTTCATAGAGCACATATGTCCAAAGATAAGTTAGCGCGTTTTTACTCGCATATTAATCCTTTCTGTGATAGATGTTCGGGGCAGATAGCCTCTTTAACTCATATGTTTTGGTCTTGCCCTACTTTGGAAACTTTTTGGAGAGATATTTTCAATATTATTTCTAAGGTATTAAATATAGATATCTCTCCTCACCCTATTACTGCTATCTTTGGACTACCTAAAATTTCTAGTAATCTTTCCCCTTCAGCCCGTAGAATGATTGCATTTCTTACTTTAATGGCGAAAAGATGTATTTTACAACATTGGAAAGAGCTTAATGCTCCAACTACCTTTTTTTGGTTTTCTCAGACGATTTTATGTTTGAATCTGGAGAAAATTAGAAGTAACCTTTATGATTCTTCATTTAAATTTGAACAGATTTGGGGACCTTTTATTCGATATTTTCATTTAATGTAATATTTACCCTTCTTGTTTTTTTTTCACTGTTTTAATGGAGGCCGGGATTGAGGACGTGATTTTAAGTTTAACTCTGTTTGGTTTCAAGTTAGCCCATTGCTTTGCTTTGCTTTTAGGTAGTTGCACGGTGGGTTTTTTTTTGGGGGGTTTTTTTTTTCTTTTTTTTTTCCATTGATATATATAAAATCTAGTATACTATTATGTTATCTTGGTTTCTTATGCTTAAATTACATTGTTTGTAGTATTTTCTTTTTGGTATTGTTATCTTTTGGAATTTTATTGTACTTTAACATTGTATTAATGTTTATATGGCTTACCTTTTTTGTATACTTACTCAATAAAAAGATTTAAAAAGAAAGAAAAAGAATATATAAAATAATCTTATTCCATAAATTAACACACAGAATGCTGGAGGAACACAACAGGATAGGCAGCATCTATGGAAATTAATAAAATGGTCGACATTCCGTGCCCAGACAGTTCTTCAGGATTTACGCCTTTCTGTGTAGGAATGACTTTCCTTTTCCTTCATTTCATGCACTGACTTTTCAGAACTGTAATGGAAACTGTATTTGAGCGAACAATTGGATCTGGCATTTGTGCAAGTCTTATTCTGTATACCATAAAACCATCTGCATACCATCAATTAAATTCTGTATAGAATATAGAAATCTACGGCACATTACAGACCCTTTGGCCCACAATGTTGTGCTGACTATGTAATCTACTCCAGAAACTGCCTTGAGTTTCCCTACCGCATAGCCCTCTTACTTTTTTTGAGCTCCATGTACCTATCCAAGAGTCTCTTAAAAGACCCTGTTGCATCCACCTCTACCACTGTCGCTGGCAGTGCATTTCCACGCACCCACCACTCTGTGGGAAAAAAAACTTACTTCTGACATCCCCTTTGTACCTACTTCCAAGTACCTTAAAACTATGCCCCCTTGTGTTAGCTATTTCAGTCCTGGGTAAAAGCCTCTGGCTATCCACACAATCAAATGCTTCTCACCATCCTGTACACCTCTATCAGGTCGCCTCTCATCCTCCGTCACTCCAAGGAGAAAAGGCCAAGTTCACTCAACTTATTCTCCGAAGGCATGCTCACCAATCCAGGCAACACCTTTGTAATTCTCCTGTAGTACACTGTAGAGTAGTGGTCGCCAACCCGTCAATCGCAATCGACCGGTCCATCTTTGACACTTTCCCAGTAGATCCCGAAAAAAATCAAAAATAAATACACAAATACTCCGGCCAGACGTGGTCCTGTGGTCCACAACAGCCAAGCTGGCATATGTTGTGGAATTGACAGTATCATGGGAAGATGGTGTCGAAGAAGCTTATGAGAGGGAAAAGATGAAGTACTCTGAACTGGCAACTGAAGCTGCCCAGAATGGCTGGAAGACCAAGGTTTTTCCTGTAGAAGTGGGATGCAGGGGATTCGTTGCGACATCTATGACCAGTCTATTGAAGAAGATAGGGGTGAGGGGTCACTCCCTCTAACAAGCAGTCAAGTCCTTGTCAAATGCAACAGAATAAAGCAGCAATTGGATTTGGATTAAAAAGAAAGACAACAACTGGGCTGCAAGATGAAGACAGGAGGGTATGGAACTGAGGGGGGTGTATCTGGGATGCCAGGTAGCACCTTTGAGCCCTCTGGAGACATTGTGAGCTTATCAACAAAACGTTAAAGAAGGAGGGTGCCCACCTGATGACCCCGATGACGTACCTACCCTCCCTCCTTGTCACCACTCCAAGCCCACTGCCAACATCGAGAATGCCGACTTACCATAGGGATTGAAACATCAAGTCCTAGTAGCTCTACTGTAATGTGAGCATTATAAAAATAAGTAATACTAATTAGGATAATGGTAATATAGCAATACTTTCGCTACTGAAAACTGTTTGTAAAGAGAGATTATTTCCGGGTTGCGGGGTTTTAGTTCGGTTCCTTCTGCTCAGTGCGCATGTGTGTAGTTCCCCCACCATGCACCGTGTTTTCAGTGTAGCTTGTGCTGCATCAAAGTGACGAATTAGATTAATTAAGAGTACAGACTGTCGAAAACATCAATATACAGCAGTGGTCCCCCACCGCCAGGCCGCGGACCGATACATTGCCACGAAGAATACAGTGGTGCAGCGGTGGCCGGAATGCACCCAGAACGTTTTTAAGAAAAAAGCCGAAATAAACAAGCTAATTAATTAGGTGCCGCCCGGCACATAAACGTCGGCCCAGATCAGAGGCGACGCAATCATTTCATGTAAGTCACCTTTTGGCTAAACACAAGAAGCCTTTTACAAATGGCGATTTATTCAAGGAAGCAATGGCCATTACTGCAGAGACTGTTTTTAATGACTTTAAAAACAAAAACGACATCACAAACGTAATACATATATACTGCTTGGCCCTGCAGCAGTGACAAGGAGAGTAGAGTCACTGTCAGAGGACGTGGATCGACAAGTGTTAAAGGACTTGTCATTCTGTGAATATTTTTCATGACAGTTCGATGAACCCCTGTATGTAATGCAAACAGCTCAGCCTGTTGTATTTGTCAGAATGGCTTTCCAGGATTTTACAACAAAGGAGGACCCTCCTCACTCTTTTACAATTAAAGGAAAGAACAAGAGGTGAGGATATCTACAATGAGTTTAAAAAACATGTCCGGGAAAATGACATCCCCATTCATAAACTGGTGGCAATTACTACTGATGGGGCCCCAGCAATGCACGGTGTGCGCGTTGGCTTTACAGCACTAAAAGTCAGTGCCTACTTTGGGTCAACTTATCTATGTGAAATTGCATTTTCACAGATGAAAATTATTAAATCTAAGTACAGGAGCTGTCTTACTGACAGACACCTCACAGACTGTCTCAGACTGGCTGTCTGTAGTTATGAACCAAATTTCAGGGAACTAGCAGAAAGTATTCAGCCCTAGTCATCACACTGAGTGCAATAGTCAATTTTTATTCATTTATTTTTCGTGTTGAAATAAAATTAAATAGTGACCCTTAGAATTAAAGGTATGAAGTATTGTAATATTAAAGAAAGACAGCTATGGTCTGTTTGATATGCTAGTTACAGTGTTTTCTAGTTGGAATTAATTTGAAAGTTTGACAGAAGTATTTTGTGTAATTCAAATACAATTAGCCCAAATAAAAGGCCTCAAATTGGAAGTACAATCTGAGCTGTTTTTTCTCTAAACGATTTAGTTGGTAGATCTTGCCTTTCAGTAAGGTCAAGGTAGGGGATCTTGGGCTTAAAAAAAGTTGGTGACCACTACTCTAGAGTGTCCACATCCTTCCCGAAGGGAGGTAACCAGAAGTGAACACCGTACTCTAAATAGGGCTAACTAAGGTCTTGTAGCTTTAACATTACCTCACAACTCTTTAGTCCCATAGTTGAAGGCCATCACACCATACACCTTCTTAACAACACTGTCAACCTGTGCAGTAGCTTTGAGTGTCCAATGCGCACAGGCACCAAGATCTCGCTGATCCTCCACATTGCCAAGAGTCTTAACATTAATACTGTATTCTGTCTTCAAATTTGACTTACCAAAATGAACCACTTCACACTTAGCTGGGTTGAACTCCATCTGCCACTTCAGTCCAGTTCTGCATCCTATCGATGTCCTGCTGTAACCTCTGACAACCCTCCAGACTATCGCAACACCCCCAACCTTTGTGTGCTCAGCAAACTTACAAGCCCACCCTTCTACTTCCTCATCCAGTTCATTTATAAAAATCACAAAGGGGGGGTGGGGGGGTGACAGAACAGATCCCTGCGGAACACCACTTGACACTGTCCTCCATGCAGAATATGAACCATCTACAACCACCCTTTGCCTTCTGTGGGCAAGCCAATTCTGGATCCACAAAGCAAGATCTCCTTGGATTCCATGCCTCATTACTTTCTGAATGAACCTTGCATGGGGAAACTTATCAAATACCTTACTGAAATCCATATATACTACATCCACTGCTCTACCTTCATCAACGTGTTTTGTTACATTCTCAAAGAATTCACTCAGGTTCGTAAGGCATGACCTGCCCCTGACAAAGCCATACTGACTAAACGTAATCAGATTACGTATCTCCAAATGCCCACCACTGAAGTAAGAATCACTGGTCTATAATTTCCTGGGTTATCTCTACTCCCTTTCTTGTACAAGGGAACAATATTTGCAACCTTCCAGTCTACTGGTACTTTTCTCATCCCTATTTGATGATGCAAGGAACATCGTCAGATGCTCAGCAGTCTTCTCCCTCACTTCCCATAGTAGCCTGTAATATATCTCATCCGGTTGCAGTGATTTATCTAACTTAATACTTTTCAAAAGCTCTAGCACATCCTATTTCTTAATGTCTATACACTCAAGCTTTTCAGTCCACTGTAAGTCATCCCCACGATTGCCAAGGTCTTTTTCACTGGTGAATACTGAAGCAAAGTATTCGCTGAGTACCACTCCTACTTCCTCCAACTCCATGCACATTTCCCTTATTGCTCCTCATTGGTCCTGTTTTCACAAGGTTCATCCCCTTGCTCTTCACATACTTGCAGAATGCCTTGGGGTTTTCCTTAATCCTGCTCCTCCTAGCTCTCCTAATTTCATTCTCGAGCTCCTTCCTGGCACCCTTGGAATTTTCTAGAGCTCTAACAGTATCTAGTTTCTTGAACCTTTCAAGAATAGTGACTTTAGTTGCTTATTGTAGAAACATGGAAAACCTACAGCACAATTCAGGCCCTTCGGCCCACAAAGCTGTGCCGAACATATCCTTAGAGATTACATAGGGTTACCCATAGCCCTCTATTTTTCTGAGCTCCATATACCTGTCCAAGAGTTTCTTAAAAGACCCTATTCTATCCACCTCCACCACTGTCGCCGGTAGCGCATTCCATGCACTTAACACTCTTTGCGTTTATTTAAAAAAAAACCTTATCCCTGACATTTCCTCTGTACTTACTTCCAAACACCCTAAAACTGTGCCCTCTTGTGCTAGCCATTTCACCCCTGGGGAAAAAGCCTCCGACTGTCCACACGATAAATGCCTCTCATCATTTTATACACCTCTTTTATGTTGCCTCTCATCCTCTGTCACTCCAAGGAAAAAGGCCGAATTCACTCAACCTATTTTCATAAGGCATGCCAATCCAGGGAACATCCTTGTAAATCTCCTCTGCACCCTTTCTATGGTATCCACATCCTTCCTGTAGTGAGGCGACCAGAACTGAGCACAGTACTCCAAATGGGGTCTGACCAGTGTCCTGTATAGTTGCAACATTACCTCTCAACTCGTAAGCACAATCCCACGATTGATAAAGGCCAATGTACTGTGTGCTCCTCCCTCGCATCCCACAGTAGCCTGGACTACATCTCATCCGGTCCCAGTGACTTATCCAACTTGAGGCTCTCCAAAAGCTCCAGCGCATCCTCTTTCTTAATATTTACATGCTCAAGCTTTCTGGTCCGCTGTAAGTCATCCCTATAATCACCAAAGTCCTTTTCCATAGTGAATACTGAAGCAAAGTATTCAGTAAGTACCTCTGCTATGTCCTCCGGTTCCATACATACTTTTCCACTGTCACACTTGATTGGTCCTGTTCTCTCGCGTCTTATCCTCTTGCTCTTCACATACATATAGAATGCATTGAGGTTTTCTTTAATCCTGTCTGCCAAGGCCTTCTCATGGCCCCTTCAGGCTCTCCTAATTTTTCTTAAGCTCCTTCCTACTAGCCTTATAATCTTCTAGATCTCTATCATTACCTAGTTTTTTGAACCTTCCGTAAGCTCTTCTATTCTTCTTGACAAGATTTACAACAGCTTTTATACACCACAGTTCCTGTACCCTACCATCCTCTCCCTGTATCACTGGAACTTAGCTGTGCAGAACTCCATGCAAATATCCTCTGAACATTTGCCACATTCCTTCCGTATATTTCCTTGAAAACAACTGTTCCCAATTTATGCTTCCAAGTTCCTGCCTGATAGCCTTGTATTTCCCCTTACTCCAATTAAAAGCTTTCCTAACCTGTCTGTTCCTGTCCCTCTCCAATGCCATGGTAAAGGAGGTAGAATTGTGATCTCTATTTCCAAAATGCTCTCCCACTGAGAGGTCTGATGCCTGGCCAGGTTCGTTTTCCAATACCAGATCAAGTATGGCCTCTCTTCTTCTAGGCTTATCTACATATTGTGTCAAGAATACAATATGTAGACCCCATCTAAACCCCTTGCTCTAGGGAAATGCCAATCGATATTTGGGAAATTAAAATCTCCCACCACGACAAACCTATTATTATTACACTTTTCCAGAATCTGTCTCCCCTATCTGCTCCTCGATGTCCCTGTTACTATTGGGTGGTTAACAAAAAAAAAACACCCAGTAAAGTTATTGACCCCTTCCTGTTCCTAATTTGCACCCACAGAGAGTCCGCTCCTTTTCTGCAGCTGTGACACTATCTCTGATCAATAGTGCGACACCCCACCTCTTTTGCCTCCCTCCCCGTCCTGTTGTGGTAAATATTATCTTCAAAGGTAATGAAATGTTGAGGGCTGTTTCATAACGCCTTCAAAGCTGAGACAGAAGTAATAAATTATAGATAATACAGCCAGTTAATCCTGTCTTGAGGTGAGCCCCCCCCCAACCCAAGATTAGCGTAGTTATTACTGCATTGCAAAGTTAGTTGGGTTGGTTGTGACATTATTGTATCAAATTAAGTTGATGAAAGATGGAATGTCTAGTTTTGCTATTTAGGTTTGTAACTGTGCTGATGAAGTTTACCAGCCTATTCAGAGCGCAGTTAAGGGTTAATAAAATTTGAGTGCAGAATCATACATGATAAAGATAGCTGCTCTCTGTTTTGAAAGGACATTGGTGAAATGGGTAGGCTTGATTGACAATCCAGTAGCTACGTGGTCACCATATTGATTGTCTTGTTTTTCTTTCACCTCAGTCAAAATCCAGAAATGACCTATCTTAATTTAAAAGTACAGGTGTCCCCCACTTTTCGAACGTTCGCTTTACGAAACCTCACTGTTACGAAAGACCTACATTAGTACCCTGTTTTCGCTAACAAGGTTTTTTCACTGTTACGAAAAAAGCAATGCACGAAAAATGGCGGCGTGTGGAAAAAAAACAGCGCGCGCCCCGAGCAGCCAAGCTCCTCCCCCAGAACTGCATTCTAGCCGTCATTGCTTAAATCTTGATTTATGTGCTTTATCTTGATTTATTTTGTGCATCCGTTAGCAAGATGAGTTCGAAGGTATCGGAAAAACCTAAAAGAGCTCGTAAGGGTATTACACTTAGAGTAAAACTAGACATAATTAAGCATTTCGATCATGGTGAACGAAGTAAGGATATCGTCCACGTGTTGAACTTGCCTGCATCCACCATTCGCACTATTTATATGCAGAGAGAAAAAATCTTGAAAGCTGCCGATGTTACTGTTGGTTCTGCTTGTTGCAAAGTGGTCTCTCTTAGTCGGCATCCAGTAATGGATAAAATGGAAAGTCTATTGCTTGAGTGAATTGATGGGTGTGCAAAACGTGGTGTTCCTTTAAGTTATCTTATATTTAAGGAGAAATCAGTCAATCTCTTTAATAAGCTGAAACAGAAAGCACTCGCTGATGGTGATGAAAGCATTGCGAAAGTGGAATTTAAAGGTAGTCACGGGTGGTTTGATCGGTTTCTGAGGCGAGGGCAGCTTCATAGTTTAACGTTTACTGGAGAGAGTGCTTCGGCTGATAGCTGAAGCTGCTGAAAGGTTCCCAACAGAACTGAAGAAAATAATTACAGAAGGTGGTTATTCGTATAAGCAAGTGTCTAACTGTGATGAAACTGCAATTTATTGGAAAAAATTGCCGAGTAAGACATTTATTTCAAAAGAAGAAAAGCAGGTTGAGGGACACAAGGCATCGAAGGACAAGTTTCCCCAATGCCTATTATTAACGCTACTAAGCCTCTACTAGTGTACCATTCAGAAAATCCGAGGGCACTTAAAGGTGTTGATAAGAAAACACTTCCCGTTGTGTTCCATTCACATCCAAGCAGTTGGAACACCCAAGTGCTTTTTTCTGAGTACATGAGCAGATACATTCGTCCTTTTGTTGAAAAATACTGTAGAGCAAATAACCTCGATAATAGGTGTCTTGTGATTGTCGATAATTGTGCTGCTCATCCGCCTGCCATTACCGAGTATGGCAGTAACATTCATGTTGCGTTCTTACCGCCGAATACGACATCGTTGCTGCAGCCCTGTGACCAAGGCCTAATAGCCACAATTAAGGCTTACTATACACAAAATGTGATGCGTTGTATTTTAAGTGCTACTGACAGAGAGGGCAACTCCGAAGCATCTTTGCGAGAGGTCTGGAAAGACTACAATATAAAACTGGCAATCGCCAACATTGAAGATGCTCTCGATAGGCTAACAGTCTCGATGAGAAATGACGTTTGGAGGAAACTATGTCCCGAAGCAGGGAACGATTTTAAAGGCTTCGAGCCATCAACAATAAATATGACAATAGTGAGCTTGGCTAAGGAGGCTGGGTTTGTGGAAGTTGACGAAGATGATGTTGAAGAGGTTTTGGCATCCCATGACCAAGAATTGACAGATGAAGAGCTGATGCAATTGCAAGAAGAAAGGATAACAATCGAAAACGAACGCAGTAGCGAAAATGAAGTCGTCCAGGGACTGAACGTGAAGCAGTTGCGTGAGATTTTCGCTGCAATTGACAGCGCTGCAATGATTGCAGAAAAGTATGACTTTAATTTTGAAAGGGCACGTAGGTTTAGGGCAGGTTTGCAGGATGTTTTGAGTGCTTACAAAGAACTCTATGATCTAAAAATGCGCGAGGCTCAGCAGTCAAGTATACTGTCGTTTTTCAAGCCTTGTACATCAGCCACAGCAGACGACGGACCTCGACCTTCGACATCGAGGCAGGCAGACATGGAAGAAGATGACCTGGCTGCCCTATTGGAAATAGACTACAATGAGATGACATCCCAGTCTCCTCTACCTCCCACCACCCCAATTTCCGACGACTCAGCCTAGCACACCATCCCGATTCCCGTAAGTGAAACTACACTGTACATACATTATTTCTACTTTATATAGGTTGTGTATTTTTGTGTTATTTAGTATGATTTGTTGTTTGGTATGATTTGGCAGTCTCACAGCTTAAAGGTTACTGGAGAGAGTGCTTCCGCCGACAGCGCATGCGTGAGATTTTTGCTGCGCTAGACTGTGTTTCAATGATTGTGTACTTTTGTGTTATTTAGTATGATTTGGCAGCCTCATAGCTTAAAGGTTACTGGAGAGAGTGCTTCTGCCGAGAGCGCATGCGTGAGATTTTCGCTACACTAGACAGTACTTCAATGATTGCAAAACGTATTTCTACTTTATATAGGCTGTATATTTATCATATCATTCCTGCTTTTACTATATGTTACTGTTATTTTAGGTTTTATGTGTTATTTGGCATGATTTGGTAGGTTATTTTTTGGGTCTGGAAACACTCAAAAAATTTTTCCGTTATTAATAAATGGTAATTGCTTCTTCACTTCACAACATTTTGGCTTGCGAACAGTTCCATAGGAACGCTCTACCTTCGGATGGCAGGGGAAACCTGTACTTCCATATGAGCTTCTGAAATGTAAGACTGCAGATTACTGCCACAATCATGGACGGTTTAGAATGGATACATTTGTAGGCAAAATTAAAGACCCGTTTAAAAGTTTATAATTTTTGTGGATCAGAATAGTTTTCTTTAATTATTAGCATTCAATGTGTTAATAGGTTAACGTCACTATTTTAAGTTGCCTGCATTGTATGGTGGAAACTGGGGCAGGGCAGGGTGTCAATAAGAATGTAGGCAGAATAAGCAAAAATGGGATTAATGTACACTCGACAAAGTGATATAGATTTAGTGTAAATGGGTTATGGGGCATGCAGTGGGCCTCTGAGCTTATGCTGTATTATGAACTTCACATGTGGTTCATATTATATTTTGGCTTAAGATTAATATTATATTTTTGGCAGACATTTCATTGTATTTCATTGCATCAACGGTAGGTTCTTAACCATGTGGTAGCCAGATGCATTTTTAATTATGAAAGGGTGATGCAAGACCACAAGACCAAAGACATAAAAGCAGAATTAGGCTATTCAGCCCATTGAGTCTGCTCCGCCATTTCATCATTGCTGTTCCCGGATCCCACTCAACCCCATACACCTGCCCTGTCATCATACCTCTTGATACCCCGACCAATCAGGATCTATCACCTTCCATTTTGAGTGTACCCACTGACTTGGCCTCCACCGCAGTCTGTGGCAGAGAATTCCACCGATTCACCACTCCTTCCTTCTGTTCTAAAAGGTCTCCCCTCAATTTTGAGGCTGTGCCCTCTAGTACCCCCACCAGAGGAAATATCCTCTCCATATCCACCTTATCTCGTCCTTTAAATATTTGGTAGGTTTCAATGAGATCCTCTTGCATTCTTCTGAATTCCAGTGAGTACAGGGCCAAAGCTGCCAAATGTTTCTTGTATGTTAGCCCCTTCATTCCTGAAATCATCCCTCTGAACCTCCTCTGGACTCTCTCCAATGACAACACATCTTTTCAGATAAGGGGCCCAAAGTTGTTGACAATACTCCAAGTGCAACCTGACTGTCTTATAAAGCTTCAGCATTATCTCCTTGTTTTTATATTCTATTCCCCTTGAAATAAATGTCAATATTGCATTTGCCTCCTTTACCACAAACTCAACCTGTGAATGAACCTTCTGGAGTCTTGCACGAGTACTCCCGACTCCTCTCGCACTTCTGATGTTGGAATTTTCTCCCCATTTAGAAAATAGTCTGCACTATTGTTCCTTTGACAAAAATTATCATACATTTCCCAACACTGTAATCAATGTATTGCATTTTGCTTGTGGTAATTGTGAAATTATTAGTTATCTACTTCCCATTAATGTATTTAAAACAATCTGATGTAATGTATTTGCAGTCCTTGGGTTTGAAATTACTTGGGTAGAAAAGCCTCAATGGATTGTCAATATATTCACAAATTCTATTAGCTTCTGATTGTTATAGTACTCTTATCTATCCGTAATGATGTGACTGAATGTTGGAAGCTCTTCACAGAATTATAAAATTATGTCAAGTTAAAATCTGCATTTTAACATGAAGATATGTTATGAAGAACCTCTGTGTTCTGAAATGGTTGAATTGACTTATTTCCCTCCAGACAACTTTGCTTGTTTGGTCGAGTTGCTTGTCTTGTCCGCAGTTGCAGAGCGGTTGGGAAACGAGACTTTGTCTTATCCAGGAGGGTAGATGCTTCTTTGGCTGCGGTGAGGTGGGTGTGCAGTGGCAAAGGTGGGGAGGCATTGCTGCAGAAAGGTGAGATGGCTTGCTTATGAGTTTACTCATGTCTACCTGATGGCAGTCTGCATTCCACCTCAGACACTCAATGAGCTATACTCTGCGGTCAACAACCTTGAAGTGAGATAACCAGAGACTATTTTCATCATTGCCGGTGTCTTCAGCTAAGCTAACCTCATAGTGGTAGTACCCACAATACTACCACTATATCTCCTGTCCCACCAGGGGCCAATAATAGTTTGGCATGGACTCAATGGGCCGAGGGGCTGTTTCTGTACTGAGGTGCTCTCTGATTCTGACTCTGCCGGAAAGACCCCAAATCCAGACTTTTATGATAAATCAGACCACCAGGCTGTGGTCCTCCTATCTGCTTGCAAGAGAATCTGGACCAGAAAATCTTACAGAATTGGTCTGAGGAAGCAGATGAGATTTTACATGACTGCTTTGAGTCACTGTTCAAACACTCAGCTGCCAGCTTAGATGATTATATCACTGTCATCACAGACTTAATCAGCAAGTGTGTTAAGTGTGTACCAAAGAGGTATTTCCAAACCGGAAGCCATGGCTGAACTGGGCGATCCACTGTCTTCTGAAGTCTAAATCTGATGTATTCAAAGCAAGTGAGCCTAACCTTTATGAGAAATCAAGATATGACCTCCATAAACCTATCTAAGATGCTGAGACAAAGTACCAGTCCAAAGAGTCTCTGTCCAGCTGTCCGCTGTGGCAGGGCTTGCATATTATAATGGGTTATGAAAGAAAAATGGGCAGCATTGCACATCCCTCCCAATGAGCTTAAAATATTATGCGTAGAATAGAAGGGAACGAGGACAGTATGGCAAAAGTCTTGGTCTTGGCTCGGGTACCTAAGACTTTTGCAGAGAACTGTATTTGTCAACATGGAACAGAGAAAGTTTGTAGATCTGGTGGGAGCAAAGGGTGTTGAAAATGGTGAGGGTGGAGTGCCATAGGAGGGATGTTCAGGTGGTAGAGGAGGAGTGCCAGGAGTAGAGTGGTGCAGGTTTAGACACACTCAGTCCTAAGACACCAGGCAAGGTGACTTGATTCCAAACAATTAGTTTATTGATCATTACAGAATGTCCCTCTGATGCATCCTGCTCCCTGCTCTCTCCCTGCCCCCTTCCCACTCTCAGTCCACAACAGAAACCCATATCAGAATCGGCATTATCACTCACATATCATGAAATTTGTTTTTTTTGTGGCAGCAGTACAGTGTAACACATAAAATTACTAGAGTACTGTGTCAAAGTCTTAGCACCCTAGCTATATAACTGTATGTCACCACCCATCCTGATAGTTTGCCATATACCCTGAATCTATAGTGACTGTCATGGATGTAGGAACAGTATTCTAGAAGGGGAATCCGTGGAAAACATCGGCCTGGTTGGTGTCCCTGTCTGTGTTCTTGGATCCTGTGTGGTTTAGCAGGCAGGGGTATTTGCAGATATTTTCAACTGCTCCCCGTTTCAGGTTGCAGATGTCCTGTGTTTAGGAAGACTAGTTTCATCCCGGTACGTTAGAAAAACAAGATAACATGCCTTAATGACTACTGCCTATTCGCTGTAACGTCTACTATCGTGAAATGCTTTGGAGAGACTGGTCATGGCACATATCAGCTCCAGCTTTACAAAAAACCTCAACTTACTGCAATTTGCCCACCACTAAAACTGATCTACACTCATCTCCTCACCCATCACCCATCCACAATCAGCAACTGGAGTATTTGCACGGTAAAGGCACCTATGTTTATTGTTGTGTTCTTTATATTTATATGTACCGTGGGTTACTAATAAAGAAACATATTCTGGAAGACATAGAACTTTTATTTACAGCAACAACCAAACCACGTTTCTTACAGTATCATGTTCTCGATCATTCTTATCATTTCTACGCATGCTCAGACCTCTCTCCAATCACGTTCTGACACATCATATCACCACATTTATTGATTGAAAGTCTGACTTCCATCCCAGGCAAACATCACCAAACACCAAATGCCTCCTTCTGCAACTGACTAACAGACCGCAATCAGTAAGGATAGGTAAAACCTCTGTCCCAATTATTCTAAGCACCGATATACCATGAGATTGGCCTCAGCCCTTTACTCCCTGTACACTCATGACTGCATAGCTAGATTCTGCTTGAATGCCAACTACAAGTTTGCAGATGATACCACCATAGTAAGCTGCATCTCAAATAATAATGGGTTGGCGTACAAGCAGGAGATAGAGAGCTTAGTGACATGTCGTAGCCACGAGCTTTCACTAAATCTTAATAAGACAAGAGGATGGCACACATGCTCTTGCCTATATAAACTATGTTGAGGTTGAAAGCTTCAGATTCCCAGGAGTGAGCATCAATAGCCTGTCCTGTCCAATCACGTTGGTGTCATGGCCAAGAAAGCGAACCAATAACTTTACTACTTTACTGAAGAAATTCTGCACGTCCTCATCGACCCTTACTAATTTTTATTGATCCTCCATAGAAAGCATTTTTATATAGATGCATAATGTCTTGGTATGGCAGCAGCTTTGCACATGACTGCAAGAAACTACTAAGAGTGCGAACACAGTTTAGCACCTCACAGGAAGCAGCTTCCTCTCGATGGACTCTGTCTGTACTTGCTGCCACAGTAAAGTAGCCAGCATAATTAAAGTCTCTTCCTACCCTGGACATGCTCTCTTCCCCTCTCTCCCATTGGGCGTGTACCACCAAGCTCAAGGTCAGCTTCTGTCCCACTGTTATCAGATTCTTGAATAAGCCCTTTGTACAATAACATGGACTCTTGGTCTTGCAAATTACCTTATGATCTTGAACTTTATCATTTATCTACACTGAACTTTTTTGGTAGCTTTTATGCTTTATTGTGCATTGTTACTGTTTTACCTCAGTGCACTGTGTAATGCTTTGATCTGTATAAACAGTATGCAAAGCAAGCTTTTCACTAGATTTTGGCACATGTGGCAATATTAAACCAAACTATCAGCTGCCTAAACTATTATAAATTTAATGTGTGTAAAATATCTACCTGGGAGAGGGGGTGGGGAATGTTACTGTGGATCTTGGTCTTTAGTCTTGCAGGGGAGGTTGTTGCAGCAGCTGCTCATCAACAAGCATAAGATAGTGGAAACTTTTGTCAGTGGATTTATGACCAAAGAGTTGGTTGTTGCACAGAAATAATACTGTTGGCCAGATCTTGACTTTTGTCTTGAAGTTACCAAATTAGTTGAGATCTCAATGTTAGAAATGGCACATCGTAATTAAGAGAGGAAAAACTATTTCCCATGTACTATCCTTTTCTGTTTTAACTGGAGGAACAAATACAATATTGATACAAATGTAAGTTCTAAAATTTCCATCTCATTTTCTAAAATTCTTCAAGAGCTGTCATCTTTCTCTTTCATTGCACTGTCAGATTTCCAAAGCTGATGAATTTAAAACATTCTGAACTGTTTAACGCAACTATCAGGGTTTATTTCCAGTCACTGACCGTGAGTAACCTTTTGCTATGTCAGGTTTGTATGCAAGTATTGTGCAGTGCCATCTGCAGGTTATGTTGGAAATCAGTTTATTATTGTCACATGTATAACAGAGATAATGAAAATCCTCTGTTTTGCATGCTATACAGACCGATTAGTGCATACGTAATGGATGTACAAAAGCAGAAAAAAGAACGTAGAATATAGTGTTGCAGAGAAACTGCAGGGCAAGTAGACAAAGTGCAAGAACTATGGCAAGATAGGTTGGGCAAGTGAGTTCATCTTTATCATTCAAGAGGTCTATTCAAGAATCTAATAACGGTGGAATAGAAGCTGTCCTGTAGTCTGGTGGTAAGTGTTCTCCAGCTTTTGTATCTTCTGGCCGAGGAGAGTGGGGAGGGGGGGTGCGGGAAACAAAAGAGAAAGACCAGGGTGGGAGGGGTCAGTGATGTTGGTTGCTTTACTGCAACATGGTCTATAGAAGAGGGACAAGTTTTCATGATGGATAGGGCTGTGTTCACAACTCTTAATTTTTTTGCAGGCTTGGTCAGAGCAGTTGCCATACCATCCAGTTGGGAGGCTTTTTAAATTCCACAAATTTAAAAGAAAATGTTCTTGTACATGTTCTTGATCAATGATAGAGCAGCTGCTTTGTTACTAAAGCTAGTTGATCCTCCTCTCTGAGCCACATTTGCTGCTTGGAATATTTGTATATTTGGTCTCTGCTCCATCAATCTTATAGGTTTAGCAACAAATCAACATAGATCTGAAAAATACCCTCCTGTTCGCAGCCATATTAGCGAACACTTGCTATCATCAGAATTTTATTTGGTGGTACTTGGGGTGGACCTGCAAACAGCAGTGTATAAAATTATATATAAAGTTGGAGACAACCAATTGTTTAACCTTCTTCAAATATTTAATAAAGCAGACATTAAAAAGGGTCAGGCAATATGACCAAGGTCAGGTTAGACTTTTTGAATAACGCTGTAGTCTTTTTAATCTCTAATCAATTTGCTGCAGTCTTCAGTGAAACCAGCATGAAATAGGAAAGGCTGTTGTATACTAACATTACATGTTGCAATCCTTTGAAGAGGTGGGCTGTTGTCTTTCCCTCCCCCATCCAATAATGGAGAGATCTTTAACCAAATACAGATTTTATCCTATATTTGAGAGCTTGGTTGATACAGCTGAATATGCAATTGGATAATTAGCTACCGAACAATTAAATGCATTTTAAGTTTAGTAACACTTCCACGTTTTTTTTAGATTAAATGTCCATACAAAATTGTACTGTCAAAGCTAATGAGTATGTTCTTTAATGGTCATATTAAGACCATAAGATATTGGAGCAGAATTGGGCCATTTGGCCCATAAGGTCTGCTCTGCCATGTCATCATGGCTGATCCAACAATTTTCCCCTCAGCCCCTCTCCAGCAGACTTCATCATGATCATCATGACTCCAGTATTTCTACTAGTTTTTAATATTTCTTAATTCTACATATGATTTTTTTTGTTCTATCGCTGAGCAGCAGTGAACCATCTAATTGGCCTGTCAGAATTCTCTTTTGGGAACTAGTTGACTTGACCAGCATTTCTGATCTGGCTATTGTCTAAGATTGCACTTAATAAATAATTTTTTAAAAAACTGCTGCCTTCTCCCCGTATCCCTTCATGCCCTGACCAGTCAAGAATCTGTCAACTCCTGCCTTAAATATACATAAGACTTGGCTTCCACGGCTGCCTGTGGCAAAGAATTCCACAGATTTGCCATTCTCTGGCTAAAGGAATTCCTCTTCATCTCTAGTCTAGAAGGTTGCCCCTCTATTCTGATGCAATGTCCTCTGGGTCTAGGAAACAATCTCTCCACCTCCACGCTATCAAGGCCTTTCACCATTTGATAGGTTTCAATGAGGTCACCCTTCATTCTTTTGAATTCTAGTGAATACAGTCCCAGAGCCATCAAATGCTCTTCATATGACCAGCCATTCAATCCAGGAATAATTTTGTACTAATAAACCTGTATTAATTCAAGTGGTTTATTCTTTTGTTAGGTAATCTATACTGAACTACTTTGTGGAGTAAACTGATAATAAACTAGCTCCACCTAATATAGTTCCTTATGATATAGGAGGCCGTTCAGCTCAAGTCTGTACTGGCCCTCAGACCAATGCCATCCCCCCCCCACCTATTTCCTGTAGCCTATTCTTTCAGAACCCCATTAACAGTCCAGATTTTTTTAAATCACCTGTCTACACTGGGAGCAATTTAATCTACCAAACATTATGTCTTTGCAATGTGGGAGAAAGTTGGAGCACTTGAGGATCCGTATGTACACCGAGATAATATGCAACTCTGCACAACAGTGATCAGAATTAAAACTGGGCTGCTTGACTTGAGATTCTGTATTTGCTGCAGTGCCATTGTGCCGTCCTTTTATACTACCATTGTCATGTATTTTATTTAAAACCCATAAAATGTTGGTCAATTACTAAAATATTTGGAAAAATTAGCCTGAAGTTGTCAACATTTTCCAAATTGTCATTTTCATGATGAATGAAGGGTTTAAGGGCACAGAGCATTCCCTAACCACTCTCTGTAGGTCTCCTATAGAATATTTTTGTATTATTAGGACCATAACGGTAGGGTAGCCATTTAGCCTCATGACTATTGCTTATTTGCACATTTATTTACTAATTTCACTCCTAAATAGCACAGATCTGAGATTGAGATTATGCCTTTTCAGGATTCCTCAACTCACCAGAGAAATAATTCTTCTACCTAAATTTATGCCTTTATATACCTTGTTTAATCTTTGGCCTTCTAAATTCAAGAATTTATTAGTATTCATACATTCTATCACTAATTATTTTCCTTTCACAACAGATCTGTCATTAGCATAGTTTCCTAAAGCCTCTGTGTGCTGTTGCAAATGCAGCTTTCCCCATGCAGCGAATGTTTTTCAATCTGTAGGGCTTTTGAAAATTGGGATTGAAGTATTGAAAATGTCCCCTCTAATTTGCTTTCAACACAATGTCAGAAGAATCATACAAGTATATGTGATGCAGAAGAAAAACATTTGATTGTTGAGCAACACTCCAAATGTTCAGAGATCAGGAGGTCTGTCAGCATTGACAACTAATTGTTTCCAACCTGATGGCATGAACATTGACTTCTCTAACTTCCGTTAATGCCCCACCTCCCCTTCGTACCCCATCCCTCATTTATTTATTATTATTCCCCCCTTCCTCTTTTTTTTTCTCCCTCTGCCCCTCTCACTATAACTCCTTGCCCATCCTCTGGGTTTCCCCTCTCTCCCTTTCTTTCTCCCTAGGCCTCCCGTCCCATGATCCTCTCCCTTCTCCAGCCTCGTATTCCTTTTGCCAATGAACTTTCCAGCTCTTGGCTCCATCCCTCCCCCTCCTGTCTTCTCCTATCATTTTGGATCTCCCCCCTCCCCTTCCCACTTTCAAATCTCTTACTAGCTCTTCTTTCAGTTAGTCCTGATGAAGGGTCTCAGCCCGAAACGTCGACTGTACCTCTTCCTGTAGATGCTGCCTGGCCTGCTACGTTCACCAGCACCAGTGTGTTGCTTGAATTTTCAGCATCTGCAGATCTCCTCGTGTTTGCGTAATTGTTTTCTTGACTACGTTTGTCGGTTTCTCGCACTAACAGTGTTTGAGGATCATCTGTCTTGTTCTGTTTTACGTACTTTCAAAAAGAAAGTGCAGTGGATTCCAGTTAATTAGATCATCAGTTAGTCGAGGCAGCTGCTTATTTGGGATAACTCTCGAAGAACAAAAACTAATCAAGAAAATAAACAAAGATTCCCTTTGTTTATTTGGGACACTGTCTTTAATTGGGACAGGAGAGTGTTGCCAAACAATTTCTAACTAGATGGAATTGTGTGGCCATTAGACACTGCACTGCTTAGTGCATACATTTTTCAGTAGTGTCAGTTGCATGTGCTCGCTATCCATTTGGGCTAACGGACAACAAATCAAATGCTTTTGGATCATTTTGTTTATTTTGGTTAAAATTTTCAGACCCTTACCAAGATGCAGAAAGGCATTGATTTCATTATCTACACTAGGTGTTTGTGCTGATTTTCTTCATTTGCAGTCAATCAAAAGAACACAACAGCATAAAGTAGATCAATTCCTCTGATAACAATTAGAGTTGATACTGTTTTATAGTTCTATAGTAGTATTGGTAATGTTCTAATTTGTTCTGTATTTCATTTAAATACATAATTTGTTACTCAGATGCATGGTACTTCAACTTTTTAACCATTTCTATGAATCTTTGGCTAGTTGAGACAACCATTTAATTGGGCCAAAATGTACTGTCCCGATGTGTCCCAAATTAACCTGAATCCACTGTTCTTGTTAAATGCACTGAATTATTTTCATTGCATCCTGGTTTCTTGAAATGCTGATACCTTAAGTGTGAAATTGGGTGAAGTGTTAATTATTAATTGTCTATAATAATCTTCAATGCACTTGTCTTAGTGAAGCCACATTCCTCTTTATCTTCTATGTTAGTATAGTTGTAAGTGCCTAGAAATTAAATTGTTTAGTGCAATGTTCTGTGTGTTCAGACATGTGACATCAGGGTCTTGCAGGAACAACTATGATTTTAATTTCACTGTCTATCTCCAACTTTCATGAAGGAGCCATTAGACTGTGTATTCGTAACTTTTGCCTCCCAAATTGAGATAGGGGCAGAAGGGAGAAAATTGGACAACTTGAACATAGAAATGTATTGTTTAGGGTGTAGAATTCTACTTAGAAAGTTTGTAATGGCTAAGTAATGCACAAGTACATCACATCTTTACGAGGATTCTGGTAATTTTAGATGGTTGACCTGGAAACAAAAAAAAAAAGATGATTCCTATTTGCTACTGATGGAACTGTTACATAAATCAACATTTTTTTTCCATGTCATGATGACGTAAGGTAATGAGGATCAGCAACAAGTATGTGAATTTTTGGTGTTGTCATCAGTGAAGGTGGAGACCAGAAAAGTATCAGAGAGTATACTGTACAGTTTCAGTTGTATTTTAGTTAACTAGATGAGTGAGAAACCTAAGTTATAGAAACTGTTTATGACCTCTTCATTCGTTGAAGTCTAATAATATGTCAGCAAACTAAACAGACATGAACTGAAGTTTCAGCAGTTCATTTCAACTGAGTTTCGATCTCTCCTATGGTGAAGCAATGTATTTTCTTAAAATGTCTGCATATATCCACTAATTGTGACAACTGATATTGTATCCAACCAGCTTGTTGTACTGCTTTACATGAGGCAGGTATATCCGGCTTGATTCTTGAAGATTGGATCAGGAATCTTCTAGTTGGTGCTTTTTTTTTTAAAAAAGTGCAAGTTGACAACATTCTTGGATATGGAGTTGTTTGTGTATCAGTTTCTCTTTCAAGTTGTCAGGACCGCAATGTGGCAGTTGTCATGTTAAAGGAATTCCACATTTCTTAACTGAAATCAATCATACTGATTTTAGTCTAGCTTCCCAGGATGTTAAGTTGCAGCAGTATTATGAAGAATGCAGGTGCCAGCTGTGTGCTGCATTTTGCTGTTGTTGGCTACAAATAATTATGTTGCAACAAAAAGCTGCCTTAATGCATGCTCGTATGGGACATCAAAATAAAATTTAAATTTGCTTGGCAGAAATATTTTGGTAAAATGCATATTAAATTAATTCCCATGATGCTTTGCATTTGTGCTAGTGTGATTATTGACCTACTTTAGATTGATTAGAACTAAGTGTGGGATGAGGTTTTTGTCTATTTTTGAGGCAGTAAGGGAGAAGCTGCAGACCCACGCTCTGTGCTTTGCTGCCAACAGCATTTCACACCAGCAGTGAACTGAATTTGCAGATTGCAGTGTTTTTCTTTGAAAAACAAGGAAGCTGTAATGGATCCTGTGGTGGGATGTAGCAGACAGCAGCAGCCATCGTTGCAGTGCACCATTAATGTCAGTCTGTGAGAATCATCTGGTATAATTTCTGCATGGATCTCCAGCTCTTGAAAATACACCCTTACTCTTGGCATGGTAACCAGCATCATTAACTTGCAGAGTTTTGTTTTATATGGCATTTGCAGCAGAGCATCACATTTTTGCTTTGCTCCTGTTGGAACCAGGAGACTGCTGTTAACCATACCCCTTCATGGAAATTTCAGTTTGTATTCTGTTGCATTGGAATTATTACATGTATGACAAAGAAATGTATTGTTTCTACAGTTTAAGGCTTTGCAGTGAACAGCTAATGATATGAACCAACAGTCTTGATTATGGCATGAACCAGTTTTGCTTTAGTTGCATCTCTTGAAATACCTTTGCATGTCTGTATACTTACCCTATGCATTTTTCAGATGTAGTTTCTACTACTAATCAAAACTAATCTTAAGTTCTTAGGTATAGTGTGTTTGTTTTATATGTATAATTAACATCACATTTCCATTAATTACTATGAACAAAGGAAATTGACCCTCAGGAGAAGAAATTCTGTCGTGTCTGAATTTGAGCCATTTATTTTGTCCACGGTGTAGTATGCTGCATTAGTCCTGCAGGAAACAAAGTACCAATTAAGTGATTTGTGATCTGCATTTCAGAAGTGTCTTCAGAAAGCAGAGTAAACTACCTTCCAACTTGCTTGCTGAACCTGCTGCTTTGAATATATTCAAGAATAATGGCTGCTGTCCAAACAACATAGCAAATGAAGTTGAATCGTGTGAATTTTTTTAAAAACTGGCAATGTTATCCCAAAAGTCTTCAGTATCAATGTTAGCCTCTACTGCAGTGGAGATATTTTTGACCTAATCATAAAGTTGCATGTGAATTTGCTTATAATTCACTTAGTCATGAAGAATGAGGTTTCATGTGATATTTCTGTTACCCAGAGCTCTCCCCTTCTACCTGCCCTATTGTGAGTTATGCCTTCTCAGGAACTGCTATTTCATAGTTTGTGAACCTGCAGATAGATTAAAATCAGTATTTTTCTCCATTCTTTTGTGAGATGGTTTGAAGGCTTTGTATTTAATCTTGGTTTAAACTGCTAACTTTTTTTAAAAAGAAGTTTTGCCACATGTCTTCCTACTTCAGATCTCCAATACACCTACCTGTGGCTGACTTGTGTTCACACCCAGCAATGCTTCATGCTAAATGCAAATCATGCACTGTTCCATGCCCAAGTAGATAAGTATCATTCAAATTACAAACCATTCTCCACCCTGTCCCTTAACGCAATCTTCATTATTTTTATAATTAATAAATACAAGTCTTCAAACAAAGTTGGGGAAAGACCCAGTTTCTTGATTATGCCCTATGATGTTTGTCCCAGTTACTTGCAACAAAGTCAAGGGGAGTAATATTTTAATTCCTTGCAGCTGGAAACTAAGAATGGCTGGCAGCTCCTACTTGTATTTCCTTATGGCAGCTTCCAGCGTTATACAGCAAATTGTGTTTATCCCAGTGTTAGAGCCCATCTGTCAGTTCCAATATCCCCAGTTAACTAACTGCAACCTATTCTCTGTCGCATGCCCACCAGCTACCCCTGTCTTTTAAACTACAATCACACCTTTGCTACGTTTGATTAAACCAGGGCACCCAGAAGAAACCCATGTAATCACAGGAATTATTTGGATTGAAGACACATTAGTAGAGTTGTCCATAGCACGAACTGATGAACAACTGATAACTGTACTGCCATTCCAGAGTTTGAGAGCAAAGCTTAGATTTGTAGAAAACTGTTGCATAGCAACAGCATTGTTGCAAGTAAAATTCTCACTTCTATTGAGATGTTCAACATTTGTGTACTATTAGATAAAATTTAATTAGAAACCACTGAATGTAATTGGGGACTTACAAACATCAAACGTCTAATTTTCTTTTTGGGTGTGCTGTGTGCCCGATGTGTTTCCAGGAAGGATCACTTAGCATGCACACTCAGTCTAGGTGCCATTAATATTATATACATTTGTGATCTAGTGGCAGAAGCTAATTAGGCAAAGTTGCTCTTTGCAAGACCAGTGAGGCCAGGTTCATTGTAGCTTAAAGGGGACTCTGGATGCATTTGAAATGAAGGACATCTATAACCCGTTTTCCTTCATGTTTTGTGCTCATAGGGCAATTAGAGGAAAGGACTTTGAGACAGTTAATTATGCTACATTTGATCTACGTAGTGCCATTGTCTATGTACCCAATAGGATTTTACAGTAATCTTTGGCATTTTGTGCATTATACATTTTAAGTTCTCTGTGTTTCTAAAAAAAAAACTCCTGGGCCGCCGATTTTAGTACGTGATAAGACATAAATGCATTAGAAATAGGAGCAGGCAAATTAACCCATTGTGCTTGGCCTATGAATCGACAAGATCATGGACGATATTCCACCTCAATACTTTGTTTTGTAACCCAAAGCATTAAACTAATTGAAAGAAAAACATGGGACAGGGGATGACTTGTGTACATTTAGTTTTGCTTTTAGTGCGGAGTGCGCAGATGTCGTGTTGGCTTAATGACGTATAATATTACTGAAGTATTACATACATACCATTTTTCCAAAATGTGCCCAGAATTGCATGATTTTCATCTTGTCCATAAACAATAAGTTGATCTGGTTTGAATGAAATCAATTACTGGATCTCCCAACTATCTTGAGTAATGAATTTTGAAAGGTTGCAACGATTTGACTGAAGAAATTTCTCTTCCTTTCAGTCCCTGAAGGCTTGCATCTTTGATACTCCTCCGCACTGCACTTGGGTCTTCAGTCCTACGCCAACGCTGTATTGGCTCTTATTGAAAAACGTACAAATTGAGTGGGGGAGGGGTGATCACAATTGAAAGCCTGTTACAATACCCAGGACAAATTTGTTGCAACTTCTGCCCATTTTTGCATTTTCTGTTTCCCATCCTCTCGATCAGTGCCACAAATGCCACACATTAAATTTTGAGAGAAAGGGGGTTTGATGTAGTATGCATCTGTTTTAGAGCTCCCATAATATTGTTTCTACAAACAGCAGAATTAGTTTCCTCTTTCTCTCCACTATTAATAATTGTTCTTATCAGTTTCGTGTGCTTTTGATGCCAGTTATTACAATACTGTGCAGAAATGGTTACCATATTGAGTATTTTTTTGTGTATTTTTAGACTTGGAGACAAAATTGATATAGGGATAGCTTTAAAAACAGAACTTGTTTGTTACCCAGTCTATAAATAAAGTTGAAGCACTACAACAGGGTGAACTTACTTCATTTTAGCTAAGACTATAGTGCTGTGCAAAAGTCTTACGCATATGTAAAAAGTCTTACGAGGCCAAAATGTTCTACTCAAAAGGTGCAAAGGAACATCTAAACAAGCCTGATGCATTTTGGAAACAAGTCCTGTGGACTGATGAAGTTAAAGTAGAACTTGGCCGCAATGAGCAAAGGTATGTTTGGAGAAAAAAGGGTGCAGAATTTCATGAAAAGATCCCCTCTCCAACTGTTAAGCATGCTTTGGGCTTGTGTTGCAGCCAGTGGCACGGGGAACATTTACTGGTAGAGGGAAGAATGAATTTAATTAAATACCAGAAAATTCTGGAAGCAAACATCACACCGTCTGTAAAAAAAAAAGCTGAAGATGAAAAGGGGAGGACTTCAACAGGATAATGAACCTAAACACATCTCAAAATCCACAATGGACTACCTCAAGAGGCGCAAGCTGAAGATTTTGCCATGGCCCTCACAGTCCCCTGACCTAAACATCATCGAAAATCTGTGGATAGACCTCAAAAGAGCAGTGCATGCAAGAGGGCCCAAGAATCTCACAGAACTAGAAGCCTTTTGCAAGGAAGAATGGGCGAAAATTCCCCAAACAAGAATTGAAAGATTCTTGGCTGACTACAGAAAGCGTTTACAAGCTGTGATACTTGCCTAATGGGGTGTTACTAAGTACTGACTGTGCAGGTGCCCAAATTTTTGCTTCGGGCCCTTTTCCTTTTTTGTTATTTTGAAACTGTAAAAGATGGAAATATAGAAGTTTCCTTGCTTAAAATATTAAAGAAATGTGTCATCTTTAACTTTATGCCTTTTGGAAATCAGTTCGTCTTTTACTCACTTAGCTATTCACAGTAACAGAAATTTTGACCGGGGTGCCCAAGCTTTTGCACAGTACTATAATGATTTTTTTTTGTATTGCGCTGTACTATTGCCACAAAAAACAAATTTCATGACGTGAGTAATGATAAACCTGATTCTGATATGGGTCTATTGTGAGAGTGGGATGGGGACAGGGAGAGTGAAATCATGATTGGGAAAGGGGGGAGGGGAGGGAGTGGGAAGTACCAGAGAGACATTCTGTAATGATCAATAAACCAATTGTTTGAAACCAAATGACCTGCACCCAAGCCACCCCACCCCACCCCAAGCACTCCTCCTCTGCCACCTGTTCCACACCTCCCACAGCACTTCATGCTTGCCATTCCCAACAATCTTTGCTCCCACTAGATTTACAAACTTGCTCTCCATTCCACGTTAACAAATATAGTACTGTACAAAAGTCTTAACCACCCTAGCTGTATACTGTATATGTGCCTAAGACTTTTGCACAGTACTGCATAACAATAAATGAGGGACACAAATTTCAGTTGGGCAAAGAATTAGTGTGAAATTGAGGAAATTGATGATAGAAAAATCCCTCGCCGTATCTACAGTGTATCTGGATAACCAAGATCTGGGCATTTAACAGCTAGCAGACATCTACATAACATAGAACATAAGAAACAGGAGCAGGAGTGAGCCATCTGGTCTGTCGAGCCTGCTCAACCATTCAGTAAGATCATGGCTGATCTGGCCATGGACTCATCTCTCCCTACCTGCTTTTCCCCCATAACCCTTAATTCCCCTTCTATGCAAAAATCTATCTAACCTTGTCTGAAATATATTTCCACAGATTCACCACCCTGTAGGAAAAGCGGTTCCTTCTCAGCTGTGTCCTGAATTTACTCCCCCGAATCTTGAGGCTATGTCCCCTGGCTTTAGTCTCACCAATCAGTTGAAACAACTTTCCTGCCTCTATTTCTATTAAACATGTTTTGCAAAGGTGCACTGTTACTTTAGTGTTTAAAAAGCATCAGAGGTTTTCCATAATTCCCAGAACCCAATTCCCATATTCGAAATTGGTTATTGTGATAAAAATGCAAAAATCTTGTGGACAGTGGTAGCAAGATGCTAGATAGTGTCTGTCTAAAATATTGTACTTAATACTAAATGAAATGGCACTTTTATGGCACATACAGCTAAGAGAAGCAAACCATGGACATTGTTGAGACATTCCATTATGCGTACTTGCATTCCGTGAGTTTTGAGGACATTAACATCAGAGGTGCAGGCAGTATCAGAAAATTGGACTGAAGTCATAAAGAAGGGTACTTTGTCAGAATCAGGAACCAACAGCATGCATTTGAATAGCAATTGAATGCACCTGCTGTTCTACGTGTTTCCTTTGATCTGACATGTGATATCCATGTCTTAACTGAATGCTAAGGAGCATTCACTTTCCTTGTTTATATGACTATTAAGATTCAGAGTATGTTTGAAAAATATTTGCCATCTTATTCTTTCATTGGTAGAATACCTTGCATTTGTAATCACTTGAGGAATAGTGGCATAAAGGGGTGCTAGAACTGAAACATCAAAGCATGAGGACTGAGGTTGGAAGGAAGGAAAAAGTTTGGATTAGCATTTACATAAAATAACATGGGGAAGAAGCAAACTGATGTGGGGAAAATTATAAAACAAAGTTTATAACAAACCAGGCAGCATCTTTGGAAAGGAGTAAACAGTTGATGAAACATCAACTGTTTACTCTTTTCCATTGATGCTGCCAGACCTGCTGAGTTCCTACAGCATTTTGTATGTGTTGCTTGCATTTCCAGCATCTGCAGGTTTTCTCGTCATAAAGTTTGAACATTCAATTACCTCAAGCTTTAGCAAATGCATAGATTTGAGTTATGAAATGCACATGATGCACTAAGTGTGTTTTTTTTTAAATATAGGCAGAATCTGGCTATGGATCAGAATCAAGTTTACGACGTCATGGTTCCATGCTCTCCCTCACATCAGCAGCAAGTGGTTATTCTGCTACATCCACCTCATCGTTTAAGGTGAGTATATTATCCTGTTATGCACCCTTGATCTTTCCATCCTCGCTCTAGTCCAACCTAAGTGCACCCCATAACAATTTGATGAATTTTATTCCAATGCATCAAATTCTGGAGAAACTTGTTAGGTTTGCGATACGGATTTTGTAGACTAGACACTATTGATTAACATCATAAAATTGAAGTTCTGACGGATTCACTGAAACTGTACCCTGAGGTGGAAATTGAGAGGTTTATTAGTCAATTTGTGATAAAGTAGCCTAGCCCAAAAGATTAAGTTGGGAAGAATAAAAGAGGTTGCCATCTGAATTTTTAACATCTGAGGAGGACTATGACATTAAATAGTCCCGATCTTGCTCCTAAAGCTCCACTCTGGGGTTTGGCTCTATGTATATCTATCCCATGTACGTGAAATAAGAAAGATATCAGAGTATTGTCATTGTGAGGGGATGGGATTGATGAAAGTTGGATTGATTTGGAGCTCTGAAGGGAACTGGACAATTGCCTGATTTTACTTTTTTTTTCAATTTGTATCATTGTTTCTTAATCATCCTTTTAATAATTTTCATCTGCACCTGCAAAAGAATCATACAGCACAGAAAAAGGCCCTATGGCCCAACCCATCCATGCTGACCAAGTCACCGAACTGAGTTAGTCCCATATGCCTGTGTCTGGCCTATATTCCTCCTAAACCTTTCCCATTTGTGTACCGGCCAAATGTCTTTCAATTGTAGCTGCCTGTACCACTTCTGCCAGCTCATTCCACATACAAAACCTCCTCCTGTGATGGGTAAAAGATGCCCCTCAAGTCCCTTTTTACATCATCATTAACCACAGGACTGGAGGGAAGCAAGTATTGTGCCCTTGTTTACGAAGGGCAGTGTAGAAAATCTTGGGAGCTATAGATCAGCAAGGCTGATATCTGTGGTAGTTAAGTTACTGGAGAGAATTCTGATTAATTAGCTATATAAGCATCTGGAATCTCTGATTGATAAGAGATAGTCAACATGGCTTTGAATGGGGGAGCATCTCACAAGCTTGATTTTTTTTTTGATGTGACCAAGAAAGTTGGCAAGGGCTGAGCAGCAGAGGTTGTTTATATGAACTTCAGTCAGGCTTTTGAGATTCCATATGGTAGACTGTTTGGGAAGGTTAGATTGCATGTAATCCAGGGAGAGCTGGCTAATTGGATACACAGTTGGCTTGATGCTAGAAAGCAGAGGGTGATATTGGGACGTTATTTCTTGAATTGGAGGCCCATAATGGTGTGCCTCAGTGCTTGGTGCTGGACCCATTGTTTGCACACTATATCAATAATTTGTGTAGGAATGTAATGGTTAGTAAGTTTGCAAATGACACTAAAATAGATGGTATATAGGACAATAAAAAAGATTATCAAAAATTACAGGGGGATCTTGATCAGTTAAGTAAGTGAGCTGAGGAATGGCAAATGCAGTTTTATTGGGATAAGTGTGAAATGTTGCATTTTATGGAGTCAAATTCAAGTAAGACTTTCACGGTGCATGGTAGGGCCCTAGAGAGTATTACAAAACAGACCTTGGAGTACAAGTACAGCACTGTGCAAAAGTTAGTGCATATTTTTATATATAGATATATAGATTGTAGAGATATATATAAATGCTGTGAAGTGAGGATGCTTTCAAAAATAATGAAATGAAATAAGGTTTCTAAGTATCAAAAATTCTATAAAGAGCAGTAAACAGTTTTTAAAAGACTAAATCAAATCAATATTTGATGTGACCACACTTTGCCTTTAAAACTCTTTGATACACTGTTGTGCAGTTTTATAAGAAAATCGGCTGGTAGGTTGTTCGAGGCATCTTGCAGAACTTGCCACAGTTCCGCTGCAGACTTTGGGATTACCTGGAGAGACAGAAGCAAGTGACACAGCCAGATAGCCTCAATGATGTTGAGATCAGGGCTCTGTGGAGACCATATTACCTGGAAGCCAAATTTAAAAAAAAATCTAGGGTGCTCAAGACTTTGGGACTGTACTGTACATATGTACTGAAAATTGAGTCATAGGTTGACAGGGTGGTGAAGAAGGGTGTACAAGATATTGGTGAGGCTACACTTGGAGTATTGTGTTCAGTTTTGATCACGCAGCTTTCAGAAAGATATAAATCTTTTCTGTACTCTTTCCAGTTTAGTACAAGGATGTTTTCAAGGCTTGAGGATCTGAGTTGCAGGGAAAAGTTGAATAAATTAGGAACTTATTTCTAAGACTGTAGGAGATTGAGAAATGATTTTATAGAGGTGTATAAATTCACATGGGGTATTGGTAGGATGAACGCATGTAGTTTTTTTTCCCCCAAGGATTGGGGAACCAAGAACTTGAGGCAAAGGTTTACGGTGAGAGAGTAAACATTTAAGAGGAACTTTGACAGGCAACTTTTTTTTCCCCTCGTGTGTACGTGGAATAAGCTGCCAGAGAACATAATTGAGTTGGGAACAGTAATGACTGTTGGATAGGTACATGGTTTGGAAAGGTTTAAAGGCCATGGGCAAATGCTGCTAAATTGGACAAACTTGTATGGGCCATTCCATAAAGGGTCAAGTTCCAGGTGGTCATGACTTCGTTTATTTAGCTAAAGTGTTGTCACTGGACTTGTTGGGCATGAGGAAACAGGATGTCATTCTGGCACCGTGGTAGCATAGCAGTTAGTGTGACAGTGTTAGCACAGGGCATTCCGGCGTTCAGAGTTCAAATCCGGTGCAGTCTATAAAGCATTTGTACATTCTCCCTATGAACATGTGGGTTTTCTTCGGGTGCTCCAGCTTCCTCCCACAATCCAAAGACATACTGGTTAGTAGGTTAACTGGTCATTGTAAATTGTCCTGTAATTAGGCTAGTGTTAAATAATTGGATGTGTGGGCACGTGGCCAAGTGGTTAAGGCATTGGACTAGCAACCTGAAGGTCATGAGTTCGAGCCCCAGCCGAGGCAATGTGTTGTGTCCTTGAGCAAGGCACTTAATCACACATTGCTCTGCGACGACACTGGTGCCAAGCTGTATGGGTCCTAATGCCCTTCCCTTGGACAACATTGGTGTCGTGGAGAGGGGAGACTTGCAACATGAGCAACTGCTGGTCTTCCATACAACCTTGCCCAGGCCTGCGCCCTGGAGAGTGAAGACTTTCCAGGCGCAGATCCGTGGTCTCGCAAGACTAATGGATGCCTTAAATCATTGGGTTGCTGGGTAGTGCAGCTCATTGGGCCAGAAGGGCTTGTTCTGTGCTGTATCTATAAATAAAAAAACAATTAATAGTGTGTCACTCAGAATTCATGTCAGTAGTGGAGTTCACCATTCAATGCTTTCGTTTGCCATGACTTTTATATATGATAGCTTTCCAGGTTACTGATTTCAATCCATGGAAGTTGTTACATTGTACAAAAGTATTAATGAAATTTGTACAGGAAGAGGGTGGAAGATGGGTATTCTGAGAATGGAATCAGCCTTGGCTGGTGATGCAAAATTATCCTCAGAAGAAAAATTGTTCAGGCAGAGTATAAAGAAGGCTTGTTGCTGTGTTTTTCAGCTTTTGTGCTGCTACCAAGTTAAACCTCAAATTAAAAAAAAAATATGAATCCAAACAAATAGAAAGGTAGAAGAAAGTCTGGCTTTTCCATTCCAGCATATATAGGTGAAAGTTTCTAAAAGTATAACTGAATTATCCTTGTAAATGATTTTTTTTTTAAAAAAGGGGAGAGAGTTAAATGTACTCAGTGACCCAGCGACATCTTGTTCTTGAAAAATTTACTCAGGTTTTTGTGCTGTTTCTGATGAACCGCTTTGGGCTGACTCCTAGATTTTCTGAAAATAGACACTACAGAACTATTTTACAGATGCCCTACGTTCCACATGTGGGTCAAATAATTCCTTTGTAGTGTACTTTTGCATAACCGCCATCAACACAAAAATGCCGACTCTGTTCAGTTCCAAGAGACACTAGTTACTTGTGTAAACGAATGGTTATAGATGAAAAACTATACAGTCCTTCATTTGTTACCACAGACTTCCATTGGGCCAGTCCAAGATCTCAACCTTCAGGTAGGAAAGATTAAAATTTGCACATAAGCAACATGCACCATTGGCTGTCTATAATCTACAAGCTAACTTTCAACACTGAGATTTAAGATAAGATGTACCTTGTACAATTATATCATCTTTGATCAATTACAAAAATACTGTATAATTGGGCTTTAATCGGTTATTTTGGGTCAAATCATAAAGCAATCCACTTTGATGAGTAGTGCATATCTCTGGGCTGGGGGGTGCAAAGTACAGCTATCTTTGAAAGATTCAGGTAATGAAAACTATAACTTGAATGATGATGTCAAAAAGCTCACCTACACAAGTCATGCCCATAAATCTGATTCAGAACCTATTATTATTTGAGGAAATTGAATTTTCTCTTGGTCTTGGCATTGTAAAAATTCAGTAAAAGGGACCAATGTGACTGACCTGTATCAAAATGTAAAAACAGAACAAGCCAGAAACACTCAGCAGACCACAGCGCATTTGCCAATTTGTTTTTTTTTGTTTCAGATTTCCAGCTTTTTTTTGCTTTTGAATCTTTGATTGTAACGCTGAGCTATCAACCTGTTACAGTTACTGAGCTTTTCTGTCTCCACAGATGCTGTCTGATCAGCTGGGGTTTTCCGGCATTTCCTTTCTCAGATTTACAGTAACTATTGTATCTAATTGGTCTAGCATTTTCCTCTGTTCTCTGTTTATGCTATCTCCAGAAAGATTAACTACCACTAATCAGTCTTCATTCTCTTCCAGCCAATGTGAGTTTGAGATCTGTTTTTGCTTGGGCTTCACCTTTAACACAGACATTCTTGGTTTTTTCCCTTCAGCTACTGTCTCTCCAACTCAAAATGCGCCTGTGTTCAAACATTTACTAACCCTATTGAAAAGTCAAAGACTTGAAGCATTAGTTCTACTTCCCTATCCACAGAATTTACCTGACCTGCTGAGTGTTTCCAGCAGCTTCTGTTTTTATTTCAGACCTGCAACAAATGCAGCAACATGCACAAAATGCTGGAGGAACTCAGCAAGCCAGGCAGCATCTGTGGAAAAAAGTACAGTCGAAATTCAAGCGAAGACCCTTTGGCAGGACACCCTGAAACGTCGACTGTACTTTTTTTCCATAGACACTGCTTGACTTGCTGAGTTCCTACAGCATTTAGTGTTTTGCTTTGATTTCCTGAATCTACAGGTTTCTACAAGTGCAGCAATCTTGCTTTTCAGTACCAAGATATATTGCAATCAATCGTTTTAAGACAAATGCTGTATAACTTTTTTGAAGACAAGTGAGCATATTGTGGTTGCATTTCAGCCTTCTGATTAAGCAATAAAAGGTGTCTTGTTTGCCCTTGAATATAATGAATGAAGTGCTGGGGTATTGTGCGAGATGTCTAGTGAACATGGTTGTATCCTACTTGAAACTTGGTAGTATTGGTTATATGTTCTTTGTAACGGATGACAACTTTTGAAGACCCACTAAGCATTGGAGATAAATCATTTCCCATCTCAAATTATTTATTTAGCCAAAAATATGATACAGTAAGAAAGCCTTACTTTCTCCTGCCATGGCACAATACTCAGTTACCCATCAAGAACACCCAGTCAAAATCTCTGCATAGTCCTTTTGAACTTAATTGCAATATTTGGCAGATCATTCTGAGCCTTCAGCAGGTAGGTTCTTCATAATAAGTATTTCTAAATCCATGTACCTCCTCTTACAAATATTAGCAATTTAAATTACCTTCCCTGTATAATAATTGCAAACCCAGAGTAACAAATGCACCATAAAAAGTGAGACGGCATTCTACTTTTTTCCAAAAAAAAGTTCACTCAACCCCAAAGAAGGATCTGTGCTCAGTAAATCTATAAGGAACAGTATTGGAGATTGAGCTAGTTTTGGACTGTATGTTATGTTGCAGCAGCCTTATTTACCAGTACAGAATGTGTTTCCTGTACAGTAATTGCTGTCTGCTTCAGTTTAGAATTAGAATCCGAATCGGATTTAATATCACTGGCATATGTCATGAAATTTGTTGTTTTCCAGCAGCAGTATATTGCAATACACAACGAAAAAAAACTATAGATTACAGAAAGTATATACCTATATAAAAATTAAATTAATTGAGTTAGTGTGGGAGAGAAGTGAGGTGGTATTCATGGGATCCTTGTCCATTCAGAAATCTGATGGTGGAGGGGAGGAAGCTGCTTCCTGAAACATTGAGTGTGTGTCTTCAGGTACCACCACCTTGATGGTAGCAATGAGAAGAGTACATATCCTGGGTGAATGGGGTCCTTAATGACAGATGCTGCCTTTTTGAGGCATAGCCTTTTGAAGATGTCCTCAGTGCTAGGGAGTCTAGTACTTATGATGGAGCTGGCTGAGTTTACAACTTTCTGCACCCTCCATACCAGATGGTGATGCAACCAGTTAGAATGATCTCCATAGCCCATCTGTAGAAATTTGTGTATATGTCTTTGACTACGAAATTTCCTCAAATTCCTGATGAAGTATAGCCGCTGTCATGCCTTCTTTGTAATTGCATCAGTATGTTGGACCCAGGATAGATCTTCAGAGGTGTTGTCACCCAGGAACTTCAAGCTGCTCCCTCTTTCCACTGCTAATCACTCCATGAGAACTGTTGCGTGTTTCCTGAACTTCCCCTTGAAGTCCACAATCAATTCCTTGGTCTTATTGACATTGAGTGCAAGGCTGTCATTGCGACACCAGTGAACCAGCTGATCTATCTCACTCTATACTTCCTTGTCACCATTTGAAATTCTGGCAATAATAGTTGTGTCATCGGCAGCTGAAAGATGGCATTTGAGCTGTGCCTAGCCATACATTCGTGGGTGTATGCTAAGCATGCATCCTATACATGTGCCAGTGTTGACTGTCAAGAAGTAGGAGATGTTATTTCCGATATGGTCTCCTGGTGAGGAAGTAAAGGATCCAGTTGCAGAGGGAGGTACAGAGGCACAGGCTTAAAAGCTTGTTGATTAGAAATGTGTGTATGATTGTGTTGCACACTGAGGTGGAAGTAGTAAACAGCAGCCTGACATTAGTATAACTTTTACTCAGATATCCAAGGCCAAGTGGAGACTTGGTGAGATTGCATCCGCTGAAAACCTATTGTGGCAATAGGCAAATATATTGGGTTCAGGTCCTTGCTTAGATAGAAGTTGATTCTAGCCATGACCAAACTGTCAAGGCACTTCATCACAGCAGATGTGAGTACAACTGGGAAAGTTGCATTTCGGGTGAGCAGGACTGAGACAGAACTGCCACGTCTGTGCACCATGATAATCATAAAACATACTTCACCTCCTCTGCTTTTAATAGACTGAGCTGCCCTGTCTTTACGGAGAATGGTGAAGCCATCGAGCTGCAGCGCTGCATCCAAAACGGCAGGGACAGCCAAGTTTCCGTGAAGCAAAGTATACAGCAGTCCCTGATGTCCCTCTGGTACTGCAATCTTGCACTGAGGTCTTCAGTTTTATTTTCCAGAGACTGGACATGCACTGGCGGGATGGTTGGGAATTGGTGGGGTGGGTGGGGGAAGTGGTCTAAAGCCTCTATATTTCAAATGTACTTATAGAGTGGCTAAGGTTTCGCACTTCCATTTTCTTAAAGGGAACTGCACCTGAGTCTGCAGTCCAGGGTCTGCGGATTTTTAGAATTTTTTTTAAAACATCTTAAAACAATGTTGCTTACTGAAGTACCTTATGGCTGTGACTGTGGGTTTCAGCTGTAGTATTCGTAAAGGGGAACATTTGATGATTCCCATTGGAGCTGCAAACAAGAGTTTCCAAAATCAGTGCCATTTAGCATTAAACTGGTGACTATTTGTCTTCTGAGTTGGTGTTGGAGAAAATTCCATAAGTGCCATCTCTGTCTATAGTGCATGTATAATCAAGAGCAGAAATGAACTTTATCTTTTTATTTATAGTTCCACGTCCCAGTTGTTGAAAGAAAATCTTCCATCTCAGGCTTAGTTTCATTGCTAAAGTTGAACTGAACTATTTGAAGGTGATAACTTTGAGCAGTAGAATGAAACTATCATACCCAACTTTGCTAGGTAAACTCATCCATGTAGATACCGGGTAACATATTTGCAGTTTTAATAATAATGGGAATGGAGAAAATTAGATTTGAAATATACATTCACAGATTCTGGATTTTGTTTAACAAGCCTACAATATTTCTATTTTATAGTGTTACCATTGGCTAAATTAATCTTCAAGAATTTTTTTAAATCTTGTTTCAGTAGAACATGTGATTTGAAATTACTGGCTGTTTTCAAAATTTTAATTAAAAGCCCAAGTCTCAAAACAAATTCATATAGCTGCTGTTACGATGCCCATTAAATGTACTCTTTTGCAGTGTTTGTCACTACAGGTTTATCTAATTAAATGGCATGGTTTGCCACTTACTGAAAAGTATCTTATCAAATTTAATTAACAGCATTTTTTGTAGAAGTTAAAGCTTTCTTTGTGCTTTGAATTTCAGAAAGGCCATAGCTTGCGTGAAAAGCTTGCTGAAATGGAAACCTTCCGTGATATCCTCTGCCGACAGGTTGACACACTACAGAAGTACTTTGATGCTTGTGCAGATGCTGTATCTAAAGATGAACTTCAGAGAGATAAAGGTGCATTTATATTTTCATTCTGAGTTTGAAATCATTTTATTGACATTTTAATTTTAAAATCTAATTACATTGTCTCTTTGTGGGTTCAAAAGTCTTATTTGCTATTAATAGGGATACTCATTCAAAATATTTGTTCTTCAGGTAGAAATAGACTAGAGCAGTGTGTTTAATTTATTGCCTCTTCCTATTGTTTGGGGCTGCAGATTTTTTTTGGCAATCGTGAAGTGCTAGAACTTCAAGCCACCAATGCAACAGGAAATCCCAAAAGGATGCATCTTAGTTTCATGATCTCCAGAAGTCCATAAGCCAGGGGAGTACATTAGGCCATTTGGCTCATTGAGTCTGTTTTGCCATTTGATCGTAGCTGATTTCTTATTCCTCCCTGAACCTCATTCTTTTGTCTTCTCCTTGTAACCTTTGAGACTATTAATAATCAAGAACCTCTCAACCCCTGTTGTAAGTACACCCAATGGCTCAGTCTTTAGCTTCAGTGGCAATGAATTCCATAAATTCACCACCCTCTGGCTAAACAAATTCATCCTTATCTGTTCTAAAGGAATGTCCATTTATTCTGGTCCAAATCCTAGAGTCTCATCAGTGTCATCCTAGAGTTTTCCTCAGTGACTTTGTCCTAAAGGCAAGGCCTTGGCATCAGTTTGAAACAGCTGTGCCTTGTTCCATTCCTTTGTCACTTTCCTCACTACTTCACTGTTTTTGTGTTGAATCTCTACTTGCTCATTTTGATGAGGTCCAATATTGTCTTGTTAAATTATGAGCTTCACCAGAAAAATCTGCTGTGAAGCTAGCTAGTTGTATCACTTCTCTATTTAATCAGGTTTTGTTGGATCTTGCGGTTTAATTGTCCATTTTCTTTGCAGTTTAACAGTTAATTATCTGCTCATAATTTAAGTAACCTTTATATATCTAACAGTTTAATATGCTTCTAGTGGCTATACAAAGTGTAATCCTGGAAGCTGCTTTGCTCTTCATTAAGTGAATCAGTGTTTTCTCACTGGTCAAATTTTACTGCAGTATTGAATGTGATTTTTAATTGGTTTATTATTATCTACAAATTTGAATGGAATTTTTCGTAAAAATGGCTGTTTTATACGAGACACCATCCCAGCAACTGCGTAACAGAGGGATTCTCTGATCTACGGGCTATTCCTGGGGACACACACGGAGACCAACATCCGGTGCTGCTGGCAGATCATCAACTCAGTGAAAGACGCTCTTTGGTCAGCCCGAAACTTGATGATCTACCAGCACATGGAGATGTCCGTGGGAGAATGCTGCCGACTGGCACATCCTCGGCTGCAGGAGTATGTGCTGAGGGACGCACTGAAATTTGGTGCAGTCACCGCAAGGGCCCGGTGGGGAAGGACCATGGTATAGGTTTCTTCACCCGTGGGAGTGGGAGGGGTCGGGTGGCCAGGAGTATACTCCTCAACAATGATGTGGTAAGGTGAACAACTGGAGGGCCACATGGGTGGCCATAAGTATGGATATGTATAGACCATAATGGAAATGTATGTAAAGGATGGAAAGTTATTGAATGGTTTATTGTATATAATTTTATTTTTGAATAAAATGTATTTTGAAATTTTTTAAAAAAGTAGATGCTACGAAACTGTGCACCCTGGTGCCCTCCCTATCTTTGTGGGAGATTTCAACCAGGCCAGCTTGAAGTTTTTGAACAACTACCACCAACATATCACCTGTGGAATCAAAGGGGCCAACACACTTGACCACCATCAAGAACGCCTACCATGCTAGCCCATGCCCACACTGTGGAAACTCTGATCACCTGGATGTACTTCTCCTTGTGTATAGTTAGAGACTAAAGCTGGCAACACCAGTAGTGAGGACTAAGAAAGAATGGTCAAGGGAAATAGAAGAATGCTTGCAGGACTGCTTTGAGTTGGTAAACTAGACAATACTCAGAGATTCATCTTCAAATCTGAATGAATACACCACAGTTGTCACTAACTTCAAAACTCAAGTGGGTGAGTGTGTGCCTTCGAGAACATACCAGACATATGCAAACCAAAAGTCATGGATGAACCAGGAAGTCCATTGTCTGCTGAAGGAGGGATCTGTGGCATTCAAAGACAGTGATCCATAACTAAACAACGTACAGCTATATCCTGTGGAAGGCCATTTTAAGAGTGAGAAAACAATTCCAATTGAGGTTAGAGACCACACTGGATGCACATCAACTCTAGCAGGGTTTGCAGGCCATTACTTCCTGTAGAGTAAAACCTAACGTCACGAATGGCTGTGATGCTTCATTCACAGATCAGCACAATGCCTTTTATGCACACTTTGAAAGGGAGAATAAAACTACATCTGTGTGAATCCTTGCAGCATCTGTCTCAGAGGCCAATGTCAGAATATCTTTCTTGAGGGTGAACTTTCGTAAGGCATTAGGACCTAATAGTGTACCTGGTAGGGTCTAAAAGCCTTGCTAATCAACTAGCGGTAGTATTCAAGGACACCTTCAATCTCGCTGCTGTCGTTGGAGGTTCCCACTTGCTTCAAAAGGGTGACAATCGTACCAGTGCCCAAGAAGAGCAGGATGAGCTGCTTTAATGACTGTCGCACCGTAGCACTCACATCTACTGTGATTAAATGCTTTGAGAGGTTGGTCATGGCCAGAATCAGCTCCTGCCTAAGTGAGGACCTGGATATGATGCAATTTGCCTATCACCATGATAGGTCTACAACGTATGCAATGTTACTGTTTCTTCACTCTGCCTTGGATCACCTGGACAATAGTATTATCTGCGTCAGGCTGTTGCTTATTGATTACAATTCACCGTTCAACACAATCATACCCTTGGTTCCAATCAACAAGCTCCAAATCCAGGGCCTTTACCTCCCTCTGCAACTGAGTCCTTGACTTCCTCACTGGAGACTACAAAACTTGGCACTCTACATCATTAAAACCAAGGAATTGTTTGAGAACTTCAGGAAGGGGAATTTGGGAGTACACACCAGAACTCATAGAGGGTCAGAAGTGAAGAGCCTCAGATGTTGGGTGTTAACATCTGAGACTCAATCCTGGGCCCAATATGTTGTAATTACAAAGGCACAACAGAGGCTATATTTCATTCAGAGTTTGAGAATTGGTTTGTCACATTTCCTACAGGTGTGCAGTAGAGGGCCATCTGAGTGGGTGCATCACCAACTGGTATGGAGGGGCCACTGCACAAGATTGGAAGAAATTGAAGAAAGTTGTAAACTCAGCCATCTCTCCCATGGGCACTAGTCATAGTCATACTTTATTGATACCGGGGGAAATTGGATTTCGTTACAGTTGCACCATAAATAATTAAATAGTAATAAAACCATAAATAGTTAAATAGTAATATGTAAATTATGCCAGGAAGTAAGTCCAGGACCAGCCTATTGGCTCAGGGTGTCTGACCCTCCAAGGGAGGAGTTGTAAAGTTTGATGGCCACAGGCAGGAATGACTTCCTATGACGCTCTGTGTTGCGTCTTGGTGGAATGAGTCTCTGGCTGAATGTACTCCTGTGCCCAACCAGTACATTATGTAGTGGATGGGAGACATTGTCCAAGATGGCATGCAAATTGGACAGCATCCTCTTTTCAGACACCACCGTCAGAGAGTCCAGTTCCATCCCCACAACATCACTGGCCTTACGAATGAGTTTGTTGATTCTGTTGGTGTCTGCTACCCTCAGCCCGCTGCCCCAGCACACAACAACAAACATGATCGCACTGGCCACCACAGACTCGTAAAACATCCTCAGCATCGTCCGGCAGATGTTAAAGGACCTCAGTCTCCTCAGGAAATAGAGACGGCTCTGACCCTTCTTGTAGACAGCCTCAGTGTTCTTTGACCAGTCCAGTTTATTGTCAATTCGTATCCCCAGGTATTTGTAACCCTCCACCATGTCCACACTGACCCCCTGGATGGAAACAGGGGTCACCGGTACCTTAGCTCTCCTCAGATCTACCACCAGCTCCTTAGTCTTTTTCACACTAAGCTGCAGATAATTCTGCTCACACCATGTGACAAAGTTTCCTACTGTAGCCCTGTACTCAGCCTTATCTCCCTTGCTGATGCATCTAACTATGGCAGAGTCATCAGAAAACTTCTGAAGATGACAAGACTCTGTGCAGTAGTTGAAGTCCGAGGTGTAAATGGTGAAGAGAAAGGGAGACACGACAGTCCCCTGTGGAGCCCCAGTGCTGCTGATCACTCTGTCCGACACACAGTGTTGCAAGCACACGTACTGTGGTAGCCTCCCAGTCGGGCATCAGGGACATCTTTAAAAGGTGATGCTTTAAAAAGGTGGCATCCATTATTAAAGAACCCCATCACCTAGGTCATGCACTTTTCTCATTACTACCATCAAGGAGGAGGTCGACGAGTCTGAAGACACACTTGGTGATTCAGGAACAGTTTCTTTCCTCTGCCATCAGATTTCTGAATGAACAATGTACCTGTGATCACTATCTCAGTATTTTATTTCCTCTTTTTGCACTCCTTATTTAATTTATTTTTTATATATACTTGTAATTTATAGTTTCTATTTTTATATATTGCAATGGACTGCTGCCGCAAAACAATAAATTTGACAACATAAGGCAGTGACATTAAACCTGATTCTGATTAAAACAATTGTGAAGCAATGAGTTTTGTGCCTCTTTCCTGACTTCTAAAAGAACCTTGGATTAAACACCAAAATCCTTCCGTTTCAAATGCCAGATTCCGTCACAAAGATACTGTGCTTCCATCTCGGTAACATTTGTCAGGCCTAGTTCCTGTACCAGGCTATCATTGCCAAATGTACATGCTTGCCTCCTCCTCCTCCTTCCCCCGCCCACCCCCCCCCAACCTTGTCCCCTGACTACACTGTTGTTCTTGGCTTGCTTCCCAAAAACTTGAGTCTGTCCAATTTACTGCTGCCCACATTCCAACATGCATCAAAACCTATTTGTATGTCACCCTATCATTGTTTTCACTTAGCCCATTTGCAAATTAGCTTTTGCACCTTTTTGTCCAAATCCAAGCTTGCACTTCACATAACTAGCCTGTACAACCTTCACTTCCATCTCACTGGTCCATTTCTGCCTTTCCACCTGTCTCCATCCTGTATTGTACATTCTCTCCATGAACTGTGTATGTTTTCTCAGTGCTTTGGCTTCCTCCCCCTATCCAAAGACTTGCCAGCTAGTCATTATAAATTACCCTGTGATTAGACTTGGGTTAAATAGGAGGGTCACTGGGCAGTGCGGCTCATTAGGCCAGAAGGGTCTATTCTGTGCCATATCTCTAAATAAATAATGGTAATTGAGTGTATCAATCTAGTTGTAGATTATCTTTCCATTGCTGTGTTTGTGTCTGTCCTCCCCACCTCTTAACCTGTATTAATCACTAACTCTTGTGGGCGCCATTTTAGCATGTCTTATTTTTAACTGTTTATTTTACTTGATTATGCTTTTAGAAAATCTCCTTGGAGTGTTTTATGTTGTGATCTTAATGGCTGTACGTTGCATTCTCAGGATTAGCAAATTGCCCAGGAGCAAAAGGTCGAACTTCCATCTAAAAGCCATAAAGAATAATCAGTCAAAAGCTATCAAAGTTAATTAAGAGATTTTTATTTTTTTTTGAATTTTGCTACAAAATCTTTTTCTACAGAGGGGGAGGAAGAATTTTAAGTACAGACCTTAAAGTGCTGGTTCTATTTATTATGTTTAATGGAGGGTGGCTGATACAATAATTGTCTAATTTATAGGGAGAGTTAGTTTTACAAAACTAAAGACCTTGGGATTGTACTGGACTGTTCTTCCACGTTCCTGGTAGCGCTGCTCTGTCTCTTACTGTAGCTGCACTGGTACCAGTTGTGTATTCGAAGAAATCCAAGTGCAACAATTGTAACTTCTCCTCGGCATTATTCATAAAACTGTTAACACTTTTAAATAGCCCAGTGTTGTTGGAATGTATGAAAACACTGTATGTTCCTGGACTTGGAGCAGATATGGATTAAGCTGGATTTGAAGCTGACTAAGAGTCAGTTTGCTTCACAAGTTAAGAATAATGTATTAAAAATATGAATTTTACTGTTGCAGTAGTGGAAGACGATGAAGATGCCTTTCCAACCACACGATCAGATGGTGATTTTATACACAATAATGGCAGCAAAGAGAAATGTATGTATCTTTAAAATTTGTATTTTAACAGTTATATACTCTGATCTTCAATTCTCTCAGTAACTGATATTCTGAGTTATTTTAATTAGAATTTTTTCTTCCTTTGCATTGACCAATTTTCATGTAAGTTTGTTAAACCAGACTATTTCAATCTGGAACAGTTTTTTCATACCGCCACATGAATATGTATTGTGCATCCTTTACTGCTTAATCCAGGTACAAGGAAAGATGTAATCAATTCAGGTCTCATCCTGTATAATAGTCTTTGCTATTTTGATGCATATTTGTTTTGTAGACGATGCTGCCTTTCTACTTAATAGAGCCTTTTAAATCCTTAATCACTTTTTGGCTATATTTTCAATTAGTTAATTCCTCTGGATCAGAAGAACTGCACCCTAGGGTTCTGAAAGAAGTAATGTTGAAAATAGTGGTGGCATTAGAAATGATCTTTCAAAAATCATTGGACTCTGGCGTGGTGCCAGAGGGCTGGAAAATTACAAATGTTACTCCATCCTTTAGGAAAGGAGGAAGGCAGCGGAAAGGAAATTATAGACCAGTTAGCTTGACCTCCATGGTTGAAAGATGTTGGAGTCGATTGTTAAGGATGAGGTGATGGAGTACTTGGTGGCACGGGACAAGATAGTACAAAGTCAGTATGGTTTCATTCAGGGAAAATCCTGCCCGACAAACCTGTTGGAATTCTTTGAGGAGATTACAAGTAGGATAGATAAAGGGGATGCAGTGGATGTTGTATATTTGGACTTTCATAAGGTCTTTGACAAGGTACCACACATGAGGCTACTTAGCAAGTTAAGAGCCCATGGTATTACAGGAAAGTTAGTAACATGGTTAGGGCATTGGCTGATTGGTAGGAGGCAGCAAGTAGGAATAAAAGGATCCTTTTCTGGTTGGCTGCCAGTGACTAGTGGTGTTCCACAAGGGGTTGGTGTTGGGACCGCTTCTTTTTATGCTGTATATAAATGATTTAGATGATGGAGTAGATGGCTTTGTTGCCAAGTTTGCAGATAATACGAAGCTTGGTGGAGGGGCAGGTGGTGTTGAGAAAATGGGTAGAATGCAGAAGGACTTGGACAGATTAGGAGAATAGGTAAGAAAGTGGTAAATTAAATACAATGTTGGAAAATGCATGGTCATGCATATTGGTAGTAGAAATAAATGTGCGGACGATTTTCTAAACAGGGAGAAAATCCAGCAATCTGAGATGCAGAGGGACTTGGGAGTCCTTGTGCAGAACACCCTGACGGTTAACTTGCAGGTAGAGTCAGTGGTGAGGAGGCAAATGCCATGTGAGCATTCCTTTCAAGAAATCTGGAATACAAGAACAAGGCTGTGATGCTGAGGCTTTATAAGGCACTAGTGAGGCCTAACCTTGAATATTGTGAACAGTTTTGGGCCCCTCATCTTTTTAAAAATAAAAGAAAGAAAGAAAGAAAGAATTGCTGGCATTAGAGAGGGTTCAGAGGAGGTTCACAAGGATGATTCCAGGAATGAAAGAGTTATCATATGAGGAGCATTTGATGGTTCTGGGTCTGTACTCACTGGAATTCAGAAGGATGATGCGTATCTCATTGAAACCTTTCGAATGTTGAAAGGCCTAGACAGGGTGGATGTGGAAAGGATGTTTCCCATGATGGGAGAGTCTAGGACAAGAGGGCACAGCCTCAGGATAGAGGGGCGCCTTTCAAAACAGAGATGCGGAGAAATTCCTTTAGCCAAAGGGTGGTGAATTTGTGGAATTTGTTGCCACATGCAGCTTTGAAGGCCAGGTCGTTGGGTGTATTTAAGGCTGAAATTGATAGGTTCTTGATTGGACATGGCATCAAAGGTTACATGGAGATGGCTGGGAAATGGAGTTGAGGAGGAGACGACAGAAAAAAGGATCAGCCATGATTGAATGGCAGAGCAGATTCAATGGCCCAGATAGCCTAATTTTGCTCCTATGTCTTATGGTCTTATCATATGGTCTCGTGTAAAGTGTCCTGAAACACTTCATTGTGGATTTTTTTTAAACAAAACTCCTAGCCAGTAGTATAGTTGTAAAATTTCACCAGTGAAACTCAATAGATTTTAAGATAATAGCTCGTTTTCTTTTAAATCTAGCTTATTATCAATGTTTATTATCAGTGTTTTATGCAGCTATCAAAGTTGCTGGCCAAGTTTCTCTCCACATCTTGTTTTAATGAGCTATCATTTGCTTATTGTTAAGTTGAAGGTTATTTAGGCTTTTGGACCCACATCATCTGACTTCAGGATGAGCCAGGTGCATCAGCTTGTTCACTGAAAATTGTTAAACCTAATTCATTGAGGCCATTACATTTGATTTATAGCGATAAGCATCCATCTAAAATGACTATCTGCTAAGAATATGTATGGTGCATGGAGAAATGTATTTGATTATAAATATTGTTGCACATATAGCAAATCAAATTATTTTTTTCAAATATGGGAATTACTGAAAATTTTTTGCCCCAAGTTCTTGTAGTAACAGCAATAACATTTGGAAATCTAAACTTGTCCTGTACAATACAACATAAAGCATTACAGCACAATGCAGGTATTTCGTCCCACACACCAATTCTGAATCCGCTACTCTACCTTCAGTGTATTTTGACACATCTTCGAAGAATTCAGTCAGGCTCACGAAGCATGACCTGCCTATCACAAAGCTGATTCTCCCTAATCCAGACTACGCTTCTCAAAATGCTCATAAATCCGTGTCAAAAAATCTTCTCCAATAATTTGCCCACCACTGAAATATGCTTCACTGGGTTATCCCTAATCCATTTCTTGAACAGAAGAATATCATTTGCCACCCTTCAGTCATCTGGTACTACCCCTGTAGCCATTCTACACATATGTGAAGGATAAGTGGATGGCTAGAGTGAAGGTAGAACCAAACAGGGATAGTGAAGGAAACCTGCCTGGATTTGGAGCAGTTAGGGGAAGTTCTTAAGACCATAAGATATAGGAGCAGAAGTAGGCCATTAGATCCATCGAATCTGCTCTGCCATTCAATCATGGGCTGATCCAATTCTTCTAGTCATCCCCACTCCACCCCATACCCTTTGATGCCCTGGCTAATCTAGAACCTATCTATCTCTGCCTTAAATACACCCAATGATTTGGCCTTCATGGCTGCTCATGGCAACCAAGTCCACAGATTTAACACCTTCTGACTAAAGTAATTTCTCTGCATCTCAGTTCTAAATGGATGTCTTTCAATCCTGAAGTCATGCCCTCTTGTCCTAGAATCCCCTACCATGGGAAATAATTTTGCCATATCTAATCTGTTCAGGCCTTTTTAACATTTAGAATATTTCAATGAGATTCTCCCCTCATTCTCCTGAACTCCAGAGAAAACAGCCCAAGAGCTGACAGATGTTCCTCATATGGTAACCCTTTCATTCCTGGAATCATTCTTGTGAATCTTCTCCAAACCCTCTCCAATGTCAGTATATCCTTTCTAAAATAAGGAGCCCAAAACTGCACACAATACTCCATGTGGTCTTACGAGTGCTTTTATAGAGCCTCAATGTTACATTCCTGCTCTTATATTCTGTACCTGTAGAAATGAATGCCAAAATTGCATTCACCTTCTTCACCACCTTCTCAACCTGGAGGTTAACCTTTAGGGTATTTTGCACAAGGACTTCCAAGTCCCTTTGCTTCTCTGCATTTTGAATTCTCTCCCCATCGGAATAATAGTCTGCCTGTTTATTTCTTCCACCAAAGTGCATGACCATACACTTTCCAACATTGTATTTCATTTGCCACTTCTTTGCCCATTCCCCTTAACTTAGTCTCTCTTGTAGGCTCTCTGTTTCCTAAACACTTTCCGCTCTTCCACCTGTCTTTGTATCATCGGCAAATTTAGCCACATATCCGTTAATACCATAGTCCAAATCATTAACATATATCATAAAAAGCAGCGGTCCCAACACCGACCCCTGTGGAACTCCACTGGTATCCAACCAGAATAGGATCCCTTTACTCCCACTCTCTGTTTTCTGCCGACCAGCCATTGCTCCACCCACACTAGTAACTTCCCTGTAATTCCATGGGCTCTTACCTTGCTAAGCAGCCTCATGTGTGGCACCTTGTCAAAGGCCTTCTGAACATCCAAGTACCCCACGTCTACTGCATCTCCTTTGTCTACCCTGCTTGTAATTTCCTTAAAGAATTGTAGTAGTTTTGTCGGGGAGGATTTTCCTTTCAGGAAATCATGCTGGCTTTGGCTATCTTGTCATGTGCCTCCAGGTACTCCGTAATCTCATCCCTAACAATGGACTTCAATAACTTCCCAACTACTGATGTCAGGGTGACAGGCCTAGAGTTTCCTTTCTGCTGCCCCCCACCCTTCTTAAATAACGGAGTAACATTTGCAATTTTCCAGTCATCCAGTACAATGGCAGAATCTATCGAACCTTGAAAGATCATTGTTAATGCTTTCACAATCTCTCCAGCTACTTCCTTCAGAACCCAAGGGTGCACTCCACCAGGTCCACGAGATTTATCCACCTTCAGACCATTAAGCTTCCTGAGCACCTTCTCAGTCATCATTTTCATTGCACAAACTTCACTTCCCTGACACTCTTGAATGTCCGGTATACTGCAGACATCTTCCACTGTGAATACTGATGCAAAATACACAATCAGTTCCCCTGCCATCTCTGCATTTCTCATTACAATATCTCCAGTGTCACTTTGTATTCATCCTATATCTACCCTCGACTCTCTTTTACCCTTTATGTACTTAAAAAAGCTTTTAGTATCATCTTTGATATTAGTCACCAGCTTCCTCTCATAATTCTTTTCCTTCCTAATGACCTTCTTAGTTTCCTTCAAGTTTTTAAAAGCTTCCCAATCCTCTATCTTCCCACTAGCTCTGGCTTCCTTGTATGCCTTCTCTTTTGCTTTTATTTTGGCTCTGACTTCACTTGTCAGCCACAGTAGTGTCCTCCTTCCCTTTGAAAATTTCTTCTCATTTAGAATATACCTGTCTTGTACTTCCCTCATTTTCTGCAGAAACTCCAGCCATTAATGCTCTGCTGTCCTTCCTGAAAATGTCAACTTCGGCCAGTTCCCCTCTCATGCCATTGTAATTTCCTTTATTCCACTGAAATATCAACACATTGGATTTTATTTTTTCCCTCTCAAATTTCAACGTGATCTCGATCATAGTGTGATCACTGTTCCCTAAGATCTCCTGAACCTTAAGCTCTCTTATCACCTCCGGATCATTGCACAACACCCATTCCAGCACAGCCGATCCCCTAGTGGGCTCAACAACAAGCTGTTCTAAAAAGCCATCCCTTAGACATTCTACAAATTCTCTCTTGAGGTCCAGTACTGACCTGGTTTTCCCAATCCACTTTCATGTTAAAATCTCCAACAATTATCATGACATTGCCTTTCTGACATGCCTTTTCTATCTCCTGCTGTAATTTGTAATCCACATCCCAGCTGCTGTTTGGAGGCCTGTATACCATTCTTATTGAATATTTTGCTTTAGTATTCACCATTGGTAGGTAGAGATTGCAGAACCTCTAGCAACATTCTTTGCATCCTCACTGGCTACAACCCAATAATTTTTCACCTTTCAAAACTCTGCCTCCCAAATTGTCCCTCAGTGATTCTGTTACTATTGGGTCATCTGTAGAATACTCCCAATAGAATGATTCCTCCCTTCCTGTTTCTGACTTCCACCCACACTAACTCAGTAGGCAATCCCTCCACGATGTCCTCCCTTTCTGCAGCTGTGATGCCATCCCTGATTAGGAATGTTGCTTTGCCCACCTCTTTTACCTCCCCCGTTGTTCCTTTTGAAACATCTACACCCCAGAACATCCAGCAGTGATTTCTACCATTGTGACAGACAAGTCTCAGTAATAGCCACAACATAGTAGTTCCGTGCTACGAAGACCTGTGCTCTAAGCCAGTGGTCCCCAACCACCGGGCCACGAGGAAACGATCTGATTTGGTGATGTGAAACGATATAAATCAGCTGCACCTTTCCTCATTCCCTGTCACGCACTGTTGAACTTGAACACCCTCCTCCCCCACCACCCCGTCGGCCGGTCCGCAAGAATATTGTCAATATTAAACCGGTCCGCGGTGCAAAAAAGGTTGATGACCCCTGCTCTTAAGTTCATCCTTGTTCCTGGCGCTACTTGCATTAAAATAGACACCTCACTGACTGCAGTTTTGCCCTATCAACTGACTATCCTCCCTTGCAGACTCTACATGCTGCATCTACTGGTACACCAATTGCCCCCATTCCCTAACCTATCACTCTGGTTTCCATTTCCCTGCCAAACTCGTTTAAACCTTCTCAACAGCTCTAGAAAATCTGCCCACAAGGGCATTCTTGCATAAGTGAATTATTCAATAGTTATTGGCTGTTCCATGTGGTTTTGATGGTATTGCTCTTGTATTACCAATAAGTTTGCATAAAAACACTATAGTAGCTGACAAAGCATGAAAATTTTGCAGCTGGCTCCACTTGTTGAATCCCAAGTGCTTATGTCCATAGAATCTGTGTCAGAATACTGAGTCAGGCAAGTGTGGTGTTAAGCTTGAGTGGTGGGGGCGGTGGGGGGTGGTGTTGGTTTGGAATAGGAACCACAGCAGTCGGGTAACACTTGGTAGGGTTGAGGGCATAGATATTATGACAAGTAAGACTGAAAGGAAGGATAGCAAGGAGCATACTAATGAACATGATGAGAATGATGGACTGAGGTGGATTTATTTCAGGCTATAATTATAATGAGTGAGGAGGATGAAGTTAGAGCCTGATTGTTGCCTTTACAGAAACTGGGTTGTATATGAGACAGGACTGGAAGCTCAGTGTTCCTAGGTTTTATTGTTTTAGACATGATAGGGAAAGTGTTAAGAGGTAGTGGAGTTGCACTACTGAAAGCAGAATGTCACATCAGTATAGAGGACACGCTGGAGGCTCATCCACAGAGACAATTTGAGTGGAGTTGAGAAATACAAAAGATGCGATTAAAATGACAGAATTATACCATTGACCACTGAGAAGTGGAGAGACAGATATGTAGGCAGATCAAGGAAGGGTGCAGAAACCTCAGTGTTGTTATAGTGGGACACCTTGACTTCCCCAGTATTAATTGGAACTTTCTTACTTCAAGAAGCTTACATTGGGTGGGATTTCTTCTATGCATCCAAAAGGAGTTCTGGAAACCATATGTGGAGAGTCCAGCTAGAGAAGAAAACATACTGGAGTCGGTTTTTGGAAATGAGCCAGGGACAGATGAGATAGTGGATGAACACTTTGGGAATAGTGACCACAACTGTTTACTTCAAAACTAGTTGTAAGTTTGGGTAAAATCGGATCTTGCCAGAGGGTAGTAAATTGGGGGAGGATAAACTATGATAGGGTAAGAGGCACTGACTGAGAGCAGCTGCTGTCAGACAAGTCTATGTCTGACATGTCAGAGTTGGTTCAAGACCAGGGAATCAGAGTTCAGGTTTGGCACCTTCAGGTAAGGAGCAAGGATGAGGATGGTAAAGTATTGGGACTTTGGATGACCCAAGATGCTCTAAATTTAATCAGGAACAACAAGCAAGCATACGTAAGGATACGTACATACAAAAAACAAGGATTAGTTAAAGCAAAAACTAAATCAGACACAGTCTTTGTAAAATATAAAGTTGCAGAAAAGTGCACATGCTGGCAATTAAGACCAAAATGGGCCATAAAATGTCCTTGGTAAGCAGGATCAAGGAAAATCTCAAGGCATTTTATACTTGTATTAAGAAAGAGGATATCTAAGGTGAGGTTAGGTCCATTCAAGGACAAAGAAGAGAATTTGTGCTTGGAAGCAGAGCAAGTGGCTAAGGTACTAAATTCATACTTTGTGTCTGTATTTACTGAGTAACTTCTGGAGAATACTGAGGGAAGGATGGGGCAAGCTAATGTGCTGAGATATTTTGTTATTGAGGTGGTAGTGCCAGGTTTTCTGAAAATCATTAAGGTGGATTAAGTCCTCAGGGCCAGATGGCGCATATCCAAAAATTTTCAAAGGAGCCAGTGAGGAGATTGCCAAGGATTTCAAAGATCTTTGTGTCCTCGCTAGTAACAAGCAAGGTCCCAGAGGACTGGAGAGCAGCAAATGTTGTGTCCTTGTTCAAGAAAGGAACTAGAGGTAATCCAGGTAGACCAGAGAGCCTCTTGTCAGTGGTAGGAAGCTATTGCAGAAGATACCAAGGGATTGGATTTGTGCATATTTGTCCAGCAATACGTACTGGCAGCATGGCAACTTTCAAGTTGATGAGTTCAGTTTTTGGCATTTCTTTATTTCTGGAAAAAAAAACTTGTACATGTTACCTTGGAGTTAATCTATGGTTAGAAAGTTTAATCACAACTTATCATCTATGGATAATCTTTTTTGTAGTGTTTCCATGTGTGTCACCCAAAGGGATCAATGGAATAGATTTTAAAGGTGAAGCTATCACTTTTAAAGCTACTACAGCTGGAATACTGGCTACGCTTTCTCATTGCATTGAACTAATGGTAAAACGAGAAGACAGCTGGCAGAAAAGAATTGATAAGGTAATACTGTGAATCCTGTGTATTGTTAAAAAACTGAAATTTCCCCACGTTTGCTTAAAACCATTATAATGGAGGTGCCAATAGATATTTTCCATGGTGATGTAGTTTGAGTTATCTTCAGAAAACAAGCCAAGGTTCTTCTGTAGAATTGAGTGGTGGGGGGCAGGGGAGAAAAGAGGATGGTCTATTCTGATGTGAATTTGGATGATGTAGCAAGGAGCTTCGGGGTTTTTTGAAATATTAAAGAGAAAAGGAAATTTTCACTTTACATATTGGCATCCAAATTGGAATGGGGCCATGATCTGATGAGATAAATGAAAGAAGTTTGGGTAAAGCTAGGGAGGGGAAACTAGGTTGGTTGATGTCTATTAGAGATCTCTAATGATCTCCGCAATTAGAGAGAAAAGTTCTATATAAAAATGCAAAAAATTTTGGGAATAACATTGGAAATACTTGCTATAGATAACTGGTGATGAACATTATTGAAATTTGGCGGGTGAATAAATTACAGAAATGCATGATACTGCCAAAGGATATCATGACCAAATTTGACTTATCTGCTCTGGACCTAGGGGAATGTGCTTAATAGAGAAAAGCTAAACTGATTACTTGTTTATAGATATAATTTCAGGATTTTGTATCTTATATTTTAAAATTCATAGTTAGACCCAGGTAGCAGAAGTGAAATGACCACTGTAGGCCGCAATAGTTTTTCTTCCCCACAACCTCATCTGTGGGATGGAATAATGTGCAACATTTGATCTTAAACATATAGGAGATTGAAAAGAGACGAAAAGTAGAAGATGCTTACAAGAATGCAATGTCGGAACTTAAGAAGAAATGTCACTTTGGTGGACCTGATTATGAGGTAAGACTCATTATATTCAATTTCTCTAATAACTCATTTTTGCTTGTCCTACAATGTTCATAATTTGAGTTGGAGAGCAAGGAAATTTGCAAAATTGCGAAGTTTGTTATTAATGATATAGTAGTTTTGCCTAAAATAAATTTATTTGGATTTTGGGTGCTTAGTTTAAAACCTTCTTGATTTTTTTTTAGAATAATTTTAGCTTGGTAAACACAAACTTTGCAGCAAGATTATGTTCCTTATTTAAACAAATGCTAAACTTTTCCCGCTTAATACCAGCATCGAATTATAGACAATGATTGTTGGAAATAATTTCACAATCACATTCTTGCAGCAAGCAAAAGGAAAGTTGGGATATGTGCTGCAGTACCAGAGGCTATTCAGAAATAGTCTTGCTGTGAAATTCATAACATTGTGAAATAATTCCCAGAATAATTCAGACTCCACACAAGAAATTATGATTTTTTTCCAAGGTCAGAGGTTCAGCGGTAATTGTATATGAATTCACTTTTTAGATCTAGCTTAATACCATTGAATGAGGTGTTTTAAAGAGAGTATAGTACTCTGATTCTGTATTAGTTGCCAAACCAAAGACTGCCATGGCAAATTTTGTATAAACACAACACTGTCTAATGGGAAAACTGTGAATTTCTATAACAGTGCTTGTATAAACTTCAAACGTTGTATTTAGTTTTGGCGAACAGTAATTGCAAACTGCAACCTCAAGTTCTGTGTCAACGTGAACAGCCTTCTGCATATAATTATATATTTGCAAGTCATTTTAGAGTTCATTTTGTTTTGTGCAATCCTTAGGAAGGTCCAAACAGTTTGATAAATGAAGAGGAATTCTTTGATGCTGTTGAAGCTGCACTTGACAGACAAGATAAAATTGAAGAGCAGGTATTCTTTACCTTGTAAATGAATTTTTGATGTAACATGCAGAATAAATAAGTGCAAGCCAGTTAAGTGAAATTAAGCTTCAAAAATATGGCTCTGAAATTATTGACAAAATTATTATACATATCATCTGAGAGGTAATTTTTTTTATATGGATTCAAAGATGTTTAACAGACAAAGTGGATTAGAAGTAAGTTGGGATTTTAGGTCAGAACCCTTGAGTGTAAAAGAATGAGAGATGATCTCACTGAAACAAAATTCTTGGTTTTGACAGGAGGTTGCAGCTATGATGTCACTCCTGGCAGAAAAATCTAGAAACGTTTTAAAATAAGAGATTGGTTATTGGATATTCTGGGCAATTTCTTTAACCAGAGAGTGTTGAATCTTTGGAATTCTTTACCCAACAAGGCTACGGAAGTTCAGTCATTATGATTTTCAAGAAAGATAAATAGATCTTTAAATGTTAAGGGAATAGGGTGATATGGAGTTGGCTAAGAAAGCACCACTGAACTGGAAGATCAGGCCTTACAGTTAAATAGTACAGAAGGTACAAGGGGCTGAATAGCCTTGAATCTCTTGTGGCTTTATTTTCCTGAACAGAAGCAGTTGTGTGTGTTAATCAATTTTAACTGAGTGTTGTAATCATTTTATTTTTCAGTCTCATACAGAGAAGTCAAGAATCCATTGGTCAGCTGCTGTGCCTTTTGGTGATTCCTTCTCAACAGTTGGTACTCACAGATTTGCCAAACAGGTATTTTGAACATTTTTTCCATTGTTAGACAGGAATTCAGAGGGATAGCGGAGTATATCCCGATGCCACTGTAATTTATTATGTTCTATAAAAGTTTGTTAATTGTTTAAACTTTTTTTGTCAAAGGCTTAAGTTGGTCGTATCTATGGAGATGCTACTTGTGATGTCACTTAATGTTGCGATGCCACTGTGAAATCACTGAAGTTCTGCTTGTGAAGGTGTTGATTAGTTGCTACCTTCAGACAAGCAGCAATGTTTTCCCCTTGACTGTGAAATATTGGCATGGGAAGGGGAGAATGAGACACTTAACAATTCATTGACTATTAGATCTGATGGAAAGCCTGAAATTCTTTTCAGTGGTGTTGATGAGAAATAGAATTCAGTAATTTCACAATAGAAATAAATTGGGCATTCATTCTAATCGAGAACATTTTTGTTCAATGGATATGTTAAAAATAAGGCCTAATTTTGTTTTTTCAACTGTTTGATTACCTTCTGGTGTTTAAAATGCCACCAGCATTAACCATGGTTTTTACTAGAGGCAATAAAATCTCTTTTTCATCTGTGATTAGTTTTCATGAGCCATTTTTACAAACAAGCAAAAACATTTGAATTGGTGTTTAGGTACTGGATTAAGAACTGATTCACATGTAACTGTTGCATATGAAGCTACTTTGGGCCAGCACCACATAAATGACGTTTAACTTACAACTGACAAACTATTTAGTTTGAAAATAGAGAACTTTATCCTTGTATTTCTACTGCATTTATCTGAAGTATTGAAAGTAATAAACAAATAATCAGTTTCTTAAATGTATATCATTTTTTTTTAAAAATGTCTTTGTGGATAATACTGGATTACTTAAACAATTGATTTCAATATCAAGAATTCTGTGAAGCAGTGGTTAATAACCTGTATAACAGTTATACTTGACAATTTTTGAGAATCTGGGCACTAATGGTGACAGTCCAGCAAAACAAATTGATCGTAAACATGCACCTGATTATTGCATTTTCTTCAGGCTCTTCGCAGTGGAATACACTGTTTAGTTGCATGACATCATTGTGGCTGTTCTCATTTCTTTAAAGCTTATTGGCACTTTATGCACTTTTTTGTGGTGAAGGTTAATGTTTGACTACCTTATTGTGCCTCTGTTCTGAACTGGGTTTTTCTTTATCTGTCTCTGTGGTAGCCCTTTAGTCGCTCTTCCTCCATGTCTTCCATTGATCTAGTCAGTGCCTCAGATGATCACAGATTCAGCACCCAGGTACTGTATGAACTCAGAGTGGTTCTTCTCTGCAGTTCAGTTCTCTTAACTACTTCACCTGGGTTTCCTCCCACTCCTAATAGTGGTTGATGGTGATGTTTGTTGATAATAACTTATTCCCTTGGCTAATTTTGTGTGTCCACTGCAATATAGATTTTTTTTGTAAAAATACTTAACTGTTTTAAAAACTTTAAACTGCAACTACTGTAGTAAAGATAATCCCAGTAAAGAAATCATAATAGCATGTCAAATTTTGTACAGTTGAAAATCAAAACTTTTGGAAAGCGATTATTTCTAAAGCTAAAGAACAAAATGAAATGTGTCATAAAATTGTGTGCTGTTAAGATGTATCTCCTATGGAATAGGTTAATCCAAGCATCACTGCTACAATAATGCATAACAGCATGCCATTACCTGAAACCTGCCATTACTAATATACATGTTCTGATGTTTTGTACTCATTTATGCATGATTGCTGATCTATAATGTTGAAAGTTTAACAATTGCATCTAGGTTCACTTAGCATGTTTACGTTTTTTGTGCAGTTGGCAATTTGCTTCAGCTTCATGTGGGAGAGGGAATTTCAGTTGATCTTAATGTCCTTATGACGCCTTTTGTCATCTGGTATTCATTAGTTTAAAATTAATTGCTCTCTAATTCTGAGGCAGGCCATGCTTTTTCAAGATTTGTCAGTAGACACCTCATATTATAATGTAGAAATTAATTTGTATTTCCAGCTCAATTCCTCCATTATTCCCCTTCCGTACCCCAATTCCCTTTTATATTCATGCAACAACTACTTTAAGTCCCATCAAGGAAGTTCATGATTTTTAAATTTAAGTAATTGAATATATTTAGAATCTATATTTAAAAGTACAGAAATTAGATTTTCGTAATTTGTCCTTCAGGTAAAGAAATAGTCATACAGCATGGAAACAGGCCCTATTTGTCCAACCCTACCTTGACTGCCCAGTATATGATTAGACATACACTAATATGGTTGACTTTAACTGCCTCTGTACTTGAGGGATGGACAGTAAATGCTGGTATTGTCAGTGCTGTTTACCTCCCATCAACAAATAATTTTGTTTTAAAAACCTGTCTATTTTGGACAGCATTGTTGAATAGTGTAAGAGTTCAATTTTGTGTTTTTTTTATTTGAGGATGTTAATGAATTAGTTTACCCTACCATGTCCAATGTGACACAGTGCCAATGATCTGCAACTTCATCCTCCGGTATTCAATGTAATTTTAAGAAAAATCCTTGTAGGCCTCAATTTGGTGTACATCCTCTAAGAACTGTACACTCTAGATTTAATTGCTGGCACTTTACCTAAAGTAGTGAAATAGATTATTGGGTAAGATGTGGGATGAGTGAGTAGAGGTAAATGCAGTTGGCCATGTAAATTATGCATCAGTTTTTGGAATGGTTGCTTAAATGAATCATTATATCCATTAAAAGTTTAAGGAACTCTGCAATTTAAACCTATTTTTGTAGAAGTGTTTTCATTAGTCATCAGTTTTAACCATGTATAATTAGCTTTATCTATTGATTCTTAAGCATTCACTCAAGGCCAAGGAAGAGTCGAACGCTTTCACAGAAGAGCATTGGCATTCCAGGTTCAATGGAATTTGAACTTGCATTGCCTTTAACTGCTTATTAATTTTACTGTATTTTATGAAGAGAAAATTCCAGAGGCTGCAAACTCTGCATTCAGTTATCCACCCTGTAAATTTAATGTTCTTCAAAGGTCTGCTATCTGCACTATGTTCGCTCCCTCCTTGAGTAGTGCATCAATCTTGCTTTCAAATCAACTTGTGTCTTCCCCACCCACCCCACTAAAATTTAGTTGATAATGTGTTATAGTATGTTGTACACCATTGTGAGCATGTTAAGATTCCTGTAAAGTCAGCGTTGCAAACTTCAGTCCCAAGTCAAATTTGTGTTGACAGTGAAGGAGGGCTGTTTCCTCTGCCTCATGCAAATGTTTGCTCTTATGAAGAGGAACCATTTACAGCTAAGCAAGTTATCACCAGTAGGATTGCCTTATAGTTGATACATTGACACCACTTATTACTTCAAATGTCTCAAGAATATGTTGAGAAGTATCAAATACTGTGCACTCTTAAAATAAGTTTAATTATATGCTTTCTCTATCACACTCGATGCACTCCTGCCTGAAAACTTGTTCATGCTGTAAGTAGATAACAAGTCTGCTCATTTTTATATTAATATTGTAGTACATTCTGAGTCTGATCCAGAATGGTAAGCTACAGGATAGTGAAGATGCTGCCTGACCTGCTGAAATTTCCAGCATTTTGCTTTTATTCGCAGCAATTTGAACTTTCTCATCAGTTATAGTTAATAATTTAAAGATGTTCAAGTTCAATATGTTTCAAACCAGTGTAAGAATTTCCATTTTTAATCATTCTAACAGTTCAGAAGTTAAATAACTTGTGTAGCTTTAATTTTTTCCGCATGCTATATACTACTACGCAACCATGAAACTTTCCACTTCATTTTTATTCAATTATATCTTGACTTAGATATATAATGCTCAGCAGCCTCAGCAATAAGTAGTCCATTATTTTTAACATCGCAAATAATGCAATTGCTAACAAAATAGCTTCCTGACAATTTGCTCAATTCTTCCTGCTTCACTTCGCCTTGGTGTATCTGAGAATAGGACAGTCATACACAATCTTGGAAATTTAATCCTCCACTAATGACACCATGGAGACAATTCATCAATTCCTTTCTCTCAACACCACCCCTCACTCTCGTCACTATTTTTAGCAGCAGCATTGCAGCTTCCTAGTAGAAAATGTTTTTTTTGAGAATTAGTTCATACTGATAAATTCTAATTTCTTAAGGTTTGGTAGCATTCGTTCCTTTTGTTAATCTTTCTATGTAAAATGTCTGTCACTTATTCTAAATAAATTTAATTTTCAGTTAAAGATTTAATGGATTTGCCCGAAGCATATCAGTTAACAGGATCTTGAGTTTAATGTCAGTGCACATTTATAATGCAGAGCTTTGTTTCTGTATAAGCAATAGAAGAATGTGATTATTGGTTGTAGTAATGATGCATTTCAAAAGATCAAGTTAAGAATAAGCACTATTGCGTTAGATAGCAGTTCTCATCTTAAAACTTCACTGTTTACACTCTACTGGAATGTCTGTTTTTGTAAACCTCCGTGTTTCCTCAGGTGGTTTGTTGGTGTCTGTATTTTTTCTAGTTGATTTCAGTTTGTAATACAATTGCATTATAAATGTTGTTCTTGCTCATTTGACAGCTTGTCTTTGGTAATCTTGGATAAAACTGCCATAAATGGAATGTGTTGCATGTATCAAAATGGTACACATAGAACAACTTCTCCAAAAGTACAACTTGTTTTGCATGTTGGCCTGAAACAGATTTTAGTAGAAGCAATTTGAAGTTTTATGTAATATGCAAATGCAGCACCAAATGTTATGTTCGTATTGTTGGAACCTATTATTATACTTTTCAACTTCAAATTCTATTCTATATTTTAGAAATCATATTTATAAAATATCAGCAAATCTGCTACAGATATAACATGCATTTTCTAGAATTGATTTCAGCGCAGGGAAATTGCTTGTATTATAAATCAAGATTTCAATATGTTCTTTACATTTGGCAGTTTTAAAAATTTCAATTTGGTGAATTTGGGTTGAATACATCAAGCTAAAAAGTAATAAGTGTTCAGGCTTGTATAAGGTGGATTTGAATTGATGAATTTGCTCCAAAATGACCACTAATTTGAGTGGATTTTAATACTAAATAGATTAGTGGTATGCACTAGTCCTCTAGCTTCATCTAAATCTTGAGACCTAATTTAGGTACGTAATATATTGTGGAATGTATGAGCCATAAATTGCCAGGGTACAAAGAAATAAATTTATGAAGTTGTGAGCATTTTCACTGGGGTTACCACTAATCAGATTTTCTTTAAAAATCCATATAATGCATTTTAGGATATGGTCTTTTGGCAGTTGTTACTCTCAACCATTCCCTTTCTTTCCCATCAGACTTTAAGTTCATTATTAACTTCAGTTAATGATCTGGAGCAACAATATTTACTCTTGATAATGATTATGGAAAAGCTACTGGATTGTTGTAAAAACATGTCTGCTTTACTGATGTTTTCTGTGAGGGTGGAAATCCTGTCATCCTTTCCCATAAGCTCATATTATTCCCAACTCACCCTGTCTGGTTGATACTTAAAAATGACTTCTGAAATTGCTTGAGTGATAGGGCAAATAGTAATGGCAATGTTGGTATGACATGCAAACCATGAATGGGAAAATGTGAATTTTCCTATTTGTCAATATAAATTATGACTCTTGACAAGAAAATCATAGTTCTGGTCTTGGTGATATTTTAAATACTTAATCACCTCATCATTTTTAAAAGCTTAATCATTAGATAGTTGCTCAAGTTTTGATGGTTAGCCCCAATAAGTTCTGGCTAACATTCTTTAAATTAGTTCATTTTTATTTCTGAAAATTTAAGTTTCTTTAAGCATTAAGACAAAATGCTTAGTTCCATTTATCATTGATTGATGACGAAGTTGAGTAAGATTGCAATATTTTTCAGAAAACACTTTAAACTCTGGGAAAGGGTGAGATCCAAAACAAATGAGCCCCAGAAAACATTACACGTGACCCTCACATAGGGTGAAAGAGGTTTTACGTTCCTAGAAAACAGTCCATGTCACAAATTTCTGTAATATGAAACCACATATTTGTGTGCACATGTGAGGAAATGCAAGTTGTTTTTTTTAAAAGCTATCTATTTACTTACCACACAAGTTCCATGAGAACAAATTTTATTCTGTATCTCAATCTTTTGAGTAGTGATTTGTTTAAGTTCCATTATGCACACACCGACAGTTGTCTTGATGCCCCAGCAGTAGCAAGCTTGTCTACATTATTATTTTGCAGATAGTTAGTATTTACCATTTGGTGGGTTAGAGTACCTAATGACTATTACAGATAATCTCTGATGCTCAGAAAGCTCAAGATGCTAATACCAGTGGAATATTTGTTATACAAAAGCTACATCCTTGACTAAAGAATGGTGACAGTCTGGAAATTGGCCAATTTATATAAATTTTTACAGTACCATGTTTTTGCCAAGTGAAATGATGCAGGTTTTTGCAGTTTTAATAATGAACTGTAGTAGATGCTTATACTAAGCTAAATGTACCGGAGCCTTCGCACTCAGATCGGCAGCTGCATCTTCAACTTCCTCACAGACAGGACCCAGGCTGTGAAAATAGGGGACAAGCTCCCCTCTACAATCACTCTGAGCACCGGTGCCCCACAAGGCTGTGTACTCAGCACCCTGCTGTACTCACTGTACACCCATGATTGTGTAGCCAAGTTTCCATCAAACTCAATATATGAGTTTGCTGATGACACAACAATTGTAAGCCGTATCTCGGGTAATGATGAGTTTGAGTACAGAGAGGAAATTAAGAACCTGGTGGCATGGTGCGAAGACAATAACCTATCCCTCAATGTCAGCAAGACGAAGGAATTGGTTGTTGACTTCAGAAGGAGTAGTAGACCGCACGACCCAATTTACGTCGGTGGTGCACAAGTGGAACAGGTCAAAAGCTTTAAGTTCCTCGGGGTCAATATCACAAATGACCTGACTTGTTCCAACCATACAGAGTTCACTGCTGAGAAGGCCCACCAGTGCCTTTACTTCCTGAGAAAACTAAAGATATTTGGCCTGTCCCCTTAAACCCTCACTAATTTTTATAGATGCACCATAGAAAGCATTCTTCTAGGGTGCATCACAACCTGGTATGGAAGTTGTCCTGTCCAAGACCGAAGCTGCAAAAGGTCGTGAACATGGTACAGCAAATCACACAAACCAATCTTCCGTCCGTGGACTCATTTTACACCGCATGCTGTCGGAGCAGTGCTGCCAGGATAATCAAGGACACAACCCACCCAGCCAACACCCTTTTCGTTCCTCTTCCTTCGGGGAGAAGACTCAGGAGCTTGAAGACTCGTACGGCCAGATTTGGGAACAGCTTCTTTCCAACTGTGATCAGACTGCTGAACGGATCCTGACCCGGATCTGGGCCGTACCCTCCAAATATCTGGACCTGCCTCTCGGTTTTTTTGCACTGATTTACCTCCCAATTTTCTTCTTTCTATTTATGATTTATAATTTAAATTTTTAATATTTACTAATTTTAATATTTAATATTTGTAATCCAGGGAGTGGGAAGCGCAGTATCAAATAATCGCTGTGATGATTGTACATTCTAGTACCAATTGTCTGGCGACAATAAAGTATAAAGTATTCAAATATTTTTTTGTTATTGATGAAATAACAAGGTAAGGATTTTCTCCCAGTTTATTTTTGTTTTCCTCCTTTATATTTGCACAGTTAGAACAGTAGGGATGCAAGGCAGGATAATTGAATGTGCCTCTTGCAGGACATAGGAAGGCAGGGAGACCTCCAGTGTTCCTGAGGACTACACCTGGAAGAAGTGCATCCAACTGCAGCGTCTAACACTCCACGTTCAGGAGTTGAAGCGTAGAATTGGATGGACTCTGGATCATTCAGAAGGCTGAGGGGTTAACAGATAGCATGTAAATAGCAAGGTAGTTGCACCCAAGGTGTAGGACACAAGAGACTGGGTGACAGGGAAGGGAAAGGGGTTAAACAACTAGTGCAGAGTGCCCCTGTGGCCATCCCCCTCAGCAACCACCTTGGGTACTGTTTCAGGGGGATGACCTGGTAGAGGAAAGACACAACGGTCAGATCTCTGGCACTGAGTCTGGCTCTGTTACCTCAGGAGGGAAGTTGCGGGGGAGAAAAAGCGAGCTGTGATGTTAGGGAGCCTGTTAGATAGGGGGAATAGAAAGGAAGTTCTGTGGACAAGAACTACATTCCCAGATTCTGCTGGGTTAATGGTCCAGACAATCTCTGATCAGGTCCTCAGCATTCTTAAGTGGGAGGGTGAGCAGTGTGCAGTCAGAGGTCATGGTCCATGTGGATACCAATGACATGGGTACGAAGAGTGATGTTGTTCGGCAGAATGAGTTCAGGGAGTTAGGTGCTACGTTAAGGGATAGGATCTCCAGGGTTGTGATCCCAGGATTGCTACCTGTGCCACGTGCTGTTGATAGGAAGCAAGTGGCACAGGGAATTAGTAGCCAAAAATAGGATGATCATGCAGTTTAACACATGGTTGAGGAGTTGTTGGCAAGGGAGAGTGTCAGATTTTTGGGTTATTGGGCTCTGTACAGAAGAGATGGTTTGCACCTGAAATGGAGAGGGACTAGTGGGAAGATTACTGGCACTGGATTGGGGGCGGGGGGATAGTGGTGAAAACCAGGGTTGCAAGGTGATGGGAACCAGAGTGCCAGAACAAATAGTGGAGATATTGTGGAGACATGTTGTTAAGATCTCAGATAAATTCAGGAATCAAAAGGTTGAGTGTGCAACAATGTCCTGAGCTGCGTATGTTTCAATGCAAGAAGTATCATAGGAAAACTGGATGAACTGATGGGCTCAGGGCATGGTTCAACACCTGGAATTGTGATATTGTAGCCATGAGTGAGATTTGATTGCAGGAGGGGCAGGTCCAGAAGCTCCATATTCCAAGGTTCAGTTGTTTTAGAAGCAACAGAGCAGGAGGGGTTAAAGGGGAAGGGTGGCGTTATGAGCCAGGGAAAATTACAGGCAGTGCTCAGTCAGGCCAGACTGTAGAACTTGACTAGTGAGGCTTTATGGGTGGAACTGAGGAATAGGAAAGGTATGACCATGTTAATAGGGCTATATTATGGACCACACAACAGCCCACAGGATTGGAATTGAAATGACTTTATTTCTTACATCCTTTACATCCTTCACATCCATGAGGAGTAAAGATCTTTATGTTACGTCTCCATCTAAATGTGCAATGTGCAATCATAGTCATTTATAATAATTTATAATAGAACAGTCAATGTAACATAGAAATACACTCAAATCAGTGTGAGTTAATCAGTCTGATGACCTGGTGGAAGAAGTTTTCCCAGAGCCTGTAGGTCCTGGCTTTTATGCTGCAGTACCGTTTCCCGGATGGTAGCAGCTGGAATAGATTGTGGCTGGGGTGACTTGGGTCCCCAGTGATCCTGTTTTCACACCTGTCTTTGTAAATGTTCTGAATCATTTGTAAAGAGATGGCACCTGTTGCGAGAAACATAAGGTTGTTATAGTAGGTGATTTTAATTTTCCACGTATTGACTGGGACTCCCATACTGTAAAAGAACCGGATGGAACAGTTTCTCAAATGTGTTCTGGGAAGTTTTCTTAGCAAGTGCACAGAAGTCCCAACGAGAGAGTGCAACACTTGACAAATTAACAAATTGCATGTCACATGCCGGTGATAATAAACCTGATTCTCATTGATCTATTATTAAGGAATGAGGCAGGGCAGGTGACAGAAGTTTGTGTAGGTGAACAACTTCGCCATTAGTTTTAAAGTAAATATGGAAAAAGATAGGTATGGTCCATGGGTTGAGATTCTAAGTTAGAGAAGGGCCAATCTTGGTGGTATCAGAAAGCATCTGGCAAAGATGTACTTGGAAGTGGAAGGCCTTCAAATGTGAAATTTTGAGCAGAAAGCTGGTATGTGTCTGTCTGAATAAAAGGCAAAGATAACGGGTGTAGGGAACCTTGGTTTTCAAGAGATAATTGGGCCCTGGTTAGGAAGAGAAGGAGGGCATAGCAGGTATAGGCAGGGGAAAACAAATTAGGTAGTTGAGGAGTATAAGAAATGCAAGAGAATACTCCTGAGAGAAATCAGGAGGGCTAAAAGAAGGCACCTTATGAGAATAGGTTGAGTGTACTTGGCCTTTATTCCTTGTAGCGACAGAGGACAAGAGGTGCACAAGATGAGGGGCAATGATTGTGTGGATAGCCAGAGGCTTTTTCCCAGGACTGAAATGGCTAACACAAGGGGGCATAGTTTTAAGGTGCTGAGAAATATGTACCAAGGGGATGTCAGGGGTAAGTTTTAAACAGGGAGTTGTGGGTACATGGAATGCACTGGCAGCGGTGGTGGAAGTGGATGCAATAGGGTCTTTTAAGGGCCTCTTAGAGAGGTACATGGAGCTTAGAAAAATAGAAGGCTATGCTCTAAGGAAATTCTAGACAGTCTCTAGAGTAGGTCACATGGTCGGCAAAACATTGTGGGCCGAAGGGCCTGTAATGTGCTTTAAATTTCCATGTTCTATATGCTCTTAAGACATGAGATTGCCCTAGCAGGCAAGGCAAAGGAGAATTCGAAGAGATTCTACAGATATATTAAGAGCAAAATTATAGCAAGGGTCAAAATGGGTCCTCTGGAAGATCAGAATGGTATTCCATGTGTGGAGCCCAAAGAGATGTGGGAGTTTGTAATTGGATTTTTTGCACTTGATGGTCACAGAGGCTGTAAAAGTGAGGCAAAACAGCATCAAGACGTGGACACTATACAAATTAGAAGAGGATGTGCTTGCTGCCTTGAGGCAAATTAGGGTGGCTAAATCCCCAGTGCCTGACAAGGCAAGGACATGGCAGACCAATTGAATAATTACTTTGGTTCTGTCTTCACTAAGGAGGACATAAATAATCTTCCAGAAATAGTAAGGGACAGAGGGTCCAGTGAGATGGAGGAACTGAGTGAAATACATGTTAGTAGGGAAGTGGTGTTAGGTAAATTGAAGGGATTGAAGGCAGATAAATCCCCAGGGCCAGATGGTCTGCATCCTAGAGTGCTTAAGGAGGTAGCCCAAGAAATAGTGGATGCATTAGTGATAATTTTTCAAAACTCGTTAGATTCTGGACTAGTTCCTGAGGATTGGAGGGTGGCTAATGTAACCCCACTTTTTAAAAAAGGAGGGAGAGAGAAACCGGGGAATTATAGGCCGGTTAGCCTAACGTCGGTGGTGGGGAAACTGCTGGAGTCAGTTATCAAGGATGTGATAACAGCACATTTGGAAAGCTGTGAAATGATCGGACAAAGTCAGCATGGATTTGTGAAAGGAAAATCATGTCTGATGAATCTCATAGAATTTTTTGAGGATGTAACTAGTAGAGTGGATAGGGGAGAACCAGTGGATGTGGTATATTTGGATTTTCAAAAGGCTTTTGACAAGGTCCCACACAGGAGATTAGTGTGCAAACTTAAAGCACACGGTATTGGGGGTAAGGTATTGGTGTGGGTGGAGAATTGGTTAGCAGACAGGAAGCAAAGAGTGGGAATAAACGGGACCTTTTCAGAATGGCAGGCGGTGACTAGTGGGGTACCGCAAGGCTCAGTGCTGGGACCCCAGTTGTTTACAATATATATTAATGACTTGGATGAGGGAATTAAATGCAGCATCTCCAAGTTTGCGGATGACACGAAGCTGGGTGGCAGTGTTAGCAGTGAGGAGGATGCTAAGAGGATGCAGGGTGACTTGGATAGGGTGGGTGAGTGGGCAAACTCATGGCAGATGCAATTTAATGTGGATAAATGTGAAATTATCCACTTTGGTGGCAAAAATAGGAAAACAGATTATTATCTGAATGGTGGCCGATTAGGAAAAGGGGAGGTGCAACGAGACCTGGGTGTCATTATACACCAGTCATTGAAAGTGGGCATGCAGGTACAGCAGGCGGTGAAAAAGGCGAATGGTATGCTGGCATTTATAGCGAGAGGATTCGAGTACAGGAGCAGGGAGGTACTACTGCAGTTGTACAAGGCCTTGGTGAGACCACACCTGGAGTATTGTGTGCAGTTTTGGTCCCCTAATCTGAGGAAAGACATCTTTGCCATAGAGGGAGTACAAAGAAGGTTCACCAGATTGATTCCTGGGATGGCAGGTCTTTCATATGAAGAAAGACTGGATGAACTGGGCTTGTACTCGTTGGAATTTAGAAGATTGAGGGGGGATCTGATTGAAACATATAAGATCCTAAAGGGATTGGACAGGCTAGATGCGGGAAGATTGTTCCCGATGTTGGGGAGGTCCAGAACGAGGGGTCACAGTTTGAGGATAGAGGGGAAGCCTTTTAGGACCGAGATTAGGAAAAACTTCTTCACACAGAGAGTGGTGAATCTGTGGAATTCTCTGCCACAGCAAACTGTTGAGGCCAGTTCATTGGCTATGTTTAAGAGGGAGTTAGATATGGCCCTTGTGGCTACAGGGGTCAGGGGGCATGGAGGGAAGGCTGGGGCGGGGTTCTGAGTTGGATGATCAGCCATGATCATAATAAATGGCGGTGCAGGCTCGAAGGGCCGAATGGCCTACTCCTGCACCTATTTTCTATGTTTCTATGTTTCTATGTTCCCTTGGAACCTGTAGGAGGCAAGTGTAGGGGCCCTGCAGAGATATTTAAAACATCCTTAGTGACCAGAGGATAGCTAATGTTCGCTGTTTTAAAAAAGGCTGTAAAAATAAACCAGGAAATTACAACTGATGAGCCTGACATCGGTAGTGGGAAATTTATTTGAAGGTATTCTAAAGGACCAGATATGAGTTTTTGGATGGAAATGGATAGAAAATAGTCAGCATGGTTTTGTGCATAATAGGTCATGTGTAACCAATCTTGTAGAGTTTTTTGAGGAAGTTGCCAGGAAAGTGGATGAAGGCAAGGCAATGGATGTTGTTTACATGGACTTGAGCAAGGCATTTGACAAGATCCCACATGGGAGGTTGGTCAAAAAGATTCAGGCGCTTGGCATTCAAGATGAGATAGTAAATTGCATAGACATTTGCTTTTTGGGACAGGCCAGAAAGTGGTGGTAGTTGGTTGCCTCTCTGACTGGAGGTATGACCTGTGGAGTGCTCTGCAGGGATCGGTGCTAGGTCCATTGTTTGTCATCTCAATCAATGATCTGGACGATAATGTGGTTAAATGGATCAGCAAATTTGCGGATGACACTACAGTTGGAACTTTAGTGGACCGAGAGGAAGGCTCTCATGGCTTGCAGCAGGATCTGGGCCAGCTGGAAAAATGGTTGATTGTATTTAATACAGACAACCGGGAGGTGTCACACTTCGGTAGGGCCAACCAAGGTAGATCTTGCACACTGGTAGAACCAAAGGGATCTGGGAATACAGGTCTATAATTCATTGAAAGTGGCACAGGTTGATAGGGTCGTAAAGAAAGCATTTGGCGCATTGGCCTTTTTAAATCAAAGTATTGAGTACAGAAGATGGGATGTTATGAAGTTGTATAAGACCTTGATGGGGCCTAATTTGGAGTATTGTGCACAGTTTTGGTCACTTGCATACAGGAAAGATGTAAATAAAGTTGAAAGAGTACAGAGAAAATTTACATGGATGTTGTCGAATCAGGAGGACCTGAGTTATAAGGAAAGATTGGGTAAGTTCGGACTTTATTCCATAGAATGTAGAAGTTTGAAGGAAAATGTGATAGAGATGTACAAAATTGGGAGTATAGATGGGATAAATGCAAGTAGGCTTTTTTCACTGATGTCATAGATTAAGGGTGAAAGGTGAAAAGTTTAAGGGAACATGAGGGAAATCTTTACTTGGAGGGTCATGAGATTTTGGAACGAGCTGCTCGCACAATTGGTGCATGCAAGCTCGATTTCAACGTTTAAGTTTGGATAGGAACTTGGGTGGTAGTGGTATGGAAGGCTATGATCTGGGAGCAGGTTCATGGGAGTAGTAAGTTTTAAGTTTGGCACAGACTAGATGGGCTGAAGGGCCTGTTTCTGTGTATTTTTCTATGATTCTATGACTCTAGAAGATGGTAGCAATCCATTGAAAGGTCTCGCTAGTCCCTCAAGCAGGGTACATGCTACTGGATTAAAGGTCATTTAATTTAATCTTGACTCTAAAGGCAGTGAGCAGTTTCTCCCACTGGAGTGAGAGTGAACTTTCTAGTACAACTACATTTCACATTTTCATAATTGTTTTCATGTAGGTAGAGTTATGTAGTCCTAAAGCAATGCAAATACAGAGATCTTAATTTTTCACAGAATAGCAGGTAATAAGTAGATATATGACAGGGTGGTCAGGTAGCAAATTCATAACAAAATTATCTTGAGTCCTTTCTGGAGACTTGGAAGAGAAAGTTCCAAGACAGTGCAATGTTATTCAAAGTAAAGCTGTGTGTGGATATTGAGAACTGAAGGTTGTGTGCAAAAGCATAAATTCAAGTCATTAGAGGTAAATAGGGGTGAGGATTTGAACTGTAGTTGATTGCTAGAGAAAACTAGAGCGTGAGGTTAGTAGATATAGTTTAGGCTGGAGAAATCTGAACATAGAATAGCAGCACATACAGGCCTTTTGACCTACAATGTCTTACCTGTGCCATCCAAACTTAAACATTGAAATCGAGCTTGCATGTACCACTTGTGCTAGCAGCTCATTCCACATGCTCATGACCCTCTGAGTAAAGAGGATTTCCCTCATGTTCCCCTCAAACTTTTTACCTTTCACCCTTAACCTCTAGTTGTAGTCCTGGATTGAAATTTATGGTAAAGCAGCTAGGATTGGAAATAGAGAAAAGTACACGAACGTAGGTGGTATAAATTTTAAGTTTGCAAATGCCACATAGATTGCCATTGTGGATATTGAGGGTAGTCTTCAGCACCTGACCACTATTGATTAGCTAGTACAGTAGACGGTGGTGGAGTTAATTCCTGGTGGAGAAGGCTGAGGGTGGTGTGAGTGAAAGGGTCTGTTTCTATACTCTGTGATTTAAACTTGTGTTGGGGTGGCAATGCTGATTCTGTGATTGGGGAGTTTGAAGGGTAAAGAGCAATAAACTTGGTTGCAGTCTTATGACGGGGGGAAGTGGAGGAGGAGAATAATGACCAATTCTATAGGAATAAAATATTTAGATCAAAGGATTCAAATTGTGAGTGATATGCTATGTTCCAGAACTGTAAAAGGGAAAGTATGAAGACTGGGCAACAATTGAGTATGGTGGTGGCTGAATATTACGTTGAGTAAATACTGAGACTTGAAGAATAATTAAGAGTGAATTGGTGATATGAACAATGCTTTACAAGCCATATTAAACAAATGTATGCTGCTTTATGCTAGAATATTGTGTACAAGATTAATCCGTTTAAGTAGTTACTTCAGAGAAATATTACACTAGTAACTGATTAGATGTGATACAGAATATTGCACTGTCGAAGTCTCAATACTAATATTTGGGGCTTTTCATCCTTGCATAAGGAGTTGGTCTTATTTGTGCAGACATCAGTTAAACTAGTAGGAATTTCATAAGTATGAAAGAGATCAACAATGAACTAAGTTATTTTTGTTTTTATTACATTTGAAAACTGGCATTTTAATGGGAAAGCAACTCAGACATAATTTGCCCTTTGAGTAATAAGCATTTGCAGTATGTTACAGACAAAGGAGTAAAAGCAAGTGGTATGTACTTGAGACCATCTGTTGACTTTCTGTTTGGAAATGGTAGAGAGTAATGAGGAAGCTGAAATTGATGCTGCATAAAAATCAGGCTTGTGACAACCTGCATGTTTGTGTCTCTGAAACTTCCTATGACCAAGGACCTCTGTCGGCCTGGTTTCCATCTGATAATTCTGTTTCTGCAAGAACATGGTTTAAGTATTGAAAATTCAAAGAAGTGTTTTTTTTGGCAGGTTGAAGAAATGGTGCAAAATCATATGCAGTACTCTCTGCAGGATGTAGGTGGAGATGCTAATTGGCAGTTGGTGGTAGAAGAGGGAGAAATGAAGGTGAGTAATATTTACATTATCATAATTTAAAATGCATTTGTTTGAAGAGTGGAATAGATTTTGATCTGGGCTAGATCCGGCCATTGTTGTCAACAGATGGACAGTTGAATCATATAAATAGCAGTGAACGTTATCCGTGCTGGTCCATTTTACCACAGGTGTACAGAAGAGAAGTAGAAGAGAATGGGATTGTCCTGGATCCTCTCAAAGCAACACACTCTGTTAAAGGTGTTACAGGTCACGAAGTTTGCCATTATTTCTGGAATGTTGATGTCCGCAATGATTGGGAAAGTAAGAATATTTTGCATTACTTTCAAATTTATTAAGGATGCCTGTATCATTGAGTTTATTGAATAGATCACCAGCAGATAACTGGTAATTTCCACCATGCGGTTTTACTCATCTAGGATTATTAGCTGTTCAAAATGCTGAATTTTAAATGTAAACATTTTTACACATTACCTGATCTGTTTGCTGTATTTAATTATTTTTAAGTCCATGGACTGTTCATTTCCTCCTTTCATTCCATCTGACCTGTTCATTCACATTCCTCATAGTGGTCTAACAAGTCCCCTTTTTCAGCAATTTGAAATGCAAAATAATTAAGCCTAAAATGAGAAAGATGAGTGTAAACGGACCAGATACATCTAAATCCTCTGCTTCACCAAAGTCTAGCCTTTCCTGCTGAACCCTGATTTTGACCTTTCTAATAGTAAGGCATTACGTAAATACCTTTCATAGTTTTATAAACACCTGAGTTACTATGGAAAAAGGATGTGTGTTTGATGGCCAAATGTGGTAGAAAGAATTCCTTGACTGTGTTGTTTTTAGTTGAGAGATGATTGTTGGTTCAGGCCCGAAGGAGTTCACTGCTCCCCACCACTCCCAAGTGACCTTGATACAACAAAGAACTTCCAAAGCAGTCAGATGTGCCTGCTCTTCTTGTCTGACAGGTAGCATTTCCAGTAATGAACTCTCCCTCAGTATTGTAATAAAATATCAAGCTAAAATTATGTTGTTTATTCTTGGAAAGGAGGTCAGGCTTACGCTATTGACCGTAAGGTGTGGATTACACTTTGCCCAGCCTGTTGCTTCCACTGTGGAGGAACTTCCTTCTGTTTGGGGGAATGTGGTGTGGGTAGATACATGCACACCCGCGCACACCTCCAATTTTAGATATTTATATAATTGGAGAATCATTTAGCGTGTGATCCTTGTAAAATTTAATGTGTATGTATGTATGTCCCCAAGGAAGACCTGCTAGGAGAATACTTCACACAGCAGGCAGGGGATGTGGAAGTGGGTGAGGCAGAACCAGAGGACCAGAGGCCATGGCAGGACAAGCCACTGCTCAGGATGTGCTAATCGCCGGATATCAGAGGAGGCTGACATAAGGAAGTCCAACCAGAGGCTGGAAATGGCAGAGCTGAGGGACAGCACAGAGGCGCTGCACAAGAGCAATAGAAGCAGGGGTCTATCTCACCAGACAAGACCCAAGATGCAGACTGTGCAAGGAATCCACTGAAACCATCTAGCCCATAGTAGCAGGGTGCAAGATGTAGGCAGGGATAGCATACACCGAACGGCACAACCAAGTTGCAGGAATTGTGTACAGGAACATCTGCTCTGAGTATGGATTGGAGACTCCCAGGTCCAAATAGGAAACACTGGAGAAGGTAGTGGAGAATGGAAGAGTTAAGGTCCTGTGGGACTTCCAAATACAGACTAATAAGCAGGTGCTGGCCAACCAACCAGACATAGTAACACTGGACAAGGAACAGAAGAAAGCAATAGCAATAGATATGGCAATCCTGAATCTTGGTAACATCAGGAAGAAAGAATATGAGAAGCTGGACAAATACCAGGGATTGAAAGACAGATAGAAAGGATGTGGAAGGTTAAATCCAGAGTAATCCCAGTGGTGATGGGAGCACTTGGAGCTGTGACACCTGGACTGGGAGAGTGGCTCCAGCAAATCCCGGGAACAACATCTGAGATCCTGATCCAGAAGAGTGGACTACCAGGAACAGCACGGATGCTGTGCCGAACCCACAAGCTCCCAGGCCTCTGGCAGAGGACCCGAGATTCAGAAAATACACATACACATCACCCAACACCCATAAGTGGTGAGAAAAAAATATGTATATGTGTTTGTATACATGTTGAGGACAGGAGATTCAGAAAATACACATACACATCACCTATAAAGGGTGAGAAAAAAATATGTATATGTGTTTGTATACCTGTTGAATTTTAAAAGGATCATGCACTCACTACCTGATCCTCAAATGATCATCAACAATGTGCTTTCAAAACAGTTGAAATCAAGTTCTAATTTAACTGTTTAAGTGAAGCAAGCCCAAGAATTTAACAATTGCATATTTGCTTGTAAAAATGACAAACTTATTGACTTATTTTTGAATGCAAAATCTGTTAGTTTGTTCTGTAGTTGCAATCCCACAATAAAGCTCAGTCTTGCAGAGCTTCACTGGTATTTACCAATCTAGGATCCTGTACTTCCTGTGTTAAACTGTGAGCCATTGATTTTGCATGCTTACAGATGTGCAGGCAGAAAGGTACATTTCATATGTTTGTTTTGATCTTTTAAATCTATTTTAAAAACCTAAAAGGTGCATTTAGCAGATTGCATTCATTTTTAAGTTTAAATGCAACTGGACGTTAGAAAACCACATTGCTTTTACAGCTAGGTGTGGTGTTTTGCCAGCTGCTACAGCTTTCTGGTGCACCAGTGGTGGGGGGAGGGTGGTGTTTCCATTGTCCTCAGGCCAAGTATCTAAAGACTTAAGCAAGGAAAGCTTGAAAATGGATAACTGCAGCTGACTACAGTATGTCTGGGCCAGCAAGATCTTGCCCATGGGTAACAAGTAGCTTTCGGTCTCTCTCTCACCCCTCTCAAAATGTTTAGTGTGTACTTTTTCTTTTGGCCTCTGTTTCAAGAATAAAATCATTTTTCAGGTGGGAAATGCAGATAGCAAATCAAATAACATTGGATAACTAGTTGAAATGAAACTGAGCATGATATAAAATTAAACATACATATTTCAATATAAAACATATTATCAGCCATGATAAGGGCAAAATATTACATTGAATGCAGTATTCTCAATACTTTCCTCTGCTCACAGGTGTGTTCACCAGTCCTTAACATTTTGCTTTCCATCTAAGTAAGAAAACCCTTTTTATTAAATTGTGCACCTTTATCTAACTTCAGAAGCAGATATTGAACTCTTGTTAAAACCTGTACAATCTAATCATATCTTGTACTTCATGTAATATGTATACCTTCATTTGTGTGAAGTGGTTGGATGATTTGTTAATTTCTACCCACAGCAACAATTGAAAACTTCCATGTAGTAGAAGTTCTATCAGATAATGCAATCATTATCTACCAGACTCACAAGGTATGTACTTTTTTTGCTTTTAAGCTACTAGTATCACAGGTAGTGACTGTGGAGAACAAATATCCTAAGTTTCTAGATGGTTTAGGTGCAAGTCATATTAATTCTTGGGCTTGCATGTTAACGTTTCCAGTAAAGGATATTAACCTGAGTTCATCCTCAGTGATGAAACTTCAGTTCACAATTGTTAAACATCAACAAGACACTATGGTAGACAAGTCTCCAGGCCCTAATGGGATCTATTCCAGGTTATTGTGAAAGGCAAGCTTTAGTCACGTGCAACGTCTCAGAAGACCAGTGACTAGCAAATGTTGTTCCTTTAGAAAGGGGAATAGGGACAGTCCAGCAAACTATAGGCAGGTGAGCATTCCGTCAGTGGTAGAGAAGCCATTGGAGAGGATTCTTGAAATAGGATTTACTTGCATTTAGAAATTAGGGAGAGTCAACACAGACTCTCACCTTACAACTGATTGAGATTTTTGAGTAGGTTACAAAATTGATTGAGGACAGAGTATTAGAAGTTATCTACATGGACTTTTGTAAGGCATTTGCCAAGATCCTTCATGGTAGCTTGATTCAGAAGAAAATGGCACATGGGATCCACAGATTCTTGTTAGATACGTTTCAAAATTGGCTTGGTCACAGAAGAGAGGGTAGTGGTAGAAGGGTTTTGTTCTGATTGGAGGTCTGCGACTAGCTGTGTTCTGCAGTGATCAAAGCTGCGATCTCTTGTTTGTTATGTGTACAAGTGGTTTGAATGAAAAGCTAGGTGGGATAATTTGAAAGTTTGCTGACAGTGAGAAAATTTGTCAAAGTATTACAGCAGCATATAGATCATGTGGGAAGTCAAATATAAGACGAGTGTGTACAGTAAGTGGCAGGATCCTTAAGTGCATTGAGATGTACCCAAGATTCTGCTGCAAGTCCATAGCTCCCTGAACTTGACAACACAAGTAGATAGGGTGGTAAAGGAGGAGTACAGCATGCTTGCCTTAATTGGAGTGTTGAGATTAGAAGAATGGAAATCATGTTGCAGCTGCATAAAGTTCTGGTAGGTTTGATTGGAGTATTGTCTCTAGTTTTGATTGCTCTATTACGGGAAGGATACTGAAGCTTTGAAGAGGGTCCAGAAAAGCTAATTAAGGTTCAATGTTCATTTTATTGTAAAATTATGGGTGTACAATGTAACTTTGATATTTGCCTTCTCGAGATAGCCACGAAATATACATGAAAAAGTAAAAGAAACAAAACTCGCAGACTCCAGAATCCCCCACCCCCTGCCTGCAGAAAAAGAATAGTGACAATAACAATCCCTGAACTCCTCCCCTGTGGGGGAAAAAACAGCCAATATAACAATCTCTGACCCCCCCCAGGAAAAAAACAGCAACAATAATAATCTTTGACCCCTTCCAGCAGAAAAAACAGCAATGATAATAATCCCTGACACCCCCGCCCCCCGGGCAGGATAAAACAGCAATAATAATCTCTGACCCCTTCCAGCAGAGAAAAACAGTAACAACAATCTCTGACCCCACCCCACAGGAAAAAAAACAACCATAACAATCTCCAAACCCTCTGCTGCAGAAAAAAAACACAGCAGTAGCAATCCCCAGCACCTCCCCTGCAGGAAAAGAAAACAAGGCAACAATAGCGACGCATCCCCCAACCCTTCCCACGCAGAGGGGAAAAAGCAGCGACCAACCCCCTCACTCAAAAAAGTTCAGTGGCGGTAGCATCAAAAACCCTCCACCCCCCACCCACACACAAAGAACCTACAGATCACCCACCCACCAATTGGGCATACGAAAGAAAATGCCAAAATGTGAAGGCGACCAATATAACATACAGTCCAATCACAGAAATCACAAAACATCGAACAATCCTTCCATGACTCAGAGCTCGCAGCTGGTCTGACCAGTGATCTGTGTTGGGAGCGATTGCTGACCCTCTGGCCCTGTTGGGAGTGATCGTTGATCAGGTCGAAATGCTATCGTCCTGACGACAGACCCAGGACACTGCCTCCGTCAGGAGCGCTCACTGACTGGGTCCAAATGCCTTCACCTCAATGCTTAAATCTTCCTTGCCGCTTCAAGATGGAGTCACTTATGACCCTGTGTCCTATCTTTGGTTTCTTCCATGAGTCAGCTTGTGTTCTGGGTCCTTTCCGGGTTCTCAGCTCTGATCTCCATGAGGCAGCTATCTGAACAGAGCACAGCACTGGAGCCTTCGATCAAGATCCAAACTGTGCACCACGGGCACCAACAGTTTCTGCAACACAAACAATACAAAAAGATCAAGCAGCAAGTGAAGAAATACTGAAGTAACTTAAAAGATTTGCTATCTGGAAGATGTTGCCCAAGGATTCATTGTTTGCTGGCGCCATCTGACTGAAAGTCAAGGATGTGGCCAGGATTAGAGAGTATTACCTATCAGGAGAAGGTGGACGAAACTTGGATTGTTTCCACATTGTCTCTGAGGGGCAACCTGATGAATTATCATAAATGCAGTTGCTATAGATATTTGGAGGTTTTATTTTTCTCCCCAAGGTGGAAATGTCATATTCTAGGGGTCATAGCTTTAAATGAGAGTGGAAAGTTTAAAGGAGATGTGCAGGATAAGTTTTTGACACAGTGGTCAATGCCTGGGCAGACTGCCTGTGGTGGAATTGGAAGCACATACAATATTGTCATTTGGAAAGGCACTATCAGCATGCACGGAATGGAGAGATATGGAGATTGTGCTGGCAGATGGGAGTAAATTTAATTTGACTTCCTGCTTGCCATGGACATGGTAGGTAGAAGGGCCTGTTCCTGAGCTATATTAATGTTCTATGTAAATAAATATCAATATCATGATGAGGACTTTATGGTTTGACATGCTGATAGATAGTTTTGTTTTCTTTTGTCCAGAGGGTTTGGCCGGCCTCGCAAAGGGATGTACTTTATTTGTCTGCAATTCGAAAGGTTCCAGATACCAATGAGAATGATCCAGATACGTGGCTTGTTTGTAACTTTTCTGTGGAACATGACAATGCACCTGTAAGTGGCTGCTTTCATTTTTAAAAATATTACTATAGTTGAAAATAATAAAACAAATAAAGGAACTTTGTAACCTATAATCTGGTTTGGGTGCTAAAATGGATAAATATTCTAATTTGCTAACTGTCAGCTTAGTCAGTGGCAGACTTCCCACCCTGCAAAAACTCATTTCAGGGAGGTAGCACCATCAATTAGCGGGAGACTCCCGGAACTTCCGGGAGAGGTGGGATGTCTGCAATAGAGTAGCTCCTTAGCAGCTTGCCAGCTAGTTTAAATAACGTTAGCTATGCTAATAAACGAACAACACCTGTTAAACTCACCTCATCATATCCTTTACAGTCTTAACCCACCATGGGCAATAGAAAAGTCACTGTTGCAAACAGTGCAGCGAGCAACACTGTCATTATTTTTGACCCCTATTAGGCAGGGGTACACTTTAGTGTAGTCTTGGTTGAAGTACGTTTTGTATTTTCTCTTTTTGGAACACTCTACCATGGTGGGCGTGCAGGGTCTTGCTCTCTGTCGCTCAAAAGAATTGATTTCCGGGGTATTGTATATAATTTGCGGGCATAGGGAGCCACTATCAACATGCGGGAGACTCCCGGAACTTCCGGGAAAGGTGGGATGTCTGCATTGAAGTAGTTGCTGAATGTACTATTTAGTAACTTGGTTCCGATTTATGCACATTTGAACTTCAATATGGTTATGTGTTTCTGCACCTATTTAACAGCAGAATAATAGATGTGTACGTGCCAAAATAAACATTGCCATGATCTGCCAAACACTAGTAAGCCCTCCAGAAGGTAACCAAGCAATCAGTCGAGACAACATTCTGTGCAAGATTACTTATGTAGCCAATGGTAAGTTTAATTTCTTTTTAAATCTGAAATTTATAGCTAAATATTCTGTGGAGTGCAGCTGCTTCTACATACCAGACTCTGAAGGTGGAAAATCTCAAAGGGCATTTTGTGTTTCCCTATTAGATCATTTCTCAGCAAACTAATACAGTCAGTCTGTAATAATGTAGTTCTAGGGCCATTATGTATCATCTTGGCTGTGATGTCCAAAAATTCCACGCACATAACTCCAGATGAGTTTTTAGGAACCCTCAGTCTAACTGCCCATCACATTCTCACTTTTTGTTTTAACCTTTTAAAACATTACATTAGCCACCTTGATTTTGTTTTTGTCTGTAAACTAGCTTTTAGTATTGTGTGTATGTAGAAACTATCATCTCATTTACTGACCTTTAAATTGAGGAAATACTTTAGTTGGTCCTCCTGGGGTCCAAATACCAGACAGACCTCCTGTTTCCCACACTAGTTCCACGTTCTTATTTTCTTGTGCATTTTGCATTTTTATTCATTCAGCTTCACGGTTTCCTGTTTCTTGGAGATGGCAATCATCTGCAAGCTTGATTGTCTAATTCTTGGTTCCTTCATTGTGCTCCTGAAGTTGAAAACAATGTAATGTGTTATGGTCCAACACCACTTCTAACAACCCGCCAATCAGAGATCGTAAGACCATGGATCGATCACAAGACATGGGAGCAGAACGAGGCCATTCGGCCCGTTGAGTCTGCTCCACCATTCCATCATGGCTGACCCCGGATCCCCCTCAACCCCATACATCTGCCTTCTTGCCATATCCTTTGATGCCCTGTTGATCAGGAAATGATCAACTTCCACCTTAAATATACCTCCACCACAGTGGCAGAGCATTCCACAAATTCAATACTTTCCAGCTAAAAAGAAAAATTCCTCCTTGCCTCTGTTCTAAAAGGTCGCCCCTCAATTTTGGGGCTGTACCCTCTAATTCTGGTTACCTCCACCATAGGAAACATCCTCTCCACATCCACCCAATCTAGTCCTTTCAATATTCGGTAGGTTTCAATGAGATTCCCCCCCCCCCGCATTCTTCTAAATTCCAGTGAGTACAGGCCCAAAATTGCTAAACACTCCTCATATGTTAACTCCTTTGTTCTTGGAATCATCCTCGTGAACCCCCTGTAGACTCTCCCTAGAGATATGAGGCCCAGAACTGTTGACAATACTCCAAGTGGGGCCTGCCTAGTGTCTTATAAAGGCTCAGCATTATCTCCTTGCTTTTATATTCTATTCCCCTTGAAATAAATGCCAATATTGCATTTGCCCTCTTTACCACAGACTCAACCTGTAACTTAACCTTCTGGGAGCCTTGGACTAAAACTCCTAAGTCCCTCTACACCTCTGATGTTTGAACCTTCCCTCCATTTAGATAAAACTCCACATTATTGTTCCTTTTACCAAAATACATTATCATGTATTACCCAATACTATATTCCATCTACCACTTTTTTGCCCATTCTTCCAATTTGTCTAAGTCCTGCTGCAATCGCATTGTTTCTTCAGCACTACCTACCTCTCCACCTATCTTTGTATCATCTGCAAACTTTGTCACAAAACCATCAATTCTATTATCCAAGTCATTGACAAACAATGTGAAAAGTCGCAGTCCCAATACTGTCCCCTGAGGAGCACCACTAGTCACTGGCAGCCAACCAGAAAAGACCCCTTTTATTCCCACTTGTTGCCTCCTGCCTGTCAGCCATTCCTCTATCCATGCCAATATCTTTCCTGTAAGAGCATAGGATTTTATCTTGTTAAGTAGCCTCATGTGTGGCACCTTATCAAATGCCTTCTGAAAATCCAAATAAATGACATCCACTGCCTCTCCTTTGTCCACCTTGCTTGTTATTTCCTCGAAGAACTGTAACAGATTTGTCATGCAAGATTTCCCTTTACAGAAACCATGCTGACTTTGACTTACTTTGTCATTAGTCACCAAGTTGCCCTTAATAATAGACTCCAACACTTTCCCAACCACTGGGGTTAGGCTAACTGGCCTATAAATTATTTTCCCTTCCTCCCTTAAAGAGTAGAGTGACGTGCAATCTTCCAGTCCTCCAGCATCATGCCAGAGTTAAGTGATTCTTGAAAGATCATGACCAATGTATCTGTTATCTCTTCAGCAATTTTTCTCAGGGCTCTGCAATGTAGACAATCTGGCCCAGGTGACTTTTCCACCTTAAAATCTTTGAGCTTGCCTTGTATTTTTCCCTTTGTAATAGCAATGGCATTTAGTTCTGTCCCTGACACTCATGGACTTCTAGCACACTGCTAGTGTCTTCCATAGTGAAGACAGTTGCAAAATACCCATTAAGTTCATATGCCATTTCTTGGTCCCCCATTACTACCAACATCATTTTCCAGTGGTCCAATATCAACTCTCACCTCCCTTTACTCTTTATATAACCGGAAATATTTTTGGTATCCTGCTTTATATTATTGGCTAGTTTGCCCACATATTTCATCTTTTCTGTTCTTATAACCTTTTTAGGTGCCTTTTGTTGGATTTTAAAAGTTTCCAAATCATCTAACTTCCCACTCACTTTTGCTACCTTATATGCTCTTTCCTTGGCTTTTATGCAGTCCTTACCTTCCCTTGTCAGCCACGGTTGCCTACACCTGCCATTTGAGATCATGCCCTTTATCCTTGAACTTCCCAACTAATTACCAACCCACCTTACAACTTTGCATCCAGTATTACTACTTTCCTTCTAACTCATTGGCAAAACCTTATCAAATGTTCTCCATAAAAGTAAACATCAACAATCATGAACATTTCTCTCTTTATTATATTAGTGGCATTTTCCATGCAATTTAACTAGATTTATTTTGATGTAATATGCATTGCTTAAGTCGACACTTTTTAATTAGCACTTATTATCCTTGATAAATTTCCACAATTTTCCAGGGCCGAAGCTAGGTTTTTTTGTCATCTGCTTGTTTTCTTAAGTAACAGAGTGACTCTTCGCAATTTTCTAATCAGTTGGTGCAATACCCAATTTTCTAACCTGTTGGTGCAACAAAGTGTTACTGTGTTCAGTCATTATGGAGCGCATATGGGGACATGAGCTGTCCAGAGCTTCCACCCAGCAGCAGAATTAATTTATAGTGCTGCACTTGGGAAACTATAGAGTTTTCTAATGAGCCCGAGAATTGGCAGCTATTGGAGTTAGGGCGCTACCAAACCGTTGTCACAAGTGGCACAATCACAATTCAGAGTCTTAATCGTTCATAGTTAGCAGAACTACACCATCAAGATACAGGGAAGCGAATGCTGCTCTGAATTAACAATGAGATTAATGGCAGTCACTCAGTGTCTAAGAGTACCTTGCTACTTGACCAAGGATGCTGTGAAGTTCGAGTCATTTTCCAAAGTTTGCTCACGAACAGTATTTTAATGTCTGTTTCCCCAGTAAATGTAATTGAATAATGTGATGTCAGAGAAAACTTCTCACTTGTCCTGCTGCAAGGGTTCAAAATATAATTTCTGTTCTTAGTAAACCCTGGAGGATGGGCCCCAGCTTCAGTACTTCGGGCTGTTGCAAAACGTGAATATCCCAAATTCCTCAAACGTTTCACATCATATGTGCAGGAGAAGACTTCAGGCAAAGACATTCTTTTCTAGTCTCCAAGGTACAAAATAGTATTAACCCTTTATTTTTATAGAAGAGTCATTAAAACTGATGCCTAGTGTTTTCTGGATGTATTGTGTGCATTTGAAGGCAAATACTTTGATATCTTGATAGCTGTTTGAGTTTTGAAATTTGAAATTGATATTGCTTGTGTGATTGTTGGGGTGATTGGATTATTTCAGGTACTAACAGAAACTCTCTACGTCTTAAGATTAAAAATAGTTCTTGCTGCCTGTTGCTTCTCCATGAATTGTGAATAATCCCATATGGTCAAACTTCCAAGAGGGAAAAGTAAATTACTGCTTCAACCTCTCCTCTTAAGATTTTATTGTAGTGCTGATGTAAGTATAATATATTGTCAATACACAAATTCGAGGCTCTCAGCCTTGTAGTCAAGAAGTAAAATTTGTGCTGAACACTAGTTTCGGTACTAGCCATTTGTAACACCATGGATACAGTCCTAATCACATTACGTAAATATAGCTGAAGAGATACATTGTCAGGAGGTCCAATTGCTTTGTATAGAAAGGGAAATGAAATATTGTCTCTGTTTGCTCAGGGAAAAAAAATCAGAATAATTCTAATTGTTATGTGCAACAGCAAACATGTATTGATACTAAAACAAATTGTTGGAAGTACTCATCAGATCAGGTCGCATCTGCACCAGGCAATGGAGTTAACATTTCAGGTAGTATTGATACTCTCTTTACAGGCTACCTTGAGCTACGTTGCAGAGAATAATTAGAGGAGCATTCTTGTAATAAATTTCAAAATGTTGCAGGAAAAATACCTTATTTGCATCGCTTGTTCATGTACATTGGTGTCTAAATGTGGTCCTTATGAAACTGTCTTAAAATGCAAATGTGCTGTCTTCTTTCTTTAGCATTCACCATGGATGTGCTGCTGTTCCAACCATGATGATCAACAAATAGTCACGAAGGTATCTCTGACGCTCGGGGATTGCGTGACTCCAAACTGGCACGATGGATTTCTAACGCAAGGCCAGTCCCAGTTCTCAGCCTGCACCCAGCTGCTATCGGCTGCTACATTGCATTTGTGGCTGACTGTTCAACACTGTCTGTGCTCTGTTGCATTTTGGTACTTCAGTGTGTAATTCATTTCTATGTACTGCTCATACAGCCGTTTACAATTTGACCCAGCGTTTTTTTTTACAGAAGCAATCATACTTTGGATCGAAAACAATAGGTTGATGGCTTTAATTGTTTAAAAAGAATAGCATGCTTGTTAATGTAGGCCTGCATAATCATGGCCAAAGTTTCAACTTTCTTTTTGCAGCAAACAGCCTAATTTGTGTTCTTAAATTTACAAATGTTAACCATCTTTGGGGTCTACAGTGGGATGTATTTTCTTTAAGTCTTACTCATGTGTGATTAATCAGCACACTATAATCACTGACCTCATCACATTCTCTTATTGGTCATTTCTAACACCAGTGTCCTGTTTTTCCCCCTTTGAGACTAATCTCTGTAAAACAGGTTCAGGGCTGACTTTGTCCTTTGACCTCTGGCATTTGCCCCTTCTTTCTTACTGTCTCCTATGAAGAACAAGTAGTTTTGATGGAGATTTTGAAAAGCTTTATTTCTGTTTTGTTTACAACTTTCTACTACATTTTTTAGTTTGTATATTTGTTACAAATATTTTTGTGTTGTAATTGAAAGTTCTGAATTCTTTAAGATGATGGTATGGGCTGAAAGGGTACCAGTACTTGAAACATGTCAAACAGGATTTTTTCCATTTTGAAATAGATTAATGTTCTGGTTATTACCAGTGAAGGCATATCGTTAAAGAAGGAGTGACTGTTTTAATCAATATTTGGTGCAAGAAGGATGTATTTTTGTGAGTAAAGTACGCTGGCTAAATATAGTTGATAGACAAAGCCCGATGCATAAATATTTAATGCACCCATTACAAAAAATGTACATCTTGCTGTTCAGTAATGCTATTGTGCAAAATCATTTCTGAATTGAATTAATTATCTGATCGGCAGATCCAGCCAGCTGTATTTCAAAGATGGCCAGACATGCTCTTCAAATGTTATAGCTATTTGCAATTGATGTGTCTGAAGAATTTTGGTTCCCTGGAAATTCTATGCAGTGAGACCTTTTTTCCCTTCCACTTGATTTCAAAGCTGTACTTGATATGTTTGCAACTGCATGCAGCTTTTGGTTCTCATTGCTGGAATATAGAAATATTTGGTCTTGAGTCATGCACCTATAATATTTCTCTCCTATTTTGCAACTTGGCTTTTTTTTTATATAACATCTAAAGTTTAAATCTACAACAAACTTTTGTATGGTGAACAACTGTTGTTTGTGATCAGCATACAGGGCTTTATTTTTGCAGCATATTACTCAGTACATCGTATCCAAAACAAAGAGCTATAATTGTGAAAGTGCCTAAATTTGAGGATTGGTTATTTAGTCAATAGACTGTCCTAATAGATTCTGAAAGCAGTCTATTCCATGATGGGTACTATGTATTGAGAATTGATCTAGAACATTTTATTTAATTGAGCCTGAACTTCCAGGCTTTGACTAAAGGCAATCCAAGTGTTTGTAGCAACTTGCTGATCAGTTCCATCATTCAGCGGACATTTATAATCTCCATGTATTAAATAATCATGTAAATAGCTATAAATCAACAAGAGGAGATGTTTGCTTAACTAAATACAGATGATTCTGTCAACTAGACAAAATAAATCAATCTCTTGCTAGTGTACAAATGAAATAGATTTCCAGATATGGTTCATTTTGCCATTGAGTGAACTTGTAGCTCTTGTTAATCAGGAGCAACATACTATAAAGGGTACTTTGGACTCTTGCTTATTCCAATTCTATTTTAGCTGGCAAAATATATTCTGCTTATTGAAAAAATGAAGGCACTTCACTCAATACTAATAATAATTTAGGTGCGACTACACAGAGCCCTTCGTGCCAGCTTTTTCCATCCCATACCATGGGCACTCTACCAAGCTGCTAGCTCATTGGTTTTTTTTTTGCATGTACAAATTGATCGCATGATTTTCAAACCAGCGTAATTGTTCTTTTGACCTGGAATAACTACCCTACACAATCTTATGCCAAGTTAATATTCCAAATTGTGTATGAAATAACTGTGATTGGAAGTATAGTGGTGCCATGTAGTACATGTTCAATGGCCAACATTGTCAAATGCTCTCAGAGCTGTTTTTCCTCTCCCTATTCCACCCAAAGGTGTTTTCATTGGGTGGACTACAATAACTGAAGTTGAGCATTGCAGAATCACATACTGTAACCTAAACAATAGACCTGAATAATAATGGTAACGCTGGGAGATAAGTTGTTGCATAGTATTAATTTAAAATGTTTATTTCAAATAATGGGGTTTACATTTTGGAAAATGTCCTTACACTAGCTAGCTCTGGAACTTCTCTTAAAATAATAATGGTTCAAGCATTAGTGTTGTTGAGTTAAATAAACTGGTCACTGCTGATGAGAGTACCCTTTGTAAACATTTGGCCCATCTTTCTTACAAAATTCATTTCACCTATTTTTTAAACTAGAAATATGGGCATTGATGTCAATTGCACAAATGAACCATACACTGGATTTAAAGTAGACAAAGTGTAACAGGTTGCAGAACCTGATGTAGATAAAACCACTGTTAATTTCAGTCGCGCATTAGAATCACATGCATTCAATACAGTTTTTTTCATAGGTTTTCTTGGGAACTTAGGGTTCGGGCAAGAGTACATTTTGATTGAACATCCCAAATGAAAACAGTTATATACCTGACTAACTTATCAGTGGAACTTTAACAACAGGTGGCAGGTTGAAAACCTGCAACTTGATTGATTTAAGCTAACTTTTAATAAATTGGGAAGTTTACGTGTATAGAACTTGATATTGTTAGTCGCATTTGCACTAAGTGTGATATAATTTTGAAATTCTGGTATAAAGTGATTACACTAAAGAGACAGTTGTAAAGTATTGAAACTTTGGAATGTAAAACAGCTCATTTGCAGGTTAAAATATGGACTTCTATTTCAAAATATATTGTGTGTAGAACGTGCTGAGAGAGATTTGTTTTTATGAAAGCTTTATATCCTGATTTAGCTTTGTGTACAATAAAACACTGGTTAATGTCTGTGATACTGAACTGTAAAAGTTTTTTCAATCAGCAATGTGTAAAGATCAGTTTATAAAGTTTAGTTCCTCCATGTTATTACAAATTAAAATCCAGTATTTAAAAAAAGTGAGAAGTATTAAAATATTATAGAAGATCTTGACTGTGTGTTCTGTTAAAATGTCCTACTTTATTGGTAAAATTGTCACAGAGCTTTAATTATATTCAGTGTTTTGCTGTTTTCTTTAATGCTTCTTCATAGGCAAAGACAAAATTATTATTGGATATTGAGAGTCTGTAGCAATTAAGGCATCAAAAGGTATTGCAAGTGCTTTCCATGAACTTGAAGTACTCTGAAATATAGGGGGAAGAGATTGCAGTTGCTCAGTGCTGGAGGGAAATAAAATCAATATTACGGATTGAGACATCATCTGGAATGATACATGAAAGGTCTCAACCCAAAAATGCTGCATTTCCGTCCACAGATGCTGCTGGAACTGCTGAGTTCCACCAGTATTATTCCCAGTATCCCTTTAGGCTTATTTGTATTCAGTGGCCAACAAATAATTGCCGCCTAGAGCTGACTCCATGAGTATAGTGCAGTGAGGCAGCAAGGCCACCCACAACGTGGTTTATAGTATGGATAGTGCTTAGTGAAATGACCTAGTGAAATGATGCTAACAAACACTGGTAATTTCACTGAAATTTCTGTGCAAAACAGCAATACGGCTCCCATCAATTCATTGCCATCACCTCAGGGGGTCTATTTGCATCAAAGATGTCTTGTTACCACTCTGGATTTGTGGAAGGTGAGACCAGTGTGAAATCTACAGGTGGGTAAGAATTGTATGACCTTAGTTTAAGGTTGTCCACTTCTTCAGCTTATGTAGGATTCAACATGTTCCCAACCACAAATTCAAGGTTCTCAGTTACAACCTCATCTTCTATTTGTGGACTGGAGATTTCATTTGGTGTTTTGCGATGTTTTATGAGGTGATATGACTATATCCTTGGCCAGCTGGTGGTGTAGTGGCATCAGCGCCGACTTCGGAGCGAAGGCTCCCGAGTTCGAATCCAGCCGGATCCCTTGCACACTTTCCATCCGTGCTGGGTTGAATGTCAAGCTAGCAACTCGGCCTCGTCAAAATAAGAAAGCCTGTTTTGAAAGAAACACCGTCATGACAGCGTCCCGATGACTCCACTCGGAGTTAAGGGCTTTCTTCTTCTTCATGACTATATCCTCAGTTCTGTCTACAAGTCAAATCTGTATCTCTTCCAGTGATAAGAGCTCAGAATAGAGTAAACACAAAATAATCTGCAGATGCTGGGGCCAAAGCAACACTCACAACACGCTGGAGGAACTCAGCAGTTCGGACAGCTAATCGTTTCCACGGATGCTGCCTGACCTGCTGAGTTCCTCCAGCGTGTTGTCAGAATAGAATATCATTTTTTGGGAAACAAGCAAAAAGAGACCTGTTCAGAGTAAATAACTGGGAATAACACAGACCCCATTGCTGGAGATCTTGGCCTGGGTGAAGATGGTGGCATATTAGTTCTTCACCCAGTGAATATGGATGATCATGCAGACACAACTTTGATATCTTTCCAGTGTCTTGAAGTACCCACTGTACTGGTCCCATTCTTGGAAACAAGAGGCGGGGGTGGAGTTCCCTCTCACCCTGATTTATATTCTCTGGCACCCTACAGGATAATATTAAGAGATGAGTGGCAGGAGAATCTTTACTTGACTCTTGCATGTCTTGTAGCAGTGATCTGGTGACACCATTTACAATAGGAAGGGTGATACATAATGGAGCATATTAAACCCAACAGCTTCAGTGAGAAGAGGTGGATGTGAAGGAGGCTAAACACGTTGTAGATTAATTTTTTTCTGAGGTGACAATTAGGGGAGTAAACGGTCATTGCAGGGCTCGTGTGTGGCATTCCCCTCAGCAGCAAGTATACCCCTTTGGATACTGCTGGGGGGGTGGGGGTGAGGGGATGACCTAGCAAGGCACAGCAGCAGCCAGGCCACTGGCACTCTGGCCAGCTCTGAGGCTCATCAGCGAAGGGTAAAGTCAGAGCAATAGTGATGGAGGAATGGACGGGAGGATCTGGGGTTGAGAAAGTGACACCAGGATGGTGTGTTGCCTCCCTGGTTCTAGGGTCAAAGACGTCTCAGTGGCGACAATATTCCCAAGGGGGAGGGTAAGCAGCCAGAGGCTATGGTGCACATTAATGCTAATAACATAAGTAGAAAAGGGGAAGAGGTTGGATCACTCAAGGATAAAAGGGGGTGGGGGGAACATTTGCTTGGATGCAGAGGATATGGGTGAGTTTCTGAATGGGTGTTTTACATCAGTACTTACCAAGCAGAAGAACGTGAAGAGCTTGGGGTGGAGCATATTGATATTCTAGGGCATATTGAGGTAAAAGAGGAGGTTGCGTAAGGTCTCTTAAAGAGCATTAAGGGGAATAATTCCTCAGGCCTTGGTGGGATGTAACCCAGCTTATTGAGAGAGGCAAGTGAAGATTTTGCTGGGGCCTTGACCAATATCTTTGTGCCCTCTCTAGCAAAAGGGGAAGTCCCAAAGGATTGGCGAGTAGCTAATGTTCCGGTATTCATGAAAGGAACCAAGGATTATCCTGGAAACTCCAGTCCTGAGAGTATCAGATCAGTGGTAGGGAAGTTACTGCAGAGAATTCATAGGGATAGGATTGATGAGCATTTGGAAAGAAATGACCTAATTAAGGAGAGCCAGCATGGCTTTGTGCAGGGCAAGTTGTCTTATTAACTTGATTGAATTTTTTTTGATGAGAGTGATGGAAGTGCTGTGGGTGTTGTCTACATGGACATTAGTAAGGTGTTTGACAGGGTCCCTCATGGGAGTCTCATTCAGAAGATGCAGGGGTCTGTAGTGAATTGGCTGTTTGGATTCAGAACTAGCTTTCCCATAGAAGACGGTGTAGTGGTTAAAGAGACTATTTTAACTGGAGGTCTGTAATTAGTGGTGTTCTGCAGGGATCTGTACTGGGATCTCTTTGTGTATATAAATGACCTGGATGAAAATGTATGTCAGTGTGTTAGTAATTTTGTAGATGATATGAAGATTGGTAGTGCTGTGGATAGCATAGAAGACTGACAAAAAAATACAGTGAAATATAGTTCAGTTGCAGATATGGATGGAAAAATAGTAGATGGAGTTTAACTTAGCCAAATGTGAAGTGCTGCACCTTGGCAAATCAAATTTAAAGAGACAGTACTCTGTTAAGAGCAAGGCACTTAACGGTGTTGATGAATGGGGGATCTTGGGGTCCAGGTTCATTGCTCCCTTAAAGTGGCTACACAGGTTGCTAGAGTGGTTAAGAAGGCACATGGCATACTTGCCTTTATTAATCAAGGCATTGAATTCAAAAACAGTAATTTATGTTGCAGCTTTATAAAACACTAGTTAGGCTGCATCTGGAGTATTGCATACAGTTCTGGTGACCCTGTTATAGGAAGGATGTTGAGGGCTTGGAGAGGGTCAAGAAGTTTACCAGGGTGTTAGCTGGATCAGAGGACGTGCTATAACAAGAGGTTGGACAAACTTGGGTTGTTTTCTGTGGAGCGGCAGGGGCTGAGGGAAGATCTAACAGATTTATAAGGTTGAGAGACATAGAGTAGACAGACTATCTTTTTCTCAGGGTTGAAATGTCTAATACCAGACAGCATGCATTTAAGATGAGCGAGGAGAAGTTCAAAGGAAGTGAGGGGCAATTTTTTTTTACACACACAGCAGTAGGTGCCTGGAATGCACTGCCTGGTAGAGGCAGATACATTGGAGATATTTAGATGGGCACATTGAATATGAAGGGAATGGAAGAATATGGGTATTGTTTAGGCAGAAGAGGTTAGTTGGCCATATGATTACTATGGTAATTTAATTGTTTCAGCACAACATTATAGGCTGAGTTCTCTCTACTGTTCGGTGTCCTAAACTGAAAAGTTAATAGTTAAATCCACTGCAGTACTGGAAATACTCTACATATCACTGAAGTTATCAGCAGAAAATACAAATTATGTATGAGAAATAATTATTTTCCTGTATTGAGCCTTTTAAATGGTGTTATTAATAGTGTGATCACTGTGTTAAGTAAAATGTGAAGTTCTGTTGTCTGCAGTGCAGTCACTTCTGCTGAATGCTTCCTTGTTAAAAAAGCCTAGGGTTGAAGTGGTGAGATCTGATGTAACATCAGGCGATTGGCTGCAGTAATTCTGCAGAGCAAGTCACCAGTAGTATAGGCGATATGTTTTGTAATTGCAATGCATCTTTTTAAAAGATCTGTCTTCAATAAAACCGTGTAATTATCTGAATACAGCATCTCTAATTTGCTGTTAAGGACAGGATTTAGCTTTTGACTGAATTTTTATATTTATGGATGTTTTGTCTCTTTAATAAAATGCCAGCATTTTTAGTGGCTGGTGCTTGTAGAAAAATTCAGAAAATGTAGCTGGAAATATAATCTGAGTTGTGTTTTGACAAAAAAAAAACTATGGTTCACTCTTCAGCTTAATGATTAATAAATTCCACCATTGACAGCCATGAGCTCTGATGGTGATATATGCCCGTAACAGTGTGTACCATGATACCTAAGCTATTTGGTCTGTTGTGTTCACACCAGCAGAATATTTTCTGAGTTACCTCGTACAGAAATAAAGAGGCCACTGTGGGAGTGTGATCTCCCTCCTGGCATTTATCCCTGCAAGTGAAACAGGGCTATACCTGCCCCTACACCACTTTTCTCACCACTGTTCAGGGTCCCATACAGTCCTTCCAGGTGAGGCAACACTTTACCTGTGAGTCTTTCTGGGTCATCTACTATATCCCGTGCTCATAGTGCAAAATCCTTCAATAGGTGAAACCCAATACAGATTGCGGAACCTGTACATCGACTGCCTTTCTTCCATCTGCTATAAGAGGCAGGATTTCCCTGTGGCCACCCATTTCAATTGGATTTCCCTTGCCTACAAGACATAGGACCAGAATTAGACCATGTGGCCCTTCAAGTCTGCTCCATCTTAGCTGATTTATTATCCCTTTCAACCCCATCCTCCTGCCTTCTCCCTGTAACCTATAGCATCTTAGTAACAAATAACCTAACAGCTCCACTTTAAATATACTCAATGACCTGGCCTCTACAGCTGTCTGTGGCAATGAATTCCACAGATTCACCATCCTCTGGCCAAAGAAATTTCTCCTAGTCTCTGTTGTAAAGGGGTATCCTTCTGTAGTGGAGGCTGTGCCCTCCAGTTCTAGACTTCCCCTTCATTCTTCTAAACTCCGACAAGTACAAACCCAGAGCTATCAAGTGTTCCTCATATGTTAACCTGTTCATTTCCAGGATCATTCTGAACTTCCTCTGGACCCTTTCCAATGCCAGCTTTTCCCCTTTCTTGGATAAGGGGCCAAACCTGCTCTAAACACTCAAGTGCAGACTGACTGTTGCCTTATAAAGCCTCAGCATATCATCCTTGCTTTTATATTCTAGTTCTCTTGAAATGAACATGAACATTGCATTTGTCATCTTCACCACCTGTGCAGTGTCATTTTCCAGTGATCTGATGTCCACTCTTGCCTCATTTACTCTTTATAAATCTGAAAAATCTTTGTATCTTCTTTTATATTATTAGCTAGATTACCTTCATATTTCATCTTTTCACATTTTTAGCTACCTTCTGTTGATATTTAAGTGTCTCAATTCTCCAGATTCCCACTAATTTTTGCTATGTTTGCCCTTTTTGTTTTTAACTTTTATGCTGTCTTTGACTTCCCTTGTCAGCCATGGTTGCTTGACACTTCCTTTAAAATACTACTACTGTGGGTGAATCTATCCTGCACATTCCAAATTGCTCTCAGAAATTTCAGCCATTGCTGCTCTGTCATCATCCCTGCTAGTGTTCCCTTCCAATCAATATGTCAGCCTATGACCTCCTCTAAGGCCAATGAGGCCACACTCAGGTTAGAGTAGAGTAGCCTCCAACCTGATGGCAGAAACAGATTTCTCTAAATTCTTCCCCTTCTCTCTTCTTCCTTCCCCCATTCTGGATCCCATCTTACCCCTTCTATTTCTCTTTCCCTGCCCATTACCTCCCTCAAGTGCTCTTCCTTCTTCCTTTTCTTCCATGTTTCATTGTGCTCTCAGATTCCTTCAGCCCTTTACCACCTCCACCAATCACTTTCCAGCCTGTTTATTTCCCCTCCCCCACCACAAACCCACCTTCCTCTTTGCCTTGTTTCACATATCACCTACCAGCTTGAACTCTTGCCCCTCCCCCTTCCCCACCACACCACCATATTCTGTCTTCTGCCCCCTTCTTTATCAGTCCTGATAGAGTCTCGGATGGAAACATCAATCTTATATTTCCCTCCATAAATGCTGCCTGACATACTGAGTTCCTCTGGCATTTTGTGAGTGTTGCTCAATACTTCCAGAATCTGCAGCATCTCTTCTGTTTATATCTTTAAATCAAGGCTGTTGCCATGAGATCTTGCATTTGTCTTTCTACTTGGTGGGGGGGGGGGGGGGCGGTGGTGTTAGTAACGTCAAGTTCATGTTCCAAGAACTTTGTGAGGATTCCACTTTCCAGAGCGTTCAAAAGACTTGCATCCTTTACAACCTTCTTAAAGTCACCAAGGAGGATCAGTTCTTCTCCCTGTGGGACTCCAGCCAATATTTCTTTCTGAATAATTTTTCTCTGATCTGAGTTTTTATATCAGATTTCAAATTTTTTTTTATTGTTTCAAAAAGCTTAAGTTGAATAACACATTCTGTTTCAAAGAAACCTCCAGGGCTTTGCAAAGCTTGTTACGCCTGTCCATATTTGACAATTTAGGTTAAATCACCTTATATTTCAATTTTAAGAGACAGTTCTGATTTGTACAAAAATACACATACAGTAAAATTTCTTCAGGCAAAACAATCAACAGAGCAACAGTACAATTATCTGTTGATGCATTGATTGGTATTTTATAAAGCACAACTTATGAACTTGATGTTCCTATGGTCCTCTCTCCTCCCACAATGTTTCTGTCTGAAAACTTGAAAACAACATAGTGGAAAACAACTAATTATAGAAATTCCTAGCCATTATAGCATTGAAAACCTTTGATACTTGTCCTCTCCTGCCATGGGCAAAATGAAAGCCGGAACCCCAGGCAATAATTATTTCAGCATCATAATTCCCACTCCTTCCCACTCTTTCTCCATGCTCCTCCAGTCATTTCCCCCTTCACGTTCCATCTCTGTTTTCAGCCATCACCTTCCCCTTTTGCTCAACTGCATTGCCTTATCCCCTCTGCAGATCTGGGTAAATAAACCCCCAGTGCCTGACTGAGTGCATCCTCAGGCTTCGTGGGAAAACTAGGGAAGAAACTGCAGAAACTCTTGCAGAGATATTTGCATTAGCTTTAGCAACAAGTTAAGTTCCAGAGGGTTGGAGGACGGCTGATGTTGTACTGTTATTTTTGAAGCCAAAACATGAGTTGGAAAGATTTAAAGAACATGGGAAAATAGGGCAACACACACAAAATGCTGGAAGAACAGGCCAGGTAGCATCTATGGAAAAGAGTAAACAGATGATGATTCGGTCCTAGGCTCCTCTTCAGGTCTTGGGATAAAAAAGATGAGAAGTAAGAGTAAGAAGATGGGAGAAAGGAAGGAAAAAGTACAAGGTAGTAGGTAAAAGAGTCTTCTATATATTGGCGAGACCTGATGCAGGCTGGGAGACCATTTTACTGAACACCTACGCTCTGTCCGCCAGAGAAAGCAGGATCTCCCAGTGGCCACACATTTTAATTCCACATCCCATTCCCATTCTGACATGTCTATCCACGGCCTCCTCTACTGCAAAGATGAAGCCACACTCAGGTTGGAGGAACAACACCTTGTATTCTGTCTGGGTAGCCTCCAACCTGATGGTATGAACATTGACTTCTCTAACTTCTGTTAATGCCCCACCCCACCCCTGTTCATACCCCATCCCTTATTTATTTTTTCTCTCTTTTGTTTTCTCCCTCAGTCCCTCTCACTATAACTCTTTGCTGTCCTCTAGGCTCCTCTCCTTCTTCCTCCATAGGCCTCCAGCTCTTGGCTCCATCCCTCCCCTTCCTGTCTTCTCCTATCATTTCGGATCTCCCCCTCCCCCTCCCACTTTCAAATCTCCCCCTCCCCCTCCCCCTCCCACTTTCAAATCTCTTACTATCTCTTTCAGTTAGTCCTGATGAAGGGTCTCGGCCCGAAACGTCAACTGTACCTCTTCCTGTAGATGCTGCCTGGCCTGCTGCGTTCACCAGCATTTTTTATGTGTGTTGCTTGAATTTCCAGCATCTGCAGATTTCCTGGTGTTTGCATTTTGTTCTGGGTGTCACATGTGGGACTTCCAGGAGACTCCCAGCCACATCTATACTAAGTGCATCGAGTTGCAGCTCTTTAGAGACCATGTTAGGGAAAGTGATGCAGTGCTAGACAGGAGCTACAGGGAGGCAGTCACCCCAAGGTTACAGGAGACTGATAAATGGGTGACTGTCAGGAGAGGGAAGGGAGAATGCCAGATAGTGGAGAGTACCTTTGTGGCTATCCCCCTCAACTATAATTGCTCCATTTTGAGTACTGGTGAGGGGTCGAAATGACCTACCTGGGGGACACCTCTGGCATTGTGGCTCAGGGTAGGGAACTGAATAGGATGGTAGCAGTTATAAGGGGGGCAGATGGGTGATTCTGTGGATGCGAAAAGGAAACACGGATGGCAGTTTGCCTCCCAGGTGCCAGGGTCTGAGATATTTCTGAACTGGACCAATGACAAAAGAAGAAAAAAGGAGGCGGTCCTAAAAAAAAATCTGGGAAGTCAGGGAGTTCCTAAATTAGGGAGAAAGAATTGGGGAGTTAGGAAGGAAGCCGAGAAGCAGGACCTCAAGGGTAGTAATCTCGGGATTGCTGCCTGTGCCAAGCGCCAGTGAGGATAGGAGGGGGCAGGGATTCAGATTTCTGGATTATTGGGACCTATGCTGGGGTAGATGGGACCTGTACAAAAAGGATGAGTTGCACTTGAATCTGAGGAGGACCAATATTCTTGCGGGCAGATTTACGAGAGCTATTCGGAGTGGTTTAAATTAATATGGCAGGGGGATGGGAATCAGTATGATAGAGCTGAGGATGAGCCAGCAGATTTACAAGTAGATGATGGGTGTAATATGAATGTAAGGAAGGACACACTAATGATTGGGTACAAATGCAGACAGAGCAAACAGTTATATTGTACCACAGAGGCAAAATTTAAAAGGGCAAAGAATGCAGAACTGCAGGTATTGTATTTAAATGAGCATAGCATTTGAAATAAGATGGATGAACTCATATGACATTGAGCGCATCACTGAGTCGTGGCTGAAAGGAGGCCATAGTTGGGAGTTTAACATCAAAGGATATACTTTGTATTGAAAAGACAGGCAGGAGGGCATGCTTGGTGTTGTGGCTCTGTCGGTAAGAGATGGAATTATATCTTTTGAAAGAGGTGATACAGGGTCAGAGAATGTTGAATCTTTGTGGGTGGAGTTAAGTAACTGTAAAGGTGAAAATACCATTAAGGGAATCGTATATAAGCCTCCAAGTAGAAGCTAAGATGTCAGGTTGAGATTGCAAAGGGAGCTGGAAAAGGATCCAGGGTAATGACACAATTATAATGGGGGACTTCAATATGCAAGGGGATTGAGAAAATTAGGTTGGTGTTGGATTAGGGAGTTTGCTGAATGCCTGCAAGATGGCTTTTTAAAGCAGTTTGTGCTTGAGCCTACTCGGGGAAAGGCTATCTTAAATTGAATGTTGTGTAATAACCTAGATCTTATTAGGGAGCTTAATGTAAAGGAACCCTCAGGAGACGGTATTCATAATATTGAATTCATGTTGCAATTTGAGAGGGAGAGGCATTACTCTCCTGTACCTGTCTCACAATGGAATAAAGAGATTACAAAGGTGTGAGAAGAGCTAGCCCAGGTGGATTGGAGGAGGATATTTGTGGGGATGACGGCAGAGCAGAGATGGCTGAAGTTTCTATGAGTAGTTTACAAAGCGCCAGATAGATATGTCCCACAGATGAAGAAATTCTCAAATGGCAGGGTAGGCAACCAAGGCCGACAAGGGAAGTTAAGGACTGCATAAAAGCCAAGGAAAGGGCATACAGGGTAGCAAAAGTGAGTGGGAAGTTGGATGATTGGGAAGCTTTTAAAATCCAACAAAAGGCAACTATAAAAGCTATAAGAAGAGAAAAGATGAACTATGGGGGCAGACTAGCGAATAATATAAAGCAGGATAACAAAAGGTTTTTTTTCAGTCATAAAGAAGAAAAGGGAGGTGAATTGATATTGGACCACTGGAAAATGATGCTGGTGAGGCAGTAATGGGGGACAAAGAAATTGCAGATGAACTTAATGGGTACTTTGCATCTGTCTTCACTGTGGAAGACACTAGTAATGCTCCAGAGTCCATGAGTGTCAGGGAGCAGGAGTAAGTGCTATTGCAAAGGGGGAAGATAGGCAAACTCAAAGGTCATAAGGTGCGTAAGTCAATTGGGTCAGATGAACTAGTTGCCAAAGCCCTGACAGAGGTTGTGGTTATCCCTCGAGGTTGAGGATGATGGTCTTCATTCTGAAGAAGTGGCCCACAGAGTGAAGATGCCTGTGCATGTATTTGTTTAATGTGTACTTGACGTTGCACTCCAAGAAGCACACGATACTCCACAAATCAACTAACTGATTCCAATGGCATGAAAACCACGATGATTGGAGCTGATGGATTTGTCGCAGCCTTCATCCGCCTTCACATCCGTTGAGTTCGAAGTAACTTTGTCCACCTGTTCCACCGTTGAGGTCTTGGTTGGATTGTTCTTTGTCAGGGACCTCACTCTCGACCTTACCGCCATAGGTGACCCTACCAGGAGCATAGCTCCAGATGGCATTGATCTTGGGATCACAGGACCACACAAGCTTCTCCACCATGACAAGGTGACAATCCACGGAGAAGTGACAGAGGTCACTGAAGAGATAATAGATGTGTTGGTCATCATCTTTCAAGAATCAGTTGATTCTGGCATGGTCCTTGAAGACTGGAAGTTTTCAAATGTCACTCCACTCTTTAAGGGAGGAAGGTAAAAGAAGGGAAATTATAGGCCTGTTAGCCTAACCTCAGTGATTGGGAAAGTGTTGGAGTCTATTATTAAGGATGAGGTTTCGAGGTACTTGGAGACTAATGATAAAATAAGTCAAAGTCAGAATGGTTTTTGTAAAGGGAAATCTTCGCTAACTAATCTGTTAGAGTTCTTCGAGGAAGCAATAAGCAGGGTGGACAAAAGAGGCAGTGGATGTCACTTATTTAGATTTTCAGAAGGTGTTTGATAAGGTGCTACACATGAGGCTGCTTAAAAAGATGAAATCCTTTGGCATTACAGGAAAGATGCTGGCATGGATAAAAGTGGCTGACAGGCAGGAGACAGCGAGAGGGAATAAAAGGGGTCTTTTTTGGTTGGCTGCCAGTGACTAGTGGGATTCCTCGGGTGAGTATTGGGACCACTACTTTTCACAATGTTTGTCAGTGATTTAGATAATGGAACTGATGGCTTTGTGGCAAAGTCTGTGGATGATACGAAGATAGTTGGAGGAGTGGATAGTGCTGAGGCAGCAATGTGATTGCAGTAGAACATGGGCAAATTGGAAATGGGCAAAATGGCAGATGGAATACAGTGTTGGGAACTGTATGATGCATTTTGTTAAAAGGAACAATAGTGAAGCCTATTGTCTAAATGGGAAGAAGGTTTCAAACATCAGAGGTGCAAAGGGACTTAGGAGTCCTCGTGTAAGTCTCCCAGAAGGTTAATTTGCAGGTTGAGTCTGTGGTAAAGAAGGCAAATGCAATGTTGTCATTTATTTTAAGGGGAATAGAGTATAAAAGCAAGCAGATAATGCTAAGCCTTTATAAGACAATAGTCAGGCCCCACTTAGATTATTGTCAACTGTTTTGGGCCCCATATCTCATAAAGGTTGTATTATCATTGAAGAGAGTCCAGAGGAGGTTCACGAGGATGATTCCAGGAATGAAGGGGTTAACATATGAGGAGCGTTTAGCAGCTTTGGGCCTATACTCACTGGAATTTAGAAGAATTCGGGGTGATCTCACTGAAACTTATTGAATGTTGAAACGACTAGATGGGGTGGATGGGAGAGGATGTTCCCTATAGTGGGGGTATCCAGAACTAGTGGGCATAGCCTTAAAATTGAGGGGTTGGGGGGGTGACACTTTAGAACATAGGTAAGGAGGAATATTTAACCAGAGAATAGTAAGTCTGTGGAATGCTCTGCCACAGACTGCGGTGGAGGCCAAGTCCATGCGTATATTTAAGGCAGAAGTTGATCATTTCCTGATCAGTCAGGGCATCAAAGGATATGGCGAGAAGGCAGGTGTATGGGGTTGAGTGGGATCTGTGATCAGCCATGATGAAATGGGGGAGAAAACTAGATGGCCTGAAACGCCTAATTCTGCTCCTATATCTTATGATCTTATGGGAATGGGAAATAGTGAAGGATAGGGAGGAGGGGTGGAAATTAAAAAGTTCAAGAAATTGATGTTCATACCATCAGGTTGGAGGCTACCCAGAGAGAATATAAGCTGTTACTCCTCCAAAGGGGCAGTAGAAGAAGCCATAGACTAACGAGCCTGAATGAGAATCTGAAGTAGAATTGAAATGGCTGGCCATCGGAAGCCAGAAAAAGAGGGATCTCCTTGGTCGGGCATTCCATGCCCCTATCATTCTATTTTTTAAAAAGCCCTTCTGATTTTCTCCCTATACTTCCCTCCAATAACCTTAAAATGGTAATTCTCCTCTGTATTCTCTCCAAAGCTTTCACATCCTTCCTATAACGAGGCAACCGGAGCTGAACACAATATTCCAAGTTCGGTTTAATCAAGTTTTTATGGAGCTGCAACATTATCTCGTGACTCTTGAAATCAATCATCCAACACTATGCACCTTAAACATCCTTACCAATTTGCTTTGCAACTTTGAGGGATCTACAGGTGTGTACCCAAGATCCCTCTGTTCCTCCACACTGCCAGGAAGCCTGCCATTAACCCTGTATCTGCCTTCAAGTTCAACTTTCCAAAGTAAATCACTTCACACTTTTCTGTGTTGAACTCTATCTGCCTCTTCTCAGCCCAGCTCTGTATCCTATCAGTGTCCTGTTCTAACCCTTGATACCCTTTTACACCATTCAAAATACCACCTGCCTTTGTGTAATCTGCAAACTTAGTGATGCAACCCTCCACTTCCTCATCCAACTCATTGATGAAAATTGCACAGAGCAGGGTTCCAGAGTAGATCCCCGTGGACCACACTGGTAACCGACCTCCAGGCAAAATACATTCTATTTACTACCATCCTCTGTTTTCTATAGACAAGCCAATTCTGAATCCACTGCTTTAACTTCGTCAATATATTTTGTCACATTTTCAAAGAATTCAATCAGTCTCATGAAGCATAACCTGCCCCTCACAAAGCTGATTCTCTCTAATCCAGTCTATGTTCTCCAAATGCTCGTAACTCCTGTGTCTAAAAATCTACTCCAATAATCTGCCCACCATTAAAATATGCTTCACTGGGGTTATCCCTACTCCATTTCTTGAACAAAGGAATAACATTTGCCATCCTTCAAACATCTGGTTAACTACTGTTGCCAGGAAGGGCACAAAGATCAAGGCACAGCAATCTCTTACCTTGCTTCTCCTAGTAACTTGGGACGTGTCTCATCTGGCTCCAGAGGTTTATCCAAAATTTCCAGCATATTCTCTTTCTTAACATCAGCATGTTTTAGCATATCGACCTGATTTATACTATCCTTATAATCGTCACAATTTCTCTCACTGGTGAATACAGAAGCAAAGTATCCTTTAAGGACACCTCCTGCCTCCTCTGACTCCAAGAACATGTATCCTCTTCATTCCTTGATTGGTCCTACCCTCACTAGTCATCCTCCCGTTCTTCACATACCTGTAGAAAGGCTTGGGGATTTATTTAATCCTACTTGCCACACCCTTCTCATTCCCTGTTCTAGCTCTCATAATTCCATTCCTAAACTCCTTCCTGGCTACCTTGTAAATCTCTCGACCCTCTCTGATCTTTGCTTCCAAAACTTCAAGCAAGCATTTTTCTTCCTCTTGACTAGATGTTTCACATCTTTGGTCAACCATGGTTCCTTTACCCTACCATCCTTTCCCTGCCTCAATGGGACCAAACCTAGTCAGAACTCTGTCCAAGTGCCCCATAAACAAAGTGCATATTTCCATTGTGCATTTCCCGGGGTACATTTGTTCCCAATTTACACTTCCAAGATCCCCCCTGTTGGTTCATAATTCTCCTTTCCTCAATTACTTTCCCATACCATTTGCTCATGTAATTTAAGCTAAGTTAGAGTAATATATCCAACTGTTAAATATTTGTCTCTCCAGGTTTTAGTCTGTATTGTGCAGGACTCTCACTTTGCAGATGAATCTTTCCACCAGTAAGCACCTGTTGGTAGAAGAAAACTTCAAAAATTAGCAAGTCATATAGCTTATGGTCCTGAAATTCAGTGGAAGTCAGGAGTATTACAAGTTCTAATTCATGTTGCAAAGAGTTGGAATTGCACCTTTGAATAATTTCTTCAAAAATACATTGTTGAAATAGTAAGAGAGATTGAAAATGCATTGTGTAGGGTTGTTGCTGTCTACCTTCCTCAGCATGATGTCAGTCACTGGATGTTTGATCTGCATTTTCCGAAAGCTGGCTGGTTTTGAGAATGGATGTAACATCGATGTGTATCTCTTCTGTTCTTGTGCAGCTACTACACCGCAAAACCAGTAGTCAACTTGTCGTCTTACAATAGTTAGCAGCCACTGATATAACAAAGTGCAAAATAAATGAGTGATCTAAGATGTAAAATTGTGATAATTATGCAGTGACAATTCGGCAAACTTATTATGAAATACCAAAGTATGAAAACGTACCAAAAATGCAGGACTTCCATGAGATCACGTCTGCGATTGTGATCTCCAGTCAGATGTATGGTTGCCTTTGATATAATGCAACAGCACCTCTTTCACTTCAGACCATTGAGGAAGCTTGGTATGGGCCCCCAAATCCTAAGAACTTTCTACAGGGGCACAATTGAGAGCATCCTGACTGGCTGCATCACTGCCTGGTATGGGAACTGTACCTCCCTTAATCGCAGGATTCTGCAGAGATTGGTGTGGACAGCCCAGCGCATCTGTAGTTAGGAACTTCCGATGATTAAGGACATTTACAAAGACAGGTGTGTAAAAAGGGCCCAAAGGATCATTGGGGACCCGAGTCACCCCAACCACAATCTATTCCAGCTGCTGCCATCCAGGAAATGGTACCACGGCATAAAAGCCAGGACAAACAGGCTCTGGGACAGCTTCTTCCACCAGGCCATCAGACTGATTAACTCATACTGATTTGAGTGTAATTCTGTATTATTTTGACTGTTCTGTTTATAAATTACTACGATTGCACACTTAGACGGAGATATAATGTATAGATTTTTACTCATGTATGTGAAGAATGTAAGAAATAAAGTCAATTCAATTCAAAAATGTACTTGAATGATGCATGGAGTGAGGAGGGAATAAGTCTGAGTTGTATTGAACTGAGCTTAGAACAAGAGGTGATCTTGATTATCCATTAAAGATTTCTGGGGGGGGTGGTAATGGTGTAGGTATTAAGAGACTGTTCCTCTAAGTGGAGAGTCTAGAGCTAGATGACGCTCAGAATAAAAAGATAGTTGTTTAGCACTTAAAGAAATGTCTTAAATCCTATTTCAAAGTTACATGTTTGTTCTAAGGTTAGACTCTTTTGAGTGGCTGAGGAGATGTAAGGGTTCTGTGGTATATTCTTGCAGGTGGACATCCATGTTTGCTCTTGGGCTCAAAGTTAGCTCATATTGTCACTGGACCCTTAAATTTTCCTTTTACCTATTTGACTGCCAACCTCAATGTGCTGAGAAGAAACACAAACTCTGTGCCTTGGTACTCGCGTTGAAGGTGGTAAAAATTATGGAGGGTGAGCCATAGAGGTGGAGGGAACTGAAAATGTGAGAAATCACAGGGACATAATCTGGTTGAGGACCTTATCAATTACTATGGAGCAGTAGCTGACCAATGTGGAAAATGTTGCTTTCAGAACAGATGTGGTACACTTGGAGAAACTGGGAGAGTGTACTAGAGTCCTAACAGCAAAAAAGCAAATGATGGGGTTGGTGGGGGAAGGGGGCCAAAGCCAGGGGAAAGTGAATGGGGAGAAGGGTATGGGCATTTCAGCTGTAGTTGAATATGTATGCTCAGTTTTTTATCCCATCAAACTGTAAGGTTATGTCATGAGAATAGGTGCTTCAAGTTAACTGTATCACTTTTTGCTGATGCATTGGGTAACTACACAATAAATCATCCATTTTGCTGCCCTGTAGCAATAAAAATCAAAAAAAATCACACTGCCACATTCTGCCATTGTAAACGAGCCTAAGTGAGTAAACAAATGTCTCCGCTTACTACTTTGTTGTACAACCAGTTACCAAAATGAGAACACAATTTATATCAGGCAGGAGGGGCCACTATACACGATCGGGAAAGCCATGAGAGTCGTAAACTCAACCAGCTCCATTATGGGCACTAGCCTCCCCATCAAGAACATCTTCAGTAGGTGAATCCTTAAAAAGGCAACATCCATCATTAAGAATCCTCATTGCCATGGCCTCTTCTCATTATTACCATCAGAGAGGAGATACAGGAGCATGAAGATCTACACTCAACATCTTAGAAAGAGTTTCTTCCCTTTCTCTATCACATTTCTAAAATGGCCAATGAACCCATGAAACTCTACTTTTTTGCTCTCTTTTTACACTTAGTTTAATTTATATATTTGTTATATACAGTATATCGCCTATCTGTTCCCCTAACTATCGAGTCCCCTATGACTATTGGTCTGACTGCTGCTGCCTTGCCCAGATAGGTCATCCCCCTCAGCAATATCCAAAGCGGTATACCTGTTGCTGAGGGGAGTGTCCACAGGGGGACCCTCACTGACTTCCTTCTGCCTTTACCCCTCTCGACGTTCTGCACTCTGGGTGTAACCACCTGCTCAAAAGTCTTAACTATCAATTGCTCTGCCTCCCAGATGATCCTTAGTTCATCCAGCTCCAGCTCCTTAATGGGGTCTTTCAGGAGCTGGAGTTGGCTGCACTTCCCACAGGTGTAGTCATCGGGGAGTCTATCAGGTTCCATGAATTCCCCATCCTCAGGAGCATTCCACTGCCATATCTGCCATCCTGCCTGCATTATACAATGAGCAACCAAGAACAAGTCTTCTAATCTGTGTCTTTGGCCTCAGCTTCTTCTCATCAAAGCCTGACTCCTACTCTCACCACTGGTCTGCTCCCAACAATAGCCACCCTGTTTGCCCCTTCTGTACTTCTATTTGATTCACAGTGCTCTGCTGTTAGTGCTGATTGGACCTGTGGAATATCTGAACGCCCGCGAAACCCTCCTTTTATACAAGCTTTGCCAACCTGCGAGTAACCTCTTCGAAGTGCTCTGCTGCTGACGCTGATTGGGCCTCCGAAAACCTTATTGTGTTATATACTGTTCAATGGTCAATAAAGATCAAAGCACACATTTAACACCTCTATTTAACGGCGACATCTGGGGACATGTAGACATGCATTAGAGATACTTGTTGTAGACAGCCATTTAGTATATTTTCTTTTGTTTACGACACCTTTTTTAATTCCTCACCGTATTTATATAAAATCTTCATTGCTTCTGTCAATAGTCTTCAAATATTTCTTTTCTTTCCTGATCTCCTTTCTAATTTATGCATGCACCTTTTATACTGCAGTCAGATTTCTCCAGGTTTGTTCTCCATTTTTGTCATACTCTTTCTGTGTATTTTCCTGGTCATTTGCAGGAGTCTAGTTTTGCTTGACCTGCATTTTCTGTATCCTCCTTGAAGACCTCTGATTATCTTTCTTTCAACTGATATTAAGAACCAGCTTTTACAGATTGCAGCTACAACCAGCATACCACCTGATCATGCCTGCTTTGAGTTCTCCAGTTTAATTATTTGTGTTCATATCTTTCAACTGTTAAGCAATGTCTCACGTACAAAAGATGTATGGTTTTGAACTCATTCCTAAACTTTATTAAAATAAATCTCAGCCCATGTAGGAATAAATGAAAATTGATTAGAAATGCATATACAACTTATTAGAAAAGCTGCCCTCTGAATGCACTGTCTCGTGAATTGGCATTTTTTAATAATAGATGCAACAAATGGACATCATAGATGGTTTAGTATTTATTACCCTTCCATTAGGCAGCATGGTAGCGTTTTGCTTTACACGGCCCGTGATCGTGATAAGGGTTTACTTCCCACTGCTATCTGTAAGGAGTTTGTATGTTCTTCCTATAAATGTGTAGCTTTCCTCCAGGTGCTCTGATTCCCTCCCACATTCCAAAGACGTACATTTAGATTAATATGCTACGTTAGCGGCAGAAGCGTGGCGACACATGCAGGCTGTCCCTCTCAATCCTAACTGATTTGATTTGTTGCACACTGCATTTCACTGCATGATTCGATGCACATGTGACAAAAAAAGTTTATCTTTATAACTGCTTAGTCCTTTTCTTATCGTGGAAGCAACTCTCATGATACTGAACTCAGTCTAAACCAGGTCTCTCTGAATGCTATCATAAAATATCTCTACATTGCTGCCACCAATATTCTGGATCTGGTAACGAATTGGATTTAGCAGATCCACAGTGCGGCTGTAATTTCCATTTGCAAATTCTATTATTGCTTGGCAGATAGCAAGCACCAAATGTTGACCAAGCTGGTGCTGATAATTTTCACCCGGCGTTCTGTGAAATGAAAAACAAAATCATTTTCAACAATCTAAGTTATTTCCGCTCAATGCACTACAGAGTACACAGTGAAAATTAGTTTGTTTCTTTATAAAATATTAACTTTTTTTCTTCAAAATCAATGAGCCGATTTTCTATTGTAAATGAATAGTGTAATTTGGAAACTAACTAATTTTCACCAGAGGTGCTCTTGCAGCAGAAAGGAATTGGACTGATTTACTAGAACAAATGATTTTGCATGTGTCTCTGTTTGGATCTGAGAACTGGTATCAATACAAGCACAGACTGGTACTGAGATTTTCTTTTTTTTTGCCTTCATCGCAGGAAAAGTTTCTGGGGCCGAGAGTTTTCCTTTGATGCTGCAATCTTTCTTCCACCTTCAGAATTCTGATTTCATTTAGACCTTGTAATTCAAACTATTAGTGGACATTAATCATTTCAATGGTTCTACATCACCTACTGCTTCCATGCCCTCGACAATACACTGTTCGCATTACCTTCTTAAGATACACTCAGTGGCCACTTTAATAGGTACACCTGGATACCTGCTCGTTAATGCAAATATCAAATCAGCAAATCATGTGACAGCAACTCAATGCATAAAAGACATGGTCCTGGTCCTGGTTCTGGTTCTGATTCTGATTCTGGGATGTTGCCTGGCCTGCTGAGTTCCTCCAGCATTTTGTGTGTGTTCCTTCCCCTCTACTACTGTTAACAAAGCCCTGATCATATCTCATCCATTTCCTGCACCTTCACTCTCGCTCTGTCCTCTGGGACGGAACAAGGGTAGCAATTCCCCTGCCCTCACCTTCCACCCAATTAGTCTCCACATTCAACAGACCATTCTCTGCAACTTCCTCCATTTCAAATAGATTCCATTACCAGTTACATCTTCCCGTCCACTTCCCTTTCAGTATTTCACAGGGGCCATTACCTTCATGACTTCCTGATCCACTTTCCTGTACCCAGGACCTGCAAATGACACAACACTTGTCCTCCCCTCTCCTTCCCCCCTTCCCCCTTCCCTCTCCTACACTCCAGGGATTAAAACGGTCTTTCCTAGTTATTTCTCCATACCATTCCCATTCTGCTCCCTCACTTACAAGAGAGTCACCACAAGCATGAGTAACAGCACCTCATCCCTCTTCTGGAACTTTGCAGCATTTTGCATTTAATGTCCAATTCTTCCACTTCTGTTAACTTGATACTTCTGTCTGTCAGTCACCCACCTGTGATATTATCTCAACTTGCTTGTATGCACCCTCATTTTTTTCCTTTTCTTTCCTCTGAGAGTGGGAGACAAGTCCATCCTGACCTGCCAGACATGTCTTCCTTCTCTGTACTTCACAACTCCCACATTCTTTCGGATATATTCCTTTGTCTATGTTCTCACTCTCTAACTGTCCCCATTCACTCACTGACCACTCTACTTTACCCTGTCAGAAACATCACTCCTGTCTACGCTTGCTGCAGCTTATTGAGTTTCTTTTATCTCCTTCACACTTGACAAAGGGTCTTCAACCTAAACGGTTAACTCAGTGTTTCTTCTCACAGGTATTGTCCGATGTACTGAGCCCTTCCAAAGCTTTCTGTTTTTATTTTATACTTTCACCCAGAAATCCTGACAGCATCTCAGCTCTTCCGAATGGAAGACTTACCCTTCTCTCCACAAACCATCAAGCCCACGCCAGTAAAATGTCCTCGCAATAAAACAACTTCAAATCCACTCACTTTCTTCATTATCCTCCTCCACAAACCACCCAGTCCACCCCAGTAAGAGAATCCTCGTAAAAGAACAACTTCTTCAAATCCACTCACTTTCTTGTGTTTGCTTTTTTGGGAGCAAGTTGAAAAATTCAAATTCCTTGTGTTTGCGTTGAAAACTTCTTGTTGCTGTCCAAATCAGATCCTCTTCCTCATCTCTTTTTGAGGATAGGTTAGTTATTGTACAGTATTTGTGCTATTTTCTGTTTGATCCTGAGATGGAAAACTTTGCTCCTTCTTTTCACTCTTGGCTCATTTTCACAAGGTCTTTCTCCTTTCCTCATCTTGCCCCATCTCTATCTCTGGGGTTAGGTAACAAGCCATTCAGGCCATCCCTAGGATACGAATGTGTTCCAGTTCTACAGATCATTTTGTTGAGATCTGTTTTCACTTTGACATGAAGGAGTCTTTTTCTGTTGATCAGTGTCAAACAATCCAAGTTAAATCCACTGTGATACAATGCTGTAAAACAATAAAATATGAAAACTTCCAAGGGAGGGCAAATATTTTTTATAGGCACTGCATATACGGTGGATTCCAGTTAACTGGGACACATTGGAACTAGTACATTTTGGCCCAATTAATCATCTGCTAGTTAGCCTCCGTTTCATGGAAGTAGTTGCTCTTGTGCATCCCCTCTGCCTACCTGTCTGTCTTTTCAATACAATGTGTACCCTTGGATATTAAGCTCCCCGCTGTAATCTTCTTTCAGCCACAATTCTGTGATGCCCACAACATCATATATGCCAATTTGTAACTGTGCAACAAGTTCATCTATTTTATTCCACATACTATGCCCATTCAAACATAACCCTTTAAGTCCTGTATTCCACTTTTCGATTATGCCCACTTTTTACATTGCAACTCATCCTGTTGACTGTAATTTTGCCCTATCAGCCTCTACTTGCTAGCAGTCTCATTACACACTGCCTCACCTTCAGCATTATCACTCCAGTTCTCATCCCCTTGCCAAGTTAGTTTAAATGCTCCTGAACAGCTCTAGCAAACCTGCCCACAAGGATGTTGGTTCCCCTTGGGTTTAGGTGAAACCCATGCCTTTTGTACAGCTCATTCCCTCCCCGGAAGAGATTCCACAAATCCAGAAATCTGCAACCTTGACCCCTGCACCAGTTCCTCAGGCATGCAGTCACCTGCCAAATCATCCAATTCTTACCCTCAAAGGCACGTGGCATAGGCAGCAGTCCAGAGATAACTACCCTGGAGGTCCTGTTTTTTACCTTATTATCTACTGTAGCTCCCTAAAATCTCTCTTTGGGACCTCCTCACCTTTCCTGTCTATGTCATTGGAGCTAATATGTACCAAAACTTTTTGGTTGCTCACCCTGCCCTTTGAGAATGCCAAAAACTCAATCCAAGACAACCCTAACACTGTCACCTGTGACACCCACAGAATTTCATCTCCGTTCCTCTGACTATGGAATCTCCTATCACCATTGCAGTCCTCATCACCTCTCTGCTTTTCTGAGCCACAGCACCAGACTCTGTGCCAGAAACCTGGTCACTGCGGCCCCCCCCCCCCACCCTGGTAAGTTGTTCCTACCCCGCCCCCCCAGTAAGTATCTGAAGTGGTATACGTATTATAGACGGGAATGGCCACAGGGACCAGCTCCGGCTGCCCATTTCCCTTCCTTCTCCTGACAGTCACCCAGTTACCAGCCTCCTGCAACCTAGGGTGACTACTTCCCTGCAGCTCCCATCTATCACCTCTTGAGCTCATTTGAGCCAAGGACATCTTCAAAAGGCGATGCCTCAAAAAGGCGACCTCTCTCATTAAGGACATCCATCACCCAGGACATGCCCTCTTCTCCTTGTTCCCATTAAGGACAAAGTACAGGAGCCTGAAGACACACACTCAACCTTTTAGGAACAGCTTCTTCCCCGCGCCTTCAGATCTCTGAATGGACGATGAACCCATGTTCACTACCTCAGTTTCCTTTGTTCTTTTTTATGCTCTTTTTGCACTTATTTAATTTTAATATACACAATACATATATTTCTTATTGTAATTTTTAGTTTCTTAAAATTATACATTGTAGAACAACATATTTCATGACACATACCAGTGATGTTAAGCCTGATTTTGATTCTGATTCTGAAGAATCAGGTACATGGAAAATCCAGTGATCACAGACGTCAGTATAGGTCAGCAGTACTTGACAGAGCCGGGTAGATTAATGTTCTGGTACATACTCAGCCACTCCACCCAAAGGAGATACTTTATTTTAACTCTACATTATACAACACTGATGCTGGCAGGATTTTATTTAAAGATACAAAACACAAATACCAATGTTTTTAACAGAATTTATCAAGTTTCTAAAGTGTGTGTGAGAGAGAGAGAGAGAGAGACCCACACTACACTCACAGTTAATGTTAATCAGCAACATAGAGTTGAAATATGCTTTGAAGCTCTGATATCTGCTGTAGTTAATAAATTACCAGGTCTATCCTATTGGCTCAGCCAATGTCAAGGTAGTCACAATGTCCTGTTGGTATTTTTCCATAGACTTGCAATCAAGGCTCCCCTTCTCTGTGTCAATCTTGCAAGTTTATTTCTCATGATACTGACACATTTCTGTCTCTCACAGTACACCTACTAACCTGAATTTTGAATTGCTGTTATCAAAGCATGAGGCACAAATCTACCAATTTAGTCGCACCCAGGACAACTGATGCCCTAGATATTTTCTCTTCCCAGTCATGCAGAAAATCTGAAATGATGATGGAAGGTACAGGCCAGGCGGCAGCTGTGGAGCGAGAAACACAGTGATGAAACATATGGGAAATGATGGTTCAGGGAGGCCAGACGTGCAGCAATTCTTGGCTGCCTCAAGGCTGGTGAACAAATCACAAACAAGAGAGAATCTACAGATGCCGTAAATTCGAGCAACACACACAAAATGCTGGAGCAACTCAGCAGGCCAGGCAGCATCTATGGAAAAAAGTTCAGTCGATGTCTCGGGCTGAAACCCAGTCCTGCAGAAAGGTCTCAGCCCGAAACATCGACGGTGCTCTTTTCCATAGATGCTGCCTGGCCTGCTGAGTTCCTCCAGCATTTTGTGTGTGTTTCAAGGCTGATGATTCGAAGCTTCAGGCAATCCGACACTTCAGAGAGAGGCAGAGCCACCTGGACACCTGGTGCTCCCGGAGGCAGGTTAATTACTTCAAATCTGATTGGTTGTCTGGGAGGGAAGGTGTGGTTGCAGAAAAGGAAGGTGGAGGGGTCTGGAGGTGCATCAGTCTTTACCCTTGACTAACATGCACACAATCCTTACTCACTGATTAGCCACTGATGGGGACCGCAAGGAGGATTTGACAATGTACATAGCATGATGGGACAGAGAGTGGGGGGTCATTCAAGTTAGAGACATAGAGTAACCATGCCAACCAAGGCGCCTGCATTGGTCCATTTTACTCGAAACCTTTCTTGCTGATTTAATTATCCAAATGTAATTTCAATGTTGTTATTGTAGCCAGTTCGACTACTGTCTTGGGCAGCTTACTGCACATGCACACCACCCTCAGCATGACAAAGTTCCCCCCCAGGTCCCCTTTAAATCTTTCTCCTCTCACCTTAAAAGTGTTTTTATTCCTTTTTATCTGGGGAAATCTTTTATGGTCAACCCTGCTACAAAAGTCTAATATTACAAAGAAAAAAGTCCTAGTCCCCACATCCTCTCCCTAGGGATGGGTGTGTGTGTGGGGGGTGGGTGGTGGAGGAAATGAGAAGTGTTTTAGTATTAAGAGCAGATCATACTTAGTGAAAAAGGCATTGATCTGTCCAGCATAGACCTGGTCCCAAAGGGTGGGTTACCTGCTCAGGACCAGGGACATCTCATCTGGTGTGGAGAAGAACATGGAGTGGGAGGGGGAAGTTGGCCTGGTTTAGCATGGTGTTGAAGCACTTCTGACATAGACAGGGCCAGAAAGGAGATTGTGTTGAATAATTATGAGCAGCTTGGAGCAAAAATGGAAATCACAACCACAGGGGTGCGAATCTTGGGTTTGTTACCCGATTCCTGTGCAGATTGGACAAATGAGGTTAGAGAAGTTAATCTGTGACTGTGAGGTTCTTGTAGGAAAAACGGGTTCCAACTCATGGGAGACTGGAACCGGTACTGGCTGAGAGAGCTGCTCAAGCAGGGTGTCATGGCGGCGTGACACTATTGCAGCTCAGAGTGTCGGAGTGACGGGCTTAATAACGACGCCGGCTGAAAGGAGATAGCGCGTCCTCCTCATGAACGTGTGGGTTTCCTTCAGGTGCGCCAGCTTCCTTCTACGTTCCAAAGACGTACCGGCTAGTAGGCTAGGGTTAAATAGATGGGTTGCTGGTTTGTGCGGCTCATTGAGCTGGAAGAACTGGTCCACGCTAAATCTCTAAATAAATAAATGAACTGGGCTAGGCTTCACTTGAACTGTGCTGGGATCAATGTTCTAGCAAATTCCTTAACAAGAGAGGGGAGGTTTCGGGCGAAGGGTAGTTTGATAAATCACAAGTAATGCAGGAGCAGTGGCATTGGGTAATGAAGGGTTAAAGTAAAATTGAAGCGTGACAGAAAAGGACAGAAAATATAAGCAAAAGTGTGCAGCGGAAAGCTAATCCAGAAGAAGTAAAGTTTGTAGAACATCTGAACATATTGCACCTTGGCAGAATGCATTTGTAACAAGAGAGGTGATTAGATAGCAGGTAGAGAAATAGATGTGGTTATTTAATATCTATGACAGAGATGCTGTTGCAGGGTGACCATAATGGGAACTCAGTATTCCAGGTTATTTGATGTCACAAAAGAATCAACAAAGGAAAAGGGGGTAGTCAGCATTGTTGGTCATGTGGAGTGTCTGTCCAGTGGTGAGTGGTGCCATAGCTGTTGTGAATTGTGATGTATGTTTGGTTTGGGCAGAAAAGGGGAATAACAGAGACGAGGTGAGTGGTCTCTAGGCCTAAAAGTGTTGCTTCCCATTCGAATAAGGCATAAAAGGAAAATGTCAAAGGCATGTTAAAAGAGAACTGCAATGATCACGGGCGACTCTAATCTGTATTCTGAGTGGGCAAACCAAATGGGGAAGGTGTTGTAATTGAAATGACACAGATTCTTTGGGTCTCAAGGCAAGGATTCTGGACACACAGTTTTAACAATAAGGAGTTTATTTACAAGGGGAGAAGAGCTCGGGGACAACGCAAGCGGCTACAATATTCGCACAAACGTGCTTAGAATAGACGAGCGTGGAAAAAGTCGGGTCAGCAGTACAATACACGGGAAAATGGTGTGGGGACAGAGTACAGGTACATATACAAGCAAGGGAAGAGTAACTACGATACCTGTCACCCCTTGGCTATGGGCAGGCACGGCTCTCTGCTACAGGGACAAGAATAAACGCTCCCAAAACCCTATTCAATGCGCAGCTCAGCACGTGTCGCCAGCACTGTTCTGCAGTCTTCAGCCTGGAGTGAGCAGGTTGGTCCCTCGAGGATGGCAAAAAAGAGGAGTGAGCGAGCCAAGCACATGTAGCACCCTTTATAGGTCAGGGGGCTGGAGGGTGCGGCCCAGGTGATTCACCGGGGGGTGGGGGGAGCAATGGCTTGGTGCTAGATGGGTTAACCCAATTAAGGTGGCCAATGGTTAAGTGTGCATTTATTAGTTGGGAGGGGTGAGATGTTGACTGGCATGTGGTGTGCCTTCCAAGCAGGTAGAGGGCAGTGCTGAGCTGTGACAGGCACGGATCTCTGGATACAGAAGGGTACAGTGAAAGAACAATTTCTGAAATGGTTCAGGGCCGTTCCTTGAAACAGAATGTTACAAACCAACTCAAAAACAGGTTGTTCCAGATTTTCTTCCCACGCCTGTCCTTCTCTGCAATTTTAAACCATGTGTTCTAAATTTCTCCAGAAATGTAAGCAACATTGTTTTAAGACATTTTAAAAAATCTATCAGTCCTCAAAATTGGAGGACTCCTGACTGCAGACTCAGGTTGCAACTGCAGTTTCCCTTTAAGAAAAGGGAAATGCTGGGTTGCAAATAAAATTGAAATGTGGGTCCCCGAGGCCCTCACGTCTACCATTCTGCTAGCTAAATGCACAGTCTCTGGAAAATAAAATTGAAGACCTTGGAGCAAGATTGCAGTATGATAGCTTAGCACTTTGCTGCTACAGCTCAGGGCATTGGAATTCAGAGTTTAATTCCATCGCTGTCTCTAGGGAGTTTGCACGTTTTAGTCATTGATTTCCTCTGGGTGCTCCAGTTTCCTCCCACAGTCCAAAGACGTACTGGTTAGTAGGTTAATTGGTCACTGTACATTGTCCTGTGATTAGAGTAGTGTTAATGATGGATGCTGCCTTTTAGAGGAATCACTTTTTGAAGATGTCCTTGGTGCTGGATAAGCCAGTTCCCATGATGGAGCTGACTAACTTTACAACTCTCTGCAGCTTTTTCCCCTAATCCTATGCAGTGGCTCATCCATACCAATAGAGATTTGCTGGTCTTCGGTGACATATCAAGTCTCCTCAAACTCTTATTGAAATATAGCCACTGGCATGCTTTCTTCTTAGTATGTTGCGGCCACAATAGATTTTCAGATACCCAGGAACAGGAAACTGCTCACCCTTTCTACTGGTGAATCCTCGATGAGGATTGGTGTGTGTTCCCTTGACTCCCCCTTCATAAAGTTCACAATCAATCCCAGGCAGCCCAGGAACTCGGGGGGATAAAGTAAGCTTATGAAAGGTAAAGAGAACTGATGTAGGAGAGACCAGCAGAGTGTTTCCAGCATTTTCTACTTTTATTTCAGATCTCCTGCTTCTGCAGCTCTTTTATTTCATTTACAAGTGCAATGATGTTGGTTAGAAGCACAGCAGATTTATTGTATAATGTAAGCAAAAGGGACGGCAGGTGCTGCAATCTGGAGAAAAAATAACCTCATGGAGGAACTCAGGCAGCATTTGTGAGGGTACGAATTGTTAGGGATTTGGTTTGAGCCCCTGTAACAGCACAAAGGGAGATGACTAGAATAAAGAGGATAGTGGGAGTGTTGACACAGGGCCCAGTAGGTGACTGACCTACCAATGAAGGGTGAAGGACAACTGGCAGATGGTGTCAGATAGGGAGGGAAGGGGTGGAGCTGTGAGATCTAGGACACCGTCTTGGAGAACTCCAGCAGTGCTGTCCTCAAGATGAGATGATTGACCTTTAAAAAACAAAACTAATACTATTTCAACTAGTTTGTTAATTGAAATTTGAAAAACTATCCCTTTTTGTTGTGTCCATTAATAACATGTTTAACATAACACCAAGCATGTAGTTCATCTCAGTGTATTTATAATTAGGGTAGGCAAGTATATTTAGAAACTATTTGCTGTGTAATCAAATGATTCAACAATGATACACTGCCAATATTTAAAGAAAAATGTCTTTTAAAGTGGAATGTGCAATAGAGAGAGATTAAAAAGACAAGAAAAGTGAGGAGTAAGGAAATGGGGAGAGAAAGCGAGGCAGAGGGTTAAAGAGTGCCATGGAAGGGTGAAAAAGAGGAGAAGGAATAGAAACATAGAAACATAGAAAATAGGTGCAGGAGTAGGCCATTCGGCCCTTCGAGCCTGCACCGCCATTTATTATGATCATGGCTGATCATCCAACTCAGAACCCCGCCCCAGCCTTCCCTCCATGCCCCCTGACCCCCGTAGCCACAAGGGCCATATCTAACTCCCTCTTAAATATAGCCAATGAACTGGCCTCAACAGTTTCCTGTGGCAGAGAATTCCACAGATTCACCACTCTCTGTGTGAAGAAGTTTTTCCTAATCTCGGTCCTAAAAGGCTTCCCCTCTATCCTCAAACTGTGGCCCCTCGTTTTGGGCTTCCCCAACATCGGGAACAATCTTCCTGCATCTAGCCTGTCCAATCCCTTTAGGATCTTATACGTTTCAATCAGATCCCCCCTCAATCTTCTAAATTCCAACGAGTACAAGCCCAGTTCATCCAGTCTTTCTTCATATGAAAGTCCTGCCATCCCAGGAATCAATCTGGTGAACCTTCTTTGTACTCCCTCTAAGGCAAGGATGTCTTTCCTCAGATTAGGGGACCAAAACTGCACACAATACTCCAGGTGTGGTCTCACCAAGGCCTTGTACAACTGCAGTAGTACCTCCCTGCTCCTGTACTCGAATCCTCTCGCTATAAATGCCAGCATACCATTCGCCTTTTTCACTGCCTGCTGTACCTGCATGCCCACTTTCAATGACTGGTGTATAATGACACTCAGGTCTCGTTGCACCTCCCCTTTTCCTAATCAGCCACCATTCAGATAATAATCTGTTTTCCTATTTTTGCCACCAAAGTGGATAACTTCACATTTATCCACATTAAATTGCATCTGCCATGAATTTGCCCACTCACCCAACCTATCCAAGTCACCCTGCATCCTCTTAGCATCCTCCTCACAGCTAACACTGCCACCCAGCTTTGTGTCATCCGCAAACTTGGAGATGCTGCATTTAATTCCCTCATCCAAGTCATTAATATATATTGTAAACAACTGGGGTCCCAGCACTGAGCCTTGCGGTACCCCACTAGTCACCGCCTGCCATTCTGAAAAGGTCCCATTTATTCCCACTCTTTGCTTCCTGTCTGCTAACCAATTCTCCACCCACACCAATACCTTACCCCCAATACCGTGTGCTTTAAGTTTGCACACTAATCTCCTGTATGGGACCTTGTCAAAAGCCTTTTGAAAATCCAAATATACCACATCCACTGGTTCTCCCCTATCCACTCTACTAGTTACATCCTCAAAAAATTCTATGAGATTCGTCAGACATGATTTTCCTTTCACAAATCCATGCTGACTTTGTCCGATCATTTCACCGCTTTCCAAATGTGCTGTTATCACATCCTTGATAACTGACTCCAGCAGTTTCCCCACCACCGACGTTAGGCTAACCGGTCTATAATTCCCCAGTTTCTCTCTCCCTCCTTTTTTAAAAAGTAGAGTTACATTAGCCACCCTCCAATCCTCAGGAACTAGTCCAGAATCTAACGAGTTTTGAAAAATTATCACTAATGCATCCACTATTTCTTGGGCTACTTCCTTAAGCACTCTAGGATGCAGACCATCTGGCCCTGGGGATTTATCTGCCTTCAATCCCTTCAATTTACCTAACACCACTTCCCTACTAACATGTATCTCGCTCAGTTCCTCCATCTCACTGGACCCTCTGTCCCCTACTATTTCTGGAAGATTATTTATGTCCTCCTTAGTGAAGACAGAACCAAAGTAATTATTCAATTGGTCTGCCATGTCCTTGCTCCCCATAATCAATTCACCTGTTTCTGTCTGCAGGGGACCTACATTTGTCTTCACCAGTCTTTTCCTTTTTACATATCTATAAAAGCTTTTACAGTCCGTTTTTATGTTCCCTGCCAGTTTTCTCTCATAATCTTTTTTCTCCTTCCTAATTAAGCCCTTTGTCCTCCTCTGCTGAAATCTGAATTTCTCCCAGTCCTCAGGTGAGCCACTTTCTCTGGCTAATTTGTAAGCTTCTTCTTTGGAATTGATACTATCCCTAATTTCTCTTGTCAGCCACGGGTGCATTACCTTCCTTGATTTATTCTTTTGTCAAACTGGGATGAACAATTGTTGTAGTTCATCCATGCAACCTTTAAATGCTTGCCATTGCATATCCACCGTCAATCCTTTAAGTGTCATTTGCCAGTCTATCTTAGCTAATTCACGTCTCATACCTTCAAAGTTACCCCTCTTTAAGTTCAGAACCTTTGTTTCTGAATTAACTATGTCACTCTCCATCTTAATGAAGAATTCCACCATATTATAGTCATTCTTACCCAAGGGGCCTCTCACGACAAGATCGCTAATTAACCCTTCCTCATTGCTCAAAACCCAGTCCAGAATAGCCTGCTCTCTAGTTGGTTCCTCGACATGTTGGTTCAAAAAACCATCCCGCATACATTCCAAGAAATCCTCTTCCTCAGCACTTTTACCAATTTGGTTCACCCAATCTACATGTAGATTGAAGTCACCCGTTATAACTGCTGTTCCTTTATTGCACACATTTCTAATTTCCTGTTTAATACCATCTCCGACCTCACTACTACTGTTAGGTGGCCTGTACACAACTCCCACCAGCGTCTTCTGCCCCTTAGTGTTACGCAGCTCTACCCATATCGATTCCACATCTTCCCGGCTTATGTCCTTCCTTTCTATTGCGTTAATCTCTCCTTTAACCAGCAACGCCACCCCACCTCCCCTTCCTTCATGTCTATCCCTCCTGAATATTGAATATCCCTGAACGTTGAGCTCCCATCCCTGGTCACCATGGAGCCATGTCTCTGTGATCCCAACTATATCATAATCATTAATAACAATCTGCACTTTCAATTCATCCACCTTATTACGAATGCTCCTTGCATTGACACACAAAGCCTTCAGGCGCTCTTTTACAACTCTCTTAGCCCTTATACAATTATGTTGAAAAGTAGCCCTTTTTAATGCTTGCCCTGGATTTGTCGGCCTGCCACTTTTACTTTTCTCCTTAGTACTTTTTGCTTCTACCCTCACTTTACACCCCTCTGTCTCTCTGCACTGGTTCCCATCCCCCTGTTGTGAACTAACCTTCTCACGCCTAGCCTCTTTAATTTGATTCCCACCTCCCAACCATTCTAGTTTAAAGTCACCTCAGTAGCCCCCGCTAATCTCCCTGCCAGGATATTGGTCCCCCTAGGATTCAAGTGTAACCCATCCTTTTTGTACAGGTCACGCCTGCGCCAAAAGAGGTCCCAATGATCCAAAAACTTGAATCCCTGCCCCCTGCTCCAATCCCTCAGCCACGCATTTATCCTCCACCTCATCGCATTCCTACTCTCACTGTCGCGTGGCACAGGCAGCAATCCCGAGATTACTACCTTTGCGGTCCTTTTTCTCAACTCCCTTCCGAGCTCCCTATATTCTCCTTTCAGGACCTCATCCCTTTTCCTACCTATGTCATTGGTACCTATATGTACCACGACCTCTGGCTCCTCACCCTCCCACTTCAGGATATCTTGGACACGATCAGAAATATCCCGGACCCTGGCACCAGGGAGGCAAACTACCATCTGGGTCTCTGGACTGCGTCCACAGAATCGCCTATCTGACCCCCTTATTATTGAGTCCCCTATCACAACTGCCCTCCTCTTCCTTGCCCTACCCTTCTGAGCTACAGGGCCAGACTCTGTGCCGGAGGCACGGCCACTGTCGCTTCCCCCAGGTAAGCTGTCCCCCCCCCAACAGTACTCAAACAGGAGGAATGTAAGGGATAGTAACACACACAAAATGGTGGAGTAACTCAACAGGTCAGGCAGCATCTATGGAGTAATAGTTGACATTTCGGGCCGAGACCCTTCAGCAGCAGAAGCTCCTGATGACAATTGTCTTGTGTACGTAACATTTTGGCATGCCTGGAAATGGTTGTACTTAAAATCAAAAACATGGTTAAAGCTTGAAATTCCAGATCACTATAATTAGTTTGTCAGCAACTTATTGAGAATATTAAAAAGAGCATCTGAATGAACCTTAAATAAAACACAATGGAAATAGTTCAAGTGATACTTCAAGTGTCAACCTATTGTCTTGGATAATATATAAAAAAGTCAAATCTTACGGAGCAAAAATCTTGGTTGCGGAGGTAGGCAATTCTGGCCAACCAAGTGGTTTGTATGGACTTCTGTCACCTCTTGTGCTGCTCCTTTATGGGTTAGATTGGTATTTACCTTAATTCCTGCCTCAGACAGTCCATTTGTAGCTGGATCTTTTGATGATCACATTAATAAGGGATGTCCCAGCATTTACTCCCATCATCATGCTGTTCATTACCGCAAACACGAGGAATTCTGCAGCTGCTGGAAATTCAAGTGACACACATCAAAGTTGCTGGTGAATGCAGCAGGCCAGGCAGCATCTCTGGGAAGAGGTACAGTCGACGTTTCGGGCCGAGACCCTTCATCAGGACTAACTGAAGGAAGCGCTAGTAAGAGATTTGAAAGTAGGAGACGGAGGGGGAGATCCAAAATGATAGGAGAAGACAGGATCCGTTATTTATTTATATACACACATTCTTTCTCTCTCTCTCCTTTTTCTCCCTCTGTCCCTCTCACTATACCCCTTGCCCATCCTCTGGGGTTTCCCCCTCCCCCTTTTCCTTCTCCCTGGGCCTCCTGTCCCATGATCCTCTTGTATCCCTTTTGCCAATCACCTGTTCAGCTCTTGGCTCCATCCCCCCGCCCCCCCCCGCCATCTTCTCCTAATATTTTGGATCTCCCCCTCCCCCTCTCAAATCTCTTACTAGCTCTTCTTTCAGTTAGTCCTGACGAAGGATCTTGGCCCGAAACATCGACTGTACCTCTTCCTAGAGATGCTGCCTGGCCTGCTGTGTTCACCAGCAACTTTGATGTGTTTCGCTGTTTATTAAGTTCTATTTATATTGATGGTAGCACTGAAAGCTATTACCAATGTGGCATCTGCTGCCCCCTGGTGGATTATATGTACCAGACCTTAATTCATTGCAACTAGTTCTGGATGGCAACGTTATTATTCCCAACTATATAAGTTACTGGTAAAATTTCATGTCTTACTTTTTTTTTTAAATTTAGAGATACAACATAGTTACAGGCCCTTCTAGCCCAAAAGAACCTGTGCCATACCATTGCACTCATGAGATGAATTAACCTACAAAACGTTGTCTTTGGAAGGTGGGAGGAATTTGGAGCACCCAGTGGAAACCCAGTCACAGAGCGCACAAACCCCTTACAGACAGAGGCCGAATTAAACCCTTATCACAAAATACCACCCCACACCAAGATAAGCTGGGCTTGTTGTACTGTATGTAGTTATGTTCCATCACCCATTCCCATCCCTTTCACAGAACTCTGATTTCAGTTGACACATCAGCACCCCCATCAATCCCCCTGTTCAATTACTCTTCCCAAAATTACTACATAAAAGTGGCAGTTTGTGAATAAATTCCAGTCCCATTATCTAGACTACAGTCTTGATTGTAAACTGCAACTGAATTATTCCCTGTGCTGTTAATCTATAATCCCTGTTATTGAATGAAATAGTCTCAGTGACCCTGTAAAATCATATCTGTCATCGTTAATCCTCCCATCACTCTGTAAATGAATAAAGGTGAAGCTCACTCAAGATAGGAACTTGTTCACAAAATACTTTTAGGCTAGTTGTGTAATTCTGGTTGCAAAACTATAGGAAGAACAGTATTCTGGAGAGAGTGCTGGGCAGATTCACTTATAAGATTAAGGAAAACAATACAGCCTCCCTAAAGTGGAGAAGGCAAAGGTCTTAATGTAATTGAGATATACAAAATTATGAGGGGAATAGATAAACTTGAACATCTTGTATTAGTATTCAATTGGCAATCAAGTTGTGGGTCACTCAGAAAACAAGACTGAGGCATTTTTTAAAATCAGTCTTTTATTCTCCATAACTAACATACCACTTACCATCCTCCCAGCTTTCCATTGCTATATTTAAAAAATAGCATTCCTTTGTCTCTTCTGTTCTTGATTTTATTTTCTTTAATGTATCCTAAATGATATCTTAATTTTCTCTACTTGAAAAAACTAATTATGATTACATTCTCCAGGAATACCATTGTTCTGAAGGATGTGTACTATATCTCAAGGTAGACTATTGCCAAGCTCTACTTCAAGTTACAGGACACAAAACTTGAAACAAGGAAGTTAATAAAAAAAAAACATTATTCATTCACATAATTTTATTATTCAGATGCAAAATTGCTGACAAATATTTACATACTGTACAGAAATATATCAGAGTTCCATTTGATTAATTTCAATGGGCCAAAAAATGGCATCATCATCCCCAACAACATTGCCACTGTCTCCTGCTCAAAAGCATTAACCTTAGATGATAACTGAATCTACAATTCCTCAAATTAATTAATTATCAAACTACTGTTTTGGTGAACATGCTCAATTCAATTGCCAAGACTCTAAAAAATTGCAGACCAAGTATTTAATTGGGGCATTCTACCTAATCGGCTCCATCTTAAATTTACTGTTATCACAAGTAAGGGAAAATGCTGCAAAGTTGGGTGAATTAATTTAGGGAATACAGCAACAGATGACCAACTAAAAACAAAAGTTACATAATTGAGTCATGGCATATAGGCGGGGGGGGGGGGTGTGTGTGTGTGTACACACACACACAGGGAAACACACTCCCTGGATGAATTCACAGGCCAAGCAGCCTCAATATGAATGGTTGATGTTTCAAGTAGAGACCTGCAACAACAGGGCTATAGAGGAGTCTTAATTTCCCCACGTTTGTCTATTTGAATATTTTATAAATTTCTCTTCTACCAGAGCCACGAGTATGGAGAAGTTTGTTGCTTCATGTGTCAGAGGATGACCAATCTTACTACAACTCATGGATAAATAAAGCAACAATGAAGATATACAGGCAAGCAGGAAGATCTTCAAATTTCTCTAGTTTAAACTTTTGTCAATGAGTTAATGAGTTTTACCTCTATCTTTTACAATATTTAATGATCATTAGGAAAAGGTTAATATGCTAAGCACAAGTAAACTGAAAATACCTATTTTATAAACAAATGAATATATATGCACACTATGAAAATATTTACTTTGATTTGAGCTTTAATAAGTAACACAAAATGTCATTTAATTAGTAAGAAAATGTACAATATAAATACACAGTATATTCACATTAGATACAGCTTCAAGCAAATGATGAACATTTGGGATTCAATAGACAGTACACAACATTGGTGGTCACCAGAAGCCAGTTACAAATGACGTTTATTGTTCAAAGAGCAGTTTTGAGGAAATTAGCCATGGGAGTTGGTTTTCATTCAGGGGCACTGCTGAAAGAGTGAAGTGTGTGCGGGGGGGGGTGGGGTGGGGTGGGAAAGGGTTAGATACATTTTTTCTACTAAGAAATGAATTTTTGCTTGCATTTCATAAAATAGCGAAAGCTGAATCTTTTGTCAGTTGACTAGTGTATTAAGCAATTCTATAAATATCTGACAAAATAAAAGGACAGTCGCTTAAGCAACTGCATTGCAAAATCTTTTGCTGGACAAATGATAGGAAAGCAGGTGGCTGAGAACTTCACTTCCTTGGTTACTGAATAGCTAGCTATTGTTTTTCAAGTAAATATTATATAAATAAAATTAATGAATTTTCTACTAAAATGGCACATCAAAAGTGGTAAGTTATTTACATTTGATTAAGAACCATTTGCTAACAGGTAGAATAATGCACTCCTCTTTAAAAAAAGAGATCACTGGCAAGAAGATTTGGATGAAAAATAAATCTACTTTTCTGTACAATGGGTCAATTGTTGCAAAGATGGCAAAAGAATTAGGTGAACTCAGAGGAACAGGGTAATCTTGAGAGGAAACGCAAATGTAAGTGTATCTTGTCTCAGTGCACTAGTGGGACAGTTTGAAAAAAATCCAAGGTTAACAAAAATATGTTGAAATTCTATTTTACCAAGAGGACCATAGTCAAAAGGAACTCATTCACAATGGCTCAGAAGCACAGCAGCACAAGGAAAAAAGTTGTATTATGCACAAACTTCAGCTTGCTGAATGGAATGTTTTCATTGATAAGTTTCTATAAAATTCTGAAGTTGATTATATCCAATTGGGGATGTAAACTTAACATTAGTAGGGAAAGGCAACATTCAGGTGTGTCATATTCCGAGAATTGTTAACATTAAACATGATATAGTTCATGTGCAGTGGAACTTATATTAACACAGGATCAAAATTTCCTAAAACTATATCCACCAAATTTCATCAAAATTTCTACTTTTTAAGTGAGTTACACAGAAAGCCTCTGTCTCATGAACAAGCGCTGAAATGAAAAAATTAAAACACTGAGAAAATTCAAGTTTTGTTGTTGCCCTTTATAATTAAATCTATACATGAATATTTAACGTGAAGCCATCACAATAGGATCAGACATCCACACTGTTCCGCTTACTGAGCGTGCCAACCACCTATTTACACTAATTTACATTAATCCCATTCTCCTTTATTATGAACTTCCCTCAAATTCTACCTTTTACTTACATACTAGGGACAAATTTACAGGGCTAATAACCTCCAACACTGCAGAAATCTGGGCTGTTGAAGGAAATCCTAGGAAAACATGAGAACTCTGTACAGACTGCACTCAAGACCAGAACTGCATCTGGGTCTCAGGCAGTGCAAGGCAGCAACTCCACTGGTTATGCCATTGTGGCAGAACAGTCATGTCAAGGCTTCAGTTACCAGTTCATATAGATTTATTTTTAATGCATTAAAATGGTAGATTTTGTGCCTGAACTTTGTAGCTTAATTTTCTAGTCCGCTAGCACTGATGCGCTAAAATTATGTAGGAGCTGCAGTTTATGGGTGAGAAGATGGTAATGGTGGGAGAGTGTTTCTGGTTTTATTTCTATTCATGCAAAGTTTTCAATAAGTTTGGGGCAGAAGTTGCTATAATATAATTTTGGCTATTCAGATCGGTCTCTAACACCCATCCAATAAACTATGTTAATTCAGTTAACTGGTGGATACTGGATGAAGTTAAAGTGAGATGAAGAAGTTGAAGTACATTATTACTGAAAATTTGGCACCTTTTTTATATAATAGTTTTTCAGTTGAAAATTGCTTTAACTTTTGAGACTGACAGTACATGAAACAATACGTTCGATTTTGCCATACGCTACCAACGATGCTCGAAACCAGTAGGCATAGAATATGTTTGGGGTTATATTGTATGATGGGTTAGAATGGATGAAGCTCGGAAAAAAATATAATAATCCTATTTGATTTTCATTTCATCACAACATTCCCTTTTTCTGAATGTATTGCAGAAAGCAATGTTGGGCAGTACATCAAGAAATTTTTCAAGTCTGATTTTGAAAACGCCAAGTACCTGACATTTTATGACAGTTAACCCCACACCTGAACAGAGGAAAACTGTCCATAGCCACGTTACTTTTAATTAAATGTTGTTACTATGTTCCTTCCAATAATCTTTTCCTGCAAGCCAAAAGTTGAGTTTTGAAATAAAGTCAATTTCAAAAATATGAATAACTTAAGTTTGAAAAAATTATGCAAAGTCCGAGGAAACTGTTTTAAGACGGTACAAATATGTAGGGATAACAAACATTCACAAGGTCCATTATTTTGCAGCTCCTTTCAGTGTATATTCACATGATATTCAATCCTATGCATGACTGTATGGTTTGAGTTTGTACCACCTCTGAGCTTTGAGTGTAATTTACGTCCAATCAATGCTGCTTTTGCCTAGACTGATATGACAACATATCAGCAATCCTGAAAACTGAACTGTCCCCTCAAATAGACAAGGGAAAAATCCAAAACAACTTTCCAATATCCAGATGTTTGTCTTTACAGTTAGCCTCCAGGTTGTAATCTTGGAGTGATCAAGCTGCTTTCTTTGTACAGCTGCCAGGGACATCCTGAAGATTGATCTTTGACCTGCAGAAAGCAGATTAGTGGATAGCTGTGTGAATAACTTTGCATAATTGTATCAGCTTTGTCAATTTTAAGTGATTTTTGCATACCAATACTTTCAACTTACAGACCAAGATGACAGTGCATCTTGTGTTTATTTGAACCAATTAACAACCTTTATTGCTTGCTTCTAAGTGATAGTGTTTCCTTTATGGCCTACTTATTCAAAATTTCAAGTACCTTCTAATTTCTTTTTCAACAAACCATTAAATTTTATGGACAACTCAATAATGAGATATTGAACTTTAGTATAATTCCGTACCTATTCAAATATACTTTTCTAGCATTGAATTAGATCATTGCTAGGTTTCCAATCTTGTTCAAGCAACCTGGTAACTCCAACAATTACTCTACAGAGATTAACTAAATCAGCAATGATGAGAAATCAAAAACTTGGGACCTTCAATAAAGTTGCACGTAGTAGGCTGAGAGAAAGTCAGGAGCACGGGATCCAGGAAAATTCACTTGTGTGGATTCAGATTTAGTTTGCTTACAGAAGGTAGAGGGTTTTAGTAAGTGGACATATTCTCCCTGGAATTCGGAGACCTGTAGTGTTATGCAGGGATCAGTTCTTGTACCCCATTTTCTATAATGATTTTAATAAATGACTTGGAGGAGGAAGTAGAAAGGCGGGTTAGTAAGTTGCACATGACACAAAGGTCGGTGGTGGTGTGGATAGTGTAGATTGTCATAGATTACAATGGGACATGACAGGATGCAAGGTTAGGCTGATAAGAGGCAGATGGAGTTCAATTTGGAAAAGTGTGAAGTGATGCACATTGGAAGGTTGAACTTGAAAGCTGAGTACAGGGTTAATGGCAGGATTCTTAGCAGTGTGGAGCAATAGAGGGACCTTGGGGTTCCCTTCCAAAGATTGCTCAAAGTTGCTGCACAGGTTAATAGGGTATATTGTTAGAAGGCATATGGTATATTGGCCTTCATTAATCACAAGATTGATTTCAAGAAACGCGAGGTAATGTTGCAGTTCTCTAAAACCCTTGTTAGGTCACACTTGGAGTATTGTGTTTGATTCTGGTCGCCTTACTAAAGGAAGGATGTGGAAGCTTTAGAGAAGGTGTGGAGGAGACTTACCAGAATAGTGTCTGGATTAAAGAATATGTCTAATGGGGAAAGGTTGATCAAGCTCGGGCTTTTCTCTTTGGAGCAAAGGAAGTTGAGAGAAGACTTGACAGAGGCATACAAGGCAAGAGCCATTGATAGAATGGCCAGCCAGTACCTTTTATCCCCCCAGGACAGAAATAGCTAATACAAGAGGGCATAGTTTTAAGGTAAATGGAGAAAAGCATGAGGAAGGGATGTCAGAGGTACACACACACACACACACACACACACATGGACACCTGGCAGAACATAATGGGTGGTAGCGAAGGCAAAAACATTAGAGACTTTTAGATGAAAGAAAAATGAAGAGAAGTGTTTGACTTATCTTGAAGTGGGTTAAAAGGCTGTCAATAACATGTTCCTGATTTATTCATTTGGTACACTATTGGACAGCAACAATGTCATGTTATTTTTAATAACAATAAAACATTTGGGGTTCTACTGTTTAAAAATTAAAACAATCTTTCAAGCTGGATGATTTGGTCAGTATTTCTCCTAAGCAGTGAAGTAGAGCAAAATGTTAGAGCACCAGATAGTTCTGGTTCCCGATGGACTTTTTCCTAGGATAGTAAAATAGTTGAAGTGCCACCTTTGGTTTCCCTAAATTGAAGGAAAGTTTCATTAGTTTGAAAAACAGCAACAAAAATTCAAGATACCCATGCAAAATGGCTTTAAGAAAGGGAAATCAGATTTCATCAGTTTATTGGAGTTCTATGAAGTAGCTACAAATGTCAGAATTGAATCATCAAAAATAATTGGGAACTAAAATTTGAAATAACACTAATATGAATAGAAGACTAGCTGGCTAAATTAATAGGAAATGGAGGGATAAAGGTCTTCTGGTTTGCATGTAATAGATGCAAACCAGTGCTGGGGCTCAACTTTTCACAGATGTATACCAATGACCTGAACAAAGGCATCAAAGGGTACATTTGTTAAATCCCTTTTCGGTACAGGAAGGGATTAAGAAAAGAGAGATTAAATAATTTTCTTTGTTTCTACACAAAAATAAAATGTGGCAAGGATCAAACTACCTGTTGTGGATCATATGGCTCTTCACCAGATGTCCTGCTGCCAAAGCTGCCATGAGAGAGAGCTCACCCGCCATTACTGTCCCACAAACAATCTCCGCCAACTGACGTGAATTTTCACCAGGGGCCTCCTTACTTGCACCCTGAACACCAAGCATCTATAAGGAATACAAAAAAAAGTTGGATATATCTGTTTTCCAACCGTTCCTCACCTGGACCTGAACGGCATCAGTAACCGCAGACTAAGTTTCCGTAACTTGATTTGTCATTAACGGATGAGCACATCTCTAAGACTATGCATTTGACAGCCTGTATTTGAGTTATTTTAACAATTCCTACAATCTGTGATACAGCATCACTCTTCCCATCCCAAAACATTGCAATTATTGTATCAAGATACTGTAGAACTTGCAGCAAAAATAGAAGTGTACAAATATAAAAGGTCTGGAATTCTACTTAAACACATGGGATGTTTAAGTGTGAAGGTAATTCCATACAGCCTGAGTATTACCACAAAACAAACTATACCATAAAATATGGATTTCTAAGCTGAACAATTTGCAACTTGTGCCATGTTATCAAGAAAACATCCTAAGAACACATGAAGTACTCCAGGTGCAGCCTCACCAGTACCCTGCACAGTTGCAGCATAACCTCTCTGCTCTTAAATTCAATCCCTCTGGCAATGAAGGCCAACATTCCATTTGCTTTCTTGATAGCCTGCTGCACTTGCAAACCAACCTTTGCGATTCATGCATAAGCACTCCTAAGCCCCTCTGCACAGCAACATGCTGCAATTTTTTTTTACTATTTAAATAATAATCTGCTCTTCCATGTTTCCTTCCAAAGTGGATGATCTTGCATTTACCAACATGTTCCAAGGGACGCATGTTCACTTTAGCCACTCTTTTCCACTTTATATAATTATCAAAACTTACTATCCATTGTTATATTTTGTGCTAGTTTATATTCATAATCCAGCTTCCCTTTCTTTATTGCTCACTTAGTGGTTCTTTATTGCTTTTTAAAGTTTTCCCAATCTTCCAATTTCCCCATTACTCTTGGCGACTTTGTATGCCTGAGCTTTTAGTTAGATGCCTTCTTTTACTTACTTAGTTATCTAAGGCTGGGTCTCCCCACCCTTACTATTCTTGCTTTTAACTAGAATATACTGGAAGTCCTTCTCAAGACTGCCTCAACTAACTTGATTCACCCAATGTTCAAGTTAAAGTCCCCCATGATAAATGCTGATCCATTCTTACAAGCCTCAAGTATTTCTGTTTATTGCCTGTGCCACTGTAATATTATTTGGTGGCCAACAGACAACTCATTTTTCCTTTACTATTCCTAATCTCTGCCCAGATGGATTCAACATTCTGCTCCTTAGATCTTATATTGTCTCTCACTACTGTCCTGATCTCATCTTTAATTAAGTGCACTACCCCACCTTCCTGCCTATCCTTCTGTATTACCCGATATCCTTGGATATTTTATTCCCAATTCTCTCTAGCCTGCAACCACATCTCTGTAATGGCCACTAAATCATACCCCTTTGTACAGATTCGTGGCCAAAAGTTCACTTACATTATTTCAAATAAAGGGCATTCAGATAAAGTGTCCTTACACTCCTTATGCTTTTCAAATCTTTCTTTTTACCTTTTGCTTTTTTGTCATCTTTATTCACACTTTTTAAAAAAAACTTTATCCATGTTTCTCCAATCCTTTGAATCCTCCACCCTACTATTGAGTTAAAACCCTATCCACAGCCCTAGTTATGTGATTCGCTATGATCCAGGTCCCCTCACAGTTCAGGTGGAGCTCGTCCCATTGGTACAGCTCCCTCCTTCCCCAATACTGGTGCCAATTTCCCATGAATTCAAACCCACTTCTCCCACACCAGTCCTTCAGCCATGCATTTAACTCTCTAATCTTCTTGACTGCAAATTCCTCTGCAGGTCAAATAAGATGTCCCGAACCCAAGCACCAGGCAGGCAACACAACCTTCGGGATGCTCCATCCTCATGAGAGAGAGCTCTGTTCTATTCCCCTGACCATACTACCCAACTACCACTACATTCTCTTCTCTCCCCCCTCTTGAATGGCTCCTTGAATTACGGTGCGACAGTTAAGTTGCTTATTCTTCCTACAGCTCCCACTCTCATCCACACAGGAAGCAAGAATCTCAGACCCGTTGGACAAGTTCAAGGGCTGAGGCTCCTCCAGCACTGTCTCTTGGATCCCACTACTTGCCTCACTCTCAGTCACACCCTCTTGTCCCTGACCACAGACCAAATTTGAAGCAGCTAGTCTAATGGGAGTGACTACCTCCTGAAACAGAGAATGCAGGTAACTCTCCCCCTCCCTGATGTGTCACAATGTTTGAAGCTCACATTCCAGGTCATCAACTTTGAGCTAGAGTTCCTTGAGCAGCCAACTCTTGCTGCAGATGTGGTCACCAGGAACCACAATGGAGTTCACCAGCTCCCACATCATGCAGCTACAGCACATCATCTGATCCTGCATCATTCCTACTTTATTTAATTGGCTGTAATTTAGTGACTTTTTATTCAACCACTATAAAAGCCTTACCTGTGCCTCCTCGCCAAAGCCTCAAGTTTCCACTCCTACAATGGCCACTCTGCTTTGACCTTGCTCTAATTTTATTTGCTCCTGCTAATGAATCGCGATTCAATTGGTCTACCACTAATAAGCCGAGCCCCGCGAAATGCTCCTTTTTAAAACTCTTCTCCCCGATCTGTGCAAAGCTCTCTTTCTGCGAATCAATTGGTCCGCCATTAATGCATATAATTAGAAACATAGAAAACTTACAGCACAATACAGGCCCTTCAGCCCACAAAGTTGTGCCAAATATGTCCTAACTTAGAAATTACTAGGCTTACCTGGTGCCTTCTATTTTTCTAAGCTCCATGTACCTATCCAAAAGTCTCTTAAAAGACCCTATCATATCCACCTCCACCATCGTTGCCGGTGGCCCATTCCACACGCTCACCATTCTGCGTAAAAAAACTCACCCCTGACATCTCCTCTGTATCTACTCCCCCCAGCACCTTAAACCTGTGTCCTCTTGTGGCAACCATTTCAGCCCTGGGAAAAAGCCTCTGACTATCCACATGATCAATGTCTCTCATCATCTTACACAGCTCTATCTGGTCACCTCTCATCCTCCGTCGCTCCAAGGAGAAAAGACCGAGTTCACACTACCTGTTTTCATAAGGCATGCTCCCCAATCCAGGCAACATCCTTGTAAATCTCCTCTGCACCATTCCTGTGGTTTCCACATCCTTCCTGTAGTGAGGCGGCCAGAACTGAGCACAGTACTCCAAGTGGGGTCTGATCAGGGTCCTATATAGCTGCTATATAGCTCATAAGCTATGGTTACACTTATGGTCCAAAAATGTGTTGAAATAGTAAGTACTGTTGCATAGCATTAGTATAGCTGACTTGAGCAATTTTAAATTATCACTTGAATCAGATGGTAAACCAAAGCTCTATTTACCTGACTGTGTATATATGAGTTTTCATGTCTCTACTCAAATAGCTGGAAAGATTTCCCAAGTCTTGATCAATAGTCATCCCATGGCACTGACATCCATACAAGTCAGAACAGCAAAATATATAGTCAATTAATAACCCAACAGAGCTCTAGCTGTGAGCATCAGTTGCCAAATTTGCCAAAGCAGTTATGTCCATGTGCTATTTTTAGAATGTTTAAATATCAATACTATGAATATCAATTTTTATTCCTTAAGAATGTTGCTTTCTCCATTTGCTTCAATGTACAATTAAATGATGCTTTTGGAATCATCACCATCATCATTATGGTGCCTTAGTGCAAGACATAGATGATCATGGTGACCATGATCGTTCTTAGCAAATGCTTCTACAGAAATGGTTTGCCATCGTCTTCTGGGCAGTGTCTATAAAAGACTGGTGACCCTAGCCATTATCAATGTTCTTCAGAGATTGTCTGCTTGGCTTCAGTGGTCATATAAACAGGACTTGTTATATGCACCAGCTGCTCATACACCCATCCACCACCTGCTCCCATGGCTTCATACGACCCTGATCAGGGGGTGAAGCAGGTGCTACACCTTGCCCAAAGGATTTCCTGCAGGCTAGTGGAGGGAAGGAGCACCTTACACCTCCTTTGGTAAAGATGCATCTTCACCCTGCCACCCAACCGTTTGGAATACTCCTTCCAAATATCAAGAACCTTCTCTTAGCTCAGTTGATAATGATATTCTTAAGTCAAAAGGATACAATGGTGTAGAAATATTTACCCTATACAAATGCTCACCTGCAGGCAGGTTTGTTGTGGTCGCAAGTTGGTCCCTCCACCAACAGTACCTACTTCTATGGATGGCATGGTACAACTGATGTACAGATCCTCATTATCAAGGCCAGTTGATTCCATTAATGTAATACAATTTGAACTGCCAACATTTTGGGCTGGATCCTGAAACATTCGGAAGGGAAACAAAATATCAATTTAACTTTGTAGAGAATATTGGTATCTGCATCAGCAAATTGATAATTTGATAAAAAGAATTACAGGATTATGGATTGGATGAGATTTCCTAAATTAATCCACTATTTCCCATCTCCAATCAACACCTTAAAATGCAAAGAGCAGGATGAGTAGGCTTTAACATCAAGACATTATATTCAAGAATGGCAACATCCTAGCCCTCTCAGATTGCCAGTTCATAGATGTTTGAGGAATCAAGTGAGTGAGTGACACATACATATTTTGCACTCCTTTGCAAGATATATATGAGTGCAGGACAGTGCAACACAGTGAGTACAATGCAGAATTATGAATCAGATGGTTTTAAAACTTAAGGTTGTTTCAAGCTATCAAAATGTCTTCAATGGACTAGTCATTTAAAAAAATGCATTTATTATAATACCAACCAGAAAGATGGTGGCTTTTGGTGGCAGTTTAAAAATCACCAGAGAGAAAAAAAAAGGGGGAAAACCAGATTACATCCAAGGAACTTGTTTTGTCATTGAAGGTAAAAAAAAACATATGGAAATGTAGGGCTTAGCGGCATGGAAACAAGTGAGCTATTTAGTCACTTCAGCCTGTTCTGCTGTTCCTACATTAGTATGCTGAAATGAATACTACAAGATGGGATCCGAGCAATGCACAGTTCTCCATAAACGAGTTAGTAAGATAGCAGACAGTACAAAACCACTCCACTCAAATAATTACTAAATTTATAATTTATTACTTGAAAAAAAGTAAAATTGGGCTAAGTAACCATGCTATTAGAAGATTCTATGCAGTTTTATAAACTACTCTTGTACTATTAGAGGCAAGCCAATCCCTCCAAACAGAGAACCTCTAACTGAAGTATACTTCAAAACAAATAATCCTAATATGAACACTGAACCCACAGCTTCAATGAATGCTAAGTTTTCATTGAATAATTTTAAAATTAAATATGAAAAAGTTGCATACAATTATCAGATAAAAACTTCAGCATAAAGGAGGATCGATGCACCCACCTGGCCACATGCAATATAAATAGCAGTGACGATATTTGCAGCGTGTGCATTGTAACCACCAAGACTTCCAGCCATGGCTGAGCCTACAAGGTTTTTGTTGATATTGACTTCAATAAGAGAATGTGTTGAGGTTTTCAATACCTGAAGTAAAGAAAACAAACCAAATTGATTTTCAAAATTTCACTTTGGAAATGTGAAATATGTACAAAATTAGTTAAATGAGTGTATAATTAGGACAGTAAAGCTTCTTTAATGGAAAAATACCAACAGATATGATGTACCTCTTGTACTACTTTAGCTGGAATGACTGCTTCACAGACAACAGACTTGCCTCTTCCTTCAATCCAGTTAATCGCAGCAGGTTTCTTGTCAGTGCAGTAATTACCACTAACTGCAAGTATCTGCACAGATGGAAACTCTTCCTGCAGTCTGATAAGAGCCTTTTCTGTGCCCTAAAAGAAAAATCAGTGAGGGAAGAGATGCACAGGGAAAGACATGTTCAATTGTAGGCCAGAGGCAAAAGAATTGCTTTCTATCCACTTTAATCACAGAAAAGTCTCACAGCTCTAAATGGTTCCTTAAACTTGAATCCTAGATACCACAGAGACAGTAGATAAAAGCAGAGCTAATGAAAAATTTCAAAATGGTAGGAAGAAAGAATTGAAAAAGGCTGGAAAATTATATGCAAGTTGCCACTTAAAAATGAAAATGCTCAAATACTCGAGTAGGAATTGTTGGTCTCTCAGCTCAAAGATTTTATTAGTTCTTTTATCTGAAACATTAACTGTTTTTCTTCACCTGCTGACCATTTCTAGCATTTTCATCCCCACTCCCAAAAAAACCTCCTATGTTTCCCACAGCCGCAGAATTTTGCTGCCGCAGATGAAGGGTCTTCAATTTATTTTTTTTTTAAATATATAAAAGAAACTGACATACCACTGTATTTCTGACCTGGTCTGACTACAGCAACTGGAAGTGGTATTAAGTGTGATCTATCCACCTTCAGCTGATGCAGTGCAGAAAGAAGAGACTGAAATGCCTTAACTTAAAGACAAATACTAAACGTTGACATTTGATTGAGCCTCTGTCACCATATTTTCTTACCCAGTGGGAGACAAGCAACAGAGAGTCCGATCATCAGTCCCGTTCTCCCATTTATCTCTGCAGCTTATTCTCACACATGCCAATCAACTCCTGATTCTCCTGCTACCCTCCTGCACTAGGGGAAATGTACAGAGGCCTATTAACCCGTTAGCCAGCAAATCTTTGTGATATTGAAGGAAACCACATTGAGGCATGTAGATAGGGAGGGAAAACTGCAGGTTTCACGCCAGCACTAACCGCCACATACTGTGGTGCCAAAACCAAGTGAAGGAGTTAAAGGGGACTAGAAAAATAAAACTGCAAGCACTTTGGTAATAAATATCAAGTGATGTTACTCATTTTATCTCACGAAATAACTCGTTCTGTCTGTATCATTTTCTAGGCAGTACTATCTTTTCACTCGTTTTGTCCAACCTGTCTATAATTATTAGAAACATGTACCCACCTTTGAGATCATGTTCATGCCCATGGCATCTCCAGTCTTGGACTGAAAGCGGATATAAAGGTTACGACCAGCAAGGCCAATCTGCAACTTTTGAAGCCGGGCAAACCTACATAACAGGTCAAGAACAAGTTGTAATTGTTATTTTTTTAAATTAAAAAAGTATATGAAACATATAGATGTACAGAAGTTCAAAATACAATAACCATGTTAGCTACTCAATATTTTGTTAAGCAAAAAACAAGGTGCTGGGGGAACTGGAGTGCCAGGCAGCATCACATATTCCCAGTCCAGACGAAAGATCTGTTCCCTCCACAGATGCTGCCTGACCTGTTGAATTTTGACCTTTTTTGCTCGATTCCAGCTTCCACAGTCTTGTGCCTCTAGCATTATATTAATATCATATATTTTAACATTTCTCCAATTAGTTCAAAAGTTTTCCACTGAGGAGCTAAGACCACTCAGCTGGATGGGAACAAGAAGAAAAAAGATACACTCACGCATTTGTATGGTGCTTTTCCAGAACCTCTGGATGCCCCTAAAGTACTTCATAAGTACAACGTTGAAATATAGCAGCAATCTTGCCCACAAGATACTCAAAAACAGCAACATTTATGATATTTGACTTTAAGTGATGTTACTTAAGTGTACACATTAGCTAAAATACCAAAACCACACCGCTTGTTAAATGGTGCCTCAGTTAAAATGCATTGTCCAAAAACAGCACCACCAGCAGTTCACCATACCTTCACTGGTAGAATGGAGTGACAATAAGTACTGCAAAATGCGATTGACACAATGACAGTGCTAACCACAGTGTCAAAACTGTGGGACAACGTGGGGTTGGAGAAAGTGGAACTAAGTGGGGTGACTCAGTTTACCATTTCATTGAGACAAAGAACAAAGTCAGTGGCTGCTTTGAGGTATACACTAATTTACAGATACGTAACATTTTACCTGCTAGTACTATCAAACATCTCCTTTATAATATGGAAACCCTCAGGGCTCTCCAACCATAATTTGACAGCTGCAGCCTCACATGCAGTAGGAAGTCGCACAACTGGTCCTCTTGTCATTCCATCTGCAATCACACGACTCCGTGCTCCACCACCAAGCTACGATTGAGAGAGTTTCTTTATAAACATTGAGCTTAAAGTCACATTTCAAACTGTAGTATGCTGACACATGGAAGTACTCAACTACACAGTGCTGGTGCAATAAAGCTGACAATTTACATCTACTTACACTTATTGCTCTGCAGCCTCTGTTAGTGCTTGCCACAAGACAGCCTTCAGTGGTTGCCATAGGCACTTGGAATTCCTTCCCATTCAAACAAAGTGGTCCTGCAACTCCCACCGGAATAGGCACGTAGCCTATGACATTCTCACAGCAACTTCCCATAACCTGAAAGTTCAATCAATTTAAACATTAAAATAGAATTAGGATTCCAAAAACCATTAAAATTATAAATCTCAGATATCATCAACATGACCTGCCAATAGAAGTTTTTCCTTGTGATTTAGTAGTCTGAACTGGTAAACTGATTGAAATTTGCAACATAAATGGAGACTAGATAAAAAGAAACTACTTCAGCAATGTAAGGAATGCAGTACTGGGGCATAGTTCAGAAATTGTAACCAGACCTTTCTGAGAGTTAGGAATCAACTCTCCATAGGTGATAGAAATTTGAAACATCACTTGCTAATTTTGAACAAAATCAAAATGACTTCCATTATCTAAAACATACTAGGCATGTTGGCAAAATATTTAATTTGATCAAACCCAATTGGGGGGGGGGGGGGGGCCGGAAACCAGGCTTAGTTATCTACAAGGTAGTCAACTTTATTAACAGTTAAAATATAAGAAGGAAATGGCCCATAGATTTAATGGGACCCCAAATTCTGTCACAAAAGCAATACATAAAGATATTGAGACAGTATAGATACCAAAGAAACCTAGCACTCATCCACTGTCTTGAAGGCAACTGCATAAGTGGCAAAGACAATTAAGTAACATGTAGAACACTTTTCCAGTACACCTATTTTCTGCACCCTCTCCAAAGCCTTCACATCTCCCTATAACCAGAACTGAATGCAATATTCCAGATGTAGTCTAATCAGAGTTTTATAAAGCTGCAACATAACTTCCCAACTCTTAAACCGAACACCTCAGTTAATAAAAGGCAAGTGTGCCATATGCCTTCTTTACCATCCTATCAACCTGTGCAGTCACTTTCAGGTAGCTATGGACTTAGAGCCCAAGATTCCTCTATAGATCAACACTGTTAAGGGTCTTGCCATTAACAGTGTACCGGCCCTTTACATTTGCTCTTCCAAGGTCTAACACCTCATATTTGGTTAGATTAAACCCCATATGTTATTTTTCTGCCTATACCTGCAACTGATTCTTTGTATCCCAATGTATCCTTTGGTAATTTTCTACTCTATCCACTACATCACCAATCTTTGTACCAACTGTGAACTTGCTAACGCCACTCTCCCCCTCCACCCCCCCGCCACTCACATTTTCACCAAATGCAGGTCAGAAACAGCAGAGATCTCAGTACAGATCCCTATGGAACATCACTGTCATGGAGCTCCAGCCAGAATAGGTCTCACCAACCATTACCCTGTCCTATATGGGCAAGTCAACTCTGAATCCAAATGGCCATGTAACCATGGATCACATAATCTCAATCTTCAGGATGAGCCTACTATAAGAAACCTTGTCAAACACTTGGTAAAGCCATGTGTGCAACATTCATAACTCTATCCTTATAAATCACCATCATATCTTAAAAAGACTCAGTCATGGCTGATACAAATAAAAAGATAGCCAAGTTCTGGGAAGAGGTTTTTGACACAAACCATTAACCACTTTCCTTTCAATAGATGCTGCATGAATTGCTGGGTCTACAGCATTATTTGTTTTAAAAACAAAATTAATTCCTTAAAACTTTGTTATCTAGGCACTGACAGGAGATGAAAATTACATGCAAGAGGAAATGCACTTTGTAACATCTCTAAGCATTGGTAGAGAAAAATAAATTACAACATTAAAGTTCCATAATTTAACAGGGTCTAAGTTTGGAAGGAGATCAAACTTCTAGAGATGAGTTATATAAGTGCCTAGCTCCTTTCCCATATTTGTTCTGCAGTTGTAAGGCTTTCAAAAACAGAGATAGAAAAAAAAACAGTGGAAGTATATAACGAAAATATAGTCATCTCAATTCGGTATGTTCAACATCACCAAGGATTGTTGAAAGTCTTCAAGAAAAACTTGCCAAGTTGAACTTGGATTTTACTTGGATTGCATATAAATGTTAAAAAATCTCAGTAACTCTTCATACTTATGGCACACCCATTGAATTAGTCTCATTCATTGAGATTACAAACCTTGAATCTTGGCAGCTCTAACTTACCAGTGAGTAATCGTAATTCTGGTAGGGAAGACGTTGTAGTGCACTGGGCTCTGGGAGCTTTGGACCAAGTAGTTGGCGACGTATGGATACACCACGCTCTGGAGTTTCCATCATGTTCTCTAGTTTATAAGCTGGAATGTGTTTGGCATTCACCAAAAGAATTATCTCAGCATCAGTAAGGTATTTTGCTCCTTGCTGTTAAAAAGTAGGGGGAAAAAAAAACACAAACCTCATTTCTTTACATCGTTCAATTTTAAGTACGCTTAAAACTACGATAAATCATTCTGCAGGTAGAGGGGAGAAAGGTAAAGACTAGCACTGAACTAACAAGTTACTATTAACTATAGAACATAACTTTCGGTCTGGCTAAAGGTCTATTTCAAAGCTTTCATCAATTCAGGTAATATCCATATCTTTAATTGGCATTAAATTCCAGCAGCTCAGCTGTTCACAACAATTTTAATCTCACAAACCCACTTCCCTTCTTCTGTCAGCTTCCCCTCCCATCCCAATATAATAGAAACCAAAAGGGGGGGGAGGGGAAGGGAGGGAAAAAGAAGGTCCTATGGAACTCTTACCTCTGGGTTTTTAAGTATGGACAAGCATTCTTCAATTGGTCTTGGCTCTAACAAATACTCAGCATCCAGCTCCTCTGGCGTTCCCGAAGATGAAGAGCTAGGAGGAGTGAAGTCTCCCAACACAAACTTTGCTTTCGAGATACGATTGCTTGAATTAGGGATGGAACACTCAATAGGCTTAATGACTTCATCTGTTAAAAAAAAAACAATACTTTTTAAAGTACAAGCAAAATTACAACAAGTCACATGTTCAAAAGGCATTAACAATAATGCACAGAAGAATAATATGTAAAACATGATATTGAAAATAATTTAATTTGAAGGCATTTTAGAAACTCTTCTTAGGATCTTAGTTGCTTTAGACAGGATCAAACTTTAGGGAATAAAAGAGATGGCAAAGACTCCAGAAAGCCTTTGCTAGTTAGGAGATATGTAATAAAAGGATAAGGGTTTAAAAGAGAAAGCTGAGATATGATAGGGTAGGGATGCAAGACAGCAAAGTATTTTTAAAATTCTATCAGGCAGTCTCCCACTTCTGCTTTTGCCTCTTCCAAGAGAAACTTAAAAATTCTACTAAATATTGGTCACGAAGCCAGGCTTTATTTTGGATAAGAATTCAATGTTATTGGTAATCAGTATAGGTGTGCTTGTCATTACACTTCAAGTAATGTGTGATAACATTTGTGTATAGAAAAAGCTAATGGATTTCCCACCATGCTCCCAATTAATGGTTGTGATCGTTTTAAAAGCACAATTCTCATTGTGCTGAAGTTGGTACTGGTGTTAGAAATTATTCATGGGACAGAAAAAAAATACATCCAAGCTGATAGAATGAGTATTAAACTATGGTAATAGTTAATTGGCCATAGAAGTTACTGTTTTGGATGGTCATAGCTAATCGATAAAATTTTGATCAAATAAAATTAACTGGTATGTAATTCATAATTTGATTAATTCAGAGAACAGGACCATAATAATTTCATTATTCAAATTCAATTAGTGAAACAGAAAATCTGCCAAAGCACTGCCCCTTTCCCACAACAAAACTATATTCTGCATTCTGTATATTTCCCCCCCTTTGTACTATCATGATGTATTTATGTCTGGAATGATCTGTTAGGATGGTACGCAAACAAATCTTTTCACCATTGCTCTCAGCACTTAATATATAGTGTACATATTTAACTTTCACCTGTGTTTTCTTTATTGGTTGCTTCCTCGTTCACTGGACAGTTTGACTGTAATCTAGTAGTTTCAATATTATTCCTGCAACAATCAGTATTCTTCACGTGCAAAGACGATGACATAGGATTCTTCAGTGAGAACGTCGACTCAGTCTCTGTCTTCTCAAAGAATATGTATTTGATAGCAAGGAAGAGTGCTAGGCCAAGGGTGATTACTTGTTCAACATCCATGCTGACCATCCTGTGCAATTTTAAAAAAAATAGGTAAACCTGCTAAAACTTAGTCATACAGAAATGCACAAAGGCTTCACAAAATCAATGATTTGATATCTATCACACACTAAAGGTTGTTAATTTCGTCAAAATGCTATTTCAATAGAACAGGCTTAGGAAAGACCAGAAGCTGGGGGCACAAGTCAGGTTAAGTGTCAAGCATTTCTTTCTTCGTAGAGCTTAACAGAGATAATGACATTAAGAGAACACAAATAGAAGGCAACATATTAGCTCAATGTACCTATCATCTGTAAAGCCTTCTGACTGCCAAAGGAGAATAATACTGACTAGACAAAAGAGATGGTGAGGACCTGGATGTGGCGAGGACCTACAAGTACCTGGGAGTGTAGCTGGATGACAGACTTGAGTAGAGCATCAACACAGAGGTCGTGTACAAGGGCCTGAGTCACCTCTACTCCCTAAGGAGACTGAGGTGCTTTGGAGTATGCAGGCCGCTCCTTCACACGTTCTAACTGTCTCTTGTCACCAGTACAACTTTCTATGCAGTGATGTGCTGGGGCAATGGCATCAGCATGGGTCATGCCAACAGGCTCAATAAATTGATTAGAAAGGGTGACTCTGTTGTAGGAGTCAAACTGGACACGCTGGAGGCTGCGGTAGAACGAAGGATCCTATGGAAAATCTTATGACAGCAGCGCTGCTCTGAAGAGCACAATACGAAGTCATTCTTACCCTTAGCCAATAGGCTCTATACTGAGTTATCCTATAGCCAGGGAAGTGAGGACCCCCTCCTGTTAGACCATGTGAGTAACTTATTTTTTTTTAATTTCTTTCTTACTTCTCCTTTAACATTTGTACATCTGTGCACTTGTAATGCTACTGTGACACTGTAATTTTCTTTGGCATCAATACAGAGTTTATTTATCTATCTACCATATTACTTTTCTCTTATGAGCTTGTGGCCAAACCCTGGAGCTCAGTGTTACAGTTGTCATAGAACTTGATAGACCAAGAGGTCTTTCTTCCTCCTTGCTGTAAAATAATTAAATATATAAAAGCAAGACAAATCTAGTCTCATTGTCGTCTTTCTAGCAGTCCAAGCTGAAATTCACAATATTCTAAATTAATTTACAATATTTACACTTGATACTCCTCTCAAGTGCAACTTTAAAATCCCAAGAGCAACATTACAGTGAAATTTAAGGTAATCCATTTTCTATCTATAGTTTGGCACCTGGCTCAGCAGGTGATGTTTCCCACACTTTCTAGAAACTCACCAAGTTGACTGGGATATTTATAACTAACATCGAGAAAATAACTTGCTGCTTTGCTTGACTCTTTTGGAGGTTTGAAGATTGATTAATCCAATTGTTCAATTAACTTCCTCACATTTAATCCAAGTAAAACATGTCATTAAAACTACTTTCATACCATTCATTGTTCACCGCACAAGATGACAAGACCATAGAAGATGGGCCTTTCAGCTCATCGAATATGCTCCACCATTTTATTATGGCCCATTCATTTGCCCTCTCAATCCATTCTCTTGCCTTCTCCCCATAACCTTTCATGCCCTGACTAATCTCGAAAAATTGACAACTACTTTAAAGTTATAGGTTCAGTTACCTGGAAAGGTAGAACTGCCATAGTGGTACTTCTGGATCAATTCGTCTTGGCATGCTTTCATCCAGCCCCGATGCTGACTTAGGCATTTCCAAGGTGCTGTCATCGGATGCTGGTTCCGCTATCCAACGACTATGAGCATGAACCAGAACTAATCCTAGTGACTGAACCACAAACAACAAAAATCTATAACAATACATCTTTCACAATTACTGCTGTTCGTCTTATTGGTCACCAAAATTTCACCACAGCAAATTATAAGGTATTCTAAGGGACAGGATATACAAGTATTTAGATAGACAGGGCATGATTAGGAGTAGTCTCTGGCTCAGTGCGTGGCAGGTCATGTCTAACTAAGCTTATAGAGTTTTGAGGAGTTCACCAAGGTTGGTGAAGACTGTGGATGTTTGTCTATATGCATTTTAGCAAGGCCTTTGACAAAGTTCCATGTGGGAGGCTACCCCAAACGGTTCAGTCACTTGGCATTTGGGATGAAATAGCAAATTAAACTGGTCCATTGTCATTTATCAACTATATTAGTGATTTAGGGGATAATATGGTAAACTGGATAAGCAAATTTGCAGATGACACCAAGACTGGGGTATAGTGAACAGTGAGGAAGGAAACCAAAGTTACAAGATTTTCAGGACCAACTAGGAAAATGGGCTGAAAAGTGGGAGATAAATGCTAGGGCTTGGAGGTGTGTGATTAAACAAAGGGAACTGGGAATACAGATCCACAATTCCTTGAAATTGGCATAAGTAGGCAGGGTCATAAAGACAGATTTTGGCACAATGACCTTCATAACATCCCAACTCCTGATTTATGTTGAAGTTGGTGAGGCCAAATTTGGAGCATTATGTGCAGTTCTGACCATCTACTGACAGGAAAGATTATCAAAGTGCTTGGAAAATAATGTTGCTAGAATTTGAGTGCTGAGTAACAGGGAAAGATTGAATAGGTTATGAGTTTATTCAATGGAGTGCAGGAGGTGAAGGAAGATCTGAGAGGTATAGCATACAAAATTATGAGGGTATAGATACAGTGAATGCTAGCAGCCTTTATCCATTCAGGTTGGGTGAGACTAGAACTAGAGATCATAGGTTTAAATTGAAAGATGAAATAAAGTCCAAGGTAAAAGATGAAATATTTAAGGGGAATCTGAGAGGTAACTTCTTCAGAGGGTGGTGTAAGTGTAGAATAAGCTGCCAGTGGAAAAGGTAGATTGCAAGTTCAATTGTAACATTTAAGAAAAGTTTGGATAGTTACACGGACGAGAGAGGGAAGGAGGGCTATGGTCCAGGTGTGGGTCGATGGGACTAGGCAGAAGACTAGACCAGAATGGACTAGATGGGCTGAAGGCCCTGTTTCTGTGCTATAGGACTCTGACTCTACAGCAGCTGTTACTTAGTTTCTATAAATTAAAAAACAAGAGTTCCAACTTACGCTATTCCAGATTGACTTAAGTTTTACCACGTTCAAAAGTATTCAGGATCAAACACAGATAACCAGCATCAAGGAGCTACCTTCAGAGGTAGAACTGCAATACTCTAACACAACTGCCTGACTGGGTCTTTAACACATAGAAAGCAAACTAAAATGAAGGATAACCTACTTGATCTTATCCTCGATATCCACCTACTGCAGATGTATCTGTCAACAGCAACATTTATGGAGGTGACTAAATTAAGACTTGTTTGTTACACAAAAGGTATCCGCTGTCAAGCTATGAGATAATACAATTGTTCAGAGGGGACACAAATCTGGCAGCTTAAAATAGAGATCCTTGAATTTATGCGAAACATCAGTAGCAATGTACACCATTTCAACCTGTCACCTTGTGGACCAGCATACAACTTACATAGAACATAGAACAGTACAGGCCCTTCAGCCCACAATGTTGTGCCGACCCTCAAACCCTGCCTCCCATAAAAGCCCCCACCTTAGATCCCTCCATATACCTGTCTAGTAGTCTCTTAAACTTCACTAGTGTAACTGCCTCCACCACTCACTCAGGCAGTGCATTCCACGCACCAACCACTCTCTGAGTAAAAAACCTTCCTCTAATATCCCCCATGAACTTCCCACCCCTTACCTTAAAGCCATGTCCTCTTGTATTGAGCAGTGGTGCCCTGGGGAAGAGGCGCTGGCTATCCACTTTATCTATAGCTCTTATTATCTTGTACACCTCTATCATGTCTCCTCTCATCCTCCTTCTCTCCAAAGAGTAAAGCCCTAGCTCCCTTAATCTCTGATCATAATGCATACTTTCTAATCCAGGCAGCATCCTGGTAAATCTCCTCTGTACCCTTTCCAATGCTTCCACATCCTTCCTATAGTGAGGTGACCAGAACTGGACACAGTACTCCAAGGGTGGCCTACCCAGAGTTTTATAGAGCTGCATCATTACATCGCGACTCTTAAACTCTATCTCTCGACTTATGAAAGCTAACACCCCATAAGCTTTCTTAACTACCCTATCCACCTGTGAGGCAACTTTCAGGGATCTGTGGACATGTACCCCGAGATCCCTCTGCTCCGCCACACTACCAAGTATCCTGCCATTTACTTTGTACTCTGCCTTGGAGTTTGTCCTTCCAAAGTGTACCACCTCACACTTCTCCAGGTTGAACTTCATCTGTCACTTCTCAGCCCACTTCTGCATCCTATCAATGTCTCTCTGCAATCTGACAATCCTCTACACTATCTACAACACCACCAACCTTTGTGTTGTCTGCAAACTTGCCAACCCACCCTTCTACCCCCACATCCAGGTCGTTAATAAAAATCATGAAAAGTAGAGGTCCCAGAACAGATCCTTGTGGGACACCACTAGTCACAATCCTCCAATCTGAATGTACTCCCTCCACAACCACCCTCTGCCTTCTGCAGGCAAGCCAATTCTGAATCCACCTGGCCAAACTTCCCTGGATCCCATGCCTTCTAACTTTCTGAATAAGCCTACCATGTGGAACCTTGTCAAATGCCTTACTAAAATCCATATAGATCACATCCACTGCACTACCCTCATCTATATGCCTGGTCACCTCCTCAAAGAACTCTATCAGGCTAGTTAGACACGATCTGCCCTTCACAAAGCCATGCTGACTGTCCCTGATCAGACCATGATTCTCTAAATGCCTATAGATTCTATCTCTAAGAATCTTTTCCAACAGCTTTCCCACCACAGACGTAAGGCTCACTGGTCTATAATTACCCGGACTATCTCTACTACCTTTTTTGAACAACGGAACCACATTCACCTCCCTCCAATCCTCCAGTACCATTCCCGTGGACAACGAGGACATAAAGATCCTAGCCAGAGGCTCAGCAATCTCTTCTCTCGCCTCGTGGAGCAGCCTGGGGAATATTCCTTCAAGCCCCGGGGACTTATCTGTCCTAATGTATTTTAACAGCTCCAACACCTCCTCTCCCTTAGTATCAACATGCTCCAGAACATCAACCTCCCTCATATTGTCCTCACCATCATCAAGTTTCCTCTCATTGGTGAATACCGAAGAGAAATATTCATTGAGGACCTCGCTCACTTCCACAGTCTCCAGGCACACCTTCCCACCTTTATCTCTAATCGGTCCTACCTTCACTCCTGTCATCCTTTTTTTCTTCACATAATTGAAGAATGCCTTGGGGTTTTCCTTTACCCTACTCGACAAAGCCTTCTCATGCCCCCTTCTTGCTCTTCTCAGCCCCTTCTTAAGCTTCTTTCTTGCTTCCCTATATTCCTCAATAGACCCATCTGATCCTTGCTTCCTAACCCTCATGTATGCTGCCTTCTTCTACCTGACTAGATTTTCCACCTCACTTGTCACCCATGGTTCCTTCACCCTACCATTCTTTATCTTCCTCACTGGGACAAATTTATCCCTTACATCCCACAAGAGATCTCTAAACATCGACCACATGTCCATAGCACATTTCCCTGCAAAAACATCATCCCAATTCACACCCGCAAGTTCTAGCCTTATAGCCTCATAATTTGCCTTTCCCCAATTAAAAATTTTCCTGTCCTCTTTGATTCTATCCTTTTCCATGATAATTATAAAGGCCAGGGAGCGGTGGTCACTGTCCCCCAGATGCTCACCCAGAGAGATCTGTGACTTGACCCGGTTCATTACCTAGTACTAGATCTAGTATGGCATTCCCCCTGGTCGGCCTGTCCACATACTGTGACAGGAATCCATCCTGGACTCACTTAACAAACTCTACCCCATCTAAACCCTTGGATCTAATCAGGTGCCAATCAATATTAGGGAAGTTAAAGTCACCCATGATAACAACCCTGTTATTTTTGCACTTTTCCAAAATCTGCCTCCCAATCTGCTCCTCTGTATCTCTGCTGCTACTAGGGGGCCTATAGAATACCCCCAATAGAGTAACTGCTCCCTTCCTGTTCCTGACTTCCACCCATACTGACTCAAAAGAGGATCCTGCTACATTACCCACCCTTTCTGTAGCTGTAATAGTATCCCTGACCAGTAATACCACCCCTCCTCCCCTTTTTCCTCCCTCTCTATCCCTTTTAAAGCACTGAAATCCAGGAATATTGAGAATCCATTCCTGCCCTGGTGCCAGCCAAGTCTCTGTAATGGCCACAACATCATAATTCCATGTATGTATCCAAGCTCTCAGTTCATCACCTTTGCTCCTGATGCTTCTTGCATTGAGGTACACACATTTCAGCCCTTCTACCTTAGTGTCTTTACACCGTTTATTCTGCTTCTCTTTCCTCAAAGCCTCTCTGTATGTTAGATCTGGCTTTACTCCATGCACTTCTTTCACTGCTATATTGCTCTGGGTCCCATCCCCCTCGCAAATTAGTTTAAACCCTCCCGAACCATGCTAGCAAACCTACCTGCAAGGATATTGCTCCCTCTCGAGTTCAGGTGCAACCCATCCAATCTGTATAGGTTCCACCTTCCCCAGAAGAGATCCCAATGATCTAAAAATCTAAAACCCTGCTCCCTGCACCAAGTCCTCAGCTATGCATTCAACTGCCATCTCCTCCAATTCTTACCATCTCTGTCACGTAGCACTGGCAGCGATCCTGAGAACGTCACCCTTGAGGTCCTGTTCTTCAGCCTTCTGCCTAATTCCCGAAACTCACACTTCGGGACCTCATCCCTCTTCCTGCCTATGTCGTTGGTCCCAACATGTATCACAACTTCTGGTTGCTTTCCCTCTCGTACCAGGATGTCGTGCACCCGGACAGAGACATCCCGGACCCTGGCACCCCGGAGGCAACAAACCATGCGGGTGTCCTTCTCACGTCCACAAAATCTCCTGTCTGCTCCCCTGACTATAGAGTCTCCAGCTCTCCTCTTCTCCGTCCCACCTTTCTGCACCACAGGGTCAGACTCAGTGCCGGAGGCCCTGCCACCGTGGCTCACACCTGGTCGGTCGTCCCCGCCAACAGTATCCAGGATGGTAAACTTATCATTCAGGGGAATGGCTACAGGGGTGCTCTGCACTACCTGTCTGCTCACCTTTGCTTTCCCCCCTCTGACTGTCACCCAACGACCTGCTTCCGACAGCCTAGGTGTGACTACCTCCCTGTAGCTCTCATCTATGCCTGCCTCATTCTCCCTTATGAGTCGAAGGTCATCCAGCTGCTGCTCCAGATTCTTTACACGGTCTCCAACCATCTCTATTAAGCAGTCTACAATAAGTTCAAATTTAATCATCATTCAACCATATATGAATATAGTCAAATGAATCAGCATACCTCCAGGACAAAGTGCGAAATACATTATCAACAGCACATAGCACAAATAGTACGTATGGTTACAGCTGCAGAAAAACAGTCACAAAAAAATATAGCCCAAATGCCCGAGTATCGTGACTGTAGAATTGATGGTTAATTGTCCTTGTCCAGCTTGTTCTTCCACTGAGCAAACACCAGAGGGCAGCCCCCAACCCAATGCAGATTCCAGTGCACTCTGCAGTGGCACTCCCACACTGCTTTGGTGTCTCCTCTCCTAGTCAGCTGCAACAGACAACCCTGCAGCCTCGGTCTAGTCCTCACCACAACCAAGGCATGACAGCTTTCTCACTGCCAGTTTCACCAATGTCTTGCACTATTCAATGTTACCAATATCCAACAAGGTCTTGCCATCACAATAAAAATGTCCAAGACAACTCACCCGCACTGTGCAACTATACATGACAATACCAGGTGACAACAATAACAACAGTACAGAACAAGTCCAGCTCCGTTCCACTATTGAGCGACTCACAGATGGAATAGTCCTGCAGTAGTACTCGATGTTCTTGGCATCCAGCAATGACTTGCAAATGTAAAAAAAAAGCCATACAAGACAAACAAATACACTCTTGATTGGATCCAGAGTGACTACTGCATCTGAGCGCACCGCCATCTTCCCATACCAAAATAGGCTGCAAGCAATACTTCCAGGTACAATTCTGAATGTGGTGCTAAACTGAAAATGAAATACACAGGACGTGTTTTCTACGTAACTAAAGTAGCAGGTATTAGAGCAAAGAGATCTCCTGATAATACAAAGATCAAAAGACAAGTCTGAAGACTGGCTACTGTAACAGCAAGGGAGTGTCGCAAAGAGGTCAAGACTGATCCACGTACTCAAGGCTGAACATAATTAAGTGCTTCATGCTTTTTAGCATTCACATATTGGAGCCCACCATCAGGCACTATGTTCAACTAGAAGTGCCCAGTAGATAATCCATCTCAGCTTCCATCCAAGTTTCCCACCAAAGCCAATATTCAAACCAATTTGTTTCATTCCACAGGACATCAAACAGTAGCTGAGAGTTCTGAAAAAAAGAAAAGCTATTTGGAGCAAGAAAGCTGCCAATGGAACGGCGAAGGATTTCTACATTTTACTACTCAGGGTAAAAGAGGCAAGACTGCGCAGGCACTTGACATTAGCCAGTAGAGCAGGAAAAGTTTAAGGCTGCCATATCCAGTGGGCAGCAGAGTGATAGGGCTTTGGCTCAATGGGCTTAGGTGGTAACGAGGCGAGGTACGTTTACCTGTGTTAATTGCGGAAAGCAAGTATGTGTGTAAGGCCAGTTTTCTGTGCTCGGTATCAGATGTGGGAGGTCCTGGAGTTTCCCAGCCTCCAAGACAGCTAGATCTACACCTGGTGTGTCAAGCTACAGCCCCTAAGGGACCGAGTTAGGGAACAGGAGATGCAGCTTGATGACCTTCGTCTGGTCAGAGAGAGTGAGGAGGTGATAGAGAAGAGTTACAGGCAGGTAGTCATACCAGGGCCATAGGAGACAAGACTTTCTTCTTGACTAGATTTATTACAGCCTTTGTACACCACAGTACCAGGGCCACAGGAGACAGGGTTACAGTCAGGGGAGGGAAGGGGAAGAGTCAGATACTAGAGAGTACCCCTGTGGGCTGTACCCCTTGACAATAAGTACTCCTGTTTGAGTACTATTGGAGGGGGGGAGGGGGGAAGAAGGGAAGAACAGTCTACCTGAGGGAAGCAACAGTGGCCGTGCCTCTGAAGGGTAGGGAAAGGAAGAGGAAGGCAGTAGTGACAGGGAACTCTATAGTTAGGGGGTCAGACAGGTGTTTCTGTGGACGCAGGAAAGTAACGTGGATGGTAGTTTGTCTCCCAGGTGCCAGAGTCCAGGATGTTCCAGATCGCGTCCATGATATCCTGCAGTGGGAGGGAAAACAGCCAGAGGTCATGGTACATATTGGTACCAATGACATAGGTAGGAAAAGGGAAGAGGTCCTGAAGACAGACGACAGGGAGTTAGGAAGGAAGTTGAGAAGCAGGACCGCAAAGGTAGTGACCACGGAATTACTACCTGTGCCACATGACAGTGAGTATAGGAATAGAATGAGGTGGAGGATAAATGCATGACTGAAGGATTGGGGCAGGGGTTCAGATTTCTGGATCATTGGGACCTCTTTTGGGGCAGGTGTGACCTGTACAAAAAGGACGGGTTGCACTTGAATCCCAGGGGGACCAATATCCTGGCGGGGAGGTGTCCTAAGGCTACTGGGGAGAGTTTAAACTAGAACTATTGGGGGGTGGGAACCAAAGAGACTGGGGAAGAGCCGGTTGGCTCAGAAATAGAGAAAGCTTGGAGACAGTGTCTGAGGGAAGATAGGCAGATGATAGAGAAGGAACGCGCTCAGACCAATGGTTTGAGATGTGTCTATTTTAACGCAAGGAGTATTCTGAACAAAGTGGATGAGCTTAGAGCGTGGATCAGTACTTGGGAGCTATGATGTGGTGGCCATTACAGAGACTTGAATGGCTCAGGGACAGGAATGGTTACTTCAAGTGCTGGGTTTTAGATGGTTCAGAAAGGACAGGGAGGGAGGTAAAAGAGGTGGGGGCACGGCACTGTTGATCAGAGGTAGTATCACGTTTTCAGAAAAGGCGGACGTTATGGAGGGACTGTCTACGGAGTCTCTGTGGGTGGGCGTTAGGAATAGGAAGGGGTCAATAACTCTACTGGGTGCTTTTATAGGCCGCTCAATAGTAACAGGGATAGAGGAGCAGATAGGGAAATAGATCCTGGAAGGGTGTAATAATAAGAGTTGTTGTGATGAGAGATTTTAATTTCCCAAATATCGATTGCCATCTCCCTAGAGTGAGGGGTTTATATGAGCTGGAGTTTGTTAGGTGTGTTCAGGAAGGTTTCTTGACACAGTATGTAGATAAGCCTACAAGAGAAGAGACTGTACTTGATTTGGTATTGGGAAATGAACCTGGGAAAAGCACAGAAGAAATGTGGCAAATGTTCAGGGGATATTTGTGTGGAGTTCTGAATAGGTACGTTCCAATGAGACAGGGAAGTTATGGTAGGGTGCAGGAACCGTGGTGTACAAAGGCTGTAATAAATCTAGCCAAGAAGAAAAGCTTACAAAAGGTTCAGAGAGCTAGGTAATGTTAGAGATCTAGAAGATTATATGGCTATCAGGAAGGAGCTTAAGGAGGAAATTAGGAGAGCCAGAAGGGATCATGAGAAGGCCTTGGCGGCAGAATTAAGGAAAACCCCAAGGCATTCTACAAGTATGTGAAGAGCAAGAGGATAAGACGTGAATACTTTACTTCAATATTCACTATGGAAAAGGATCTTAGTGATTGTAGTAATAACTTGCAGCCAACTGAAAAGCTTGAGCATGTAGATATTAAGAGAGAGAATGTGCTGGAGCTTTTGGAAAGCAACAAGTTGGATAAGTCACTAGGATTGGACGAGATATACCCCAGGCTACTGTGGGAGGCGAAGGAGGAGATTGCTGAGCCTCTGGCGATGATCTTCGCATCATCAATGGGGGCGGGAGAGGTTCCGGAGGATTGCGGATGTTGTTCTCTTATTCAAGAAAGAGAGTAGAGATAGCCCAGGAAATTATAGACCAGTGAGTCTTACTTCAGTGGTTGGTAAGTTGATGGAGAAGATCCTGAGAGGCAGCAATTATGAATATTTGGAGAGTTATAATATGATTAGGAATAGTCAGCATGGCTTTGTCAAGGGCAGGTTGTGCCTTACGAGCCTGATTGAATTTTTTGAGGATGTGACTAAACACATTGATGAAGGAAGAGCAGTAGATGTAGTGTATATGGATTTCAGCAAGGCATTTGATAAGGTACCCCATGCAAGGCTTATTGAGAAAGTAAGGAGGCATAGGATCCAAGGGGACATTGCTTTGTGGATCCAGAACTGGCTTACCCACAGAAGGCAAAGAGTGGTTGTAGACCGGTCATATTCTGTATGGAGGTCGGTGAGTAGTGGTGCGCCTCAGGGATCTGTTCTGGGACCCCTACTTTTCGTGATTTTTATAAATGGCCTGGATGAGGAAGTAGAGCGATGGGTTAGTAAGTTTGCTGATGACAAAAAGGTTGGAGGTGTTGTTGAAAGTGTGGAGGGCTGTCAGAGGTTACAGCGGGATATCGATATGATGCAAAACTGGGCTGAGAAGTGGCAGATGGAGTTCAACCCAGATAAGTGTGAGATGGTTCATTTTGGTAGGTCAAATATGATGGCAGAATATAATATTAATGGCAATGTGGAGGATCAGAGGGATCTTGGGGTCCGAGTCCAAAGTACGCTCAAAGCACCTGCGCAGGTTGACTCTGTGACTCTGTGGTTAAGAGGGCACACGATGTATTGGCCTTCATCAATCGTGGAATTGAATTTACGAGCCAAGAGGTAATGTTGCACCTATGTAGGATCCTGGTCAGACCCCACTTGGAGTACTGTGCTCAGTTCTGGTCGCCTCACTACAGGAAGGATGTGGAAACCATAGAAAGGGGGCAGAGGAGATTTACAAGGATGTTGCCTGGATTGGGGAGCATGCCTTATGAACACAGGCTAAGTGACCTTGGCCTTTTCTGCTTAGAGCGATGGAGGATGAGAGGTGACCTGATAGAGGTGTATAAGATGATGAGAGGCATTGATCGTGTGGATAGTCAGAGGCTTTTTTCCCCAGGACTGAATTGGTTGTCACAAGAGGACATAGATTTAAAGTGCTGGGGAGCAGGTACAGAGGAAATGTCAGGGTAACTTTTTTTTAAATATATAAATGCAGAGAGTGGCGAGTGCATGGAATGGGCGGCCTGCAACAGTGGTGGAGGTGGATACGATAGGATCTTTCAAGAGACTTTTGGATAGGTACATGGTGCTTGGAAAAATAGAGGACTATGGGTAAGCCTAGTAATTTCTAAGGTAGGGACATGTTTGCAACAACTTTGTGGGCTGAAGGGCCTGTATAAGTGCTGTAGGTTTTCTATGTTTCAATCATAATTTTTCAATAATTGGCTGGAAGTTTAAACTTCATATTTAACTGTGCTTTTAGTCAACCTATTCAAGTACAATTACACCACTGGCAATGTACACAAAGTACCTTATAAATTCTGTTCAGAAAAGAAAAAAAAGCACACAAGTCCAATCCAGCTATTTACCAGTGAAGGTCATGGAAGGTATTGTTAACATTGCCACCAAGGGACAAAACCCTACCCAAAACTCTGCTCACAGATATCCTGTTTGGGTTTTATCAAACCCTTAGCCACACATCGTCTCATACGTTTGATCCTAAAATGGATTAGTGAAACAAATACCAAAAGATATTAAAAGAGATGCCAGGAGCAGTCATGGCATCATTTGTCTGAATGTGGCATCAAGGGCCATGGTAAAGGCTGGTCATAAGGGGATAAGCTCTCTGATGACCAGACTAATTCTTCGTACAACACTACATAGCCCAACTATCATGGCAGAGTTGAATGCCACTGGAGGTCAATAATATCATCTCAGTAATTCCTCAGAGCAAAGCCCTAGGCCTAGCTACAGTGGCATGCAAAAGTTTGGGCACCCCTTGTCAAAATTTGTTACTGTGAATAGTTAGTGAGTAGAAGATGAACTGATCTCCAAAAGTCATAAAGTTAAAGACGAAACATTCTTTTCAACATTTTAAGATCAGTGTATTATTTTTGTTTTGTACAATTTTAGAGTGGAAAAAAAGGAAAGGAGCACCATGCAAAAGTTTGGGCACCCCAAGAGATTTGAGCTCTCAGATAACTTCTACAAAGGTCTCAGATGTTATTTAGCTTGTTAGGGCTATGACTTGTTCACAGTCATCATTAGGAAAGGCCAGTTGATGCAAATTTCAAAGCTTTATAAATACCCTGACTCCTCAAACCTTGTCTCAACAATCAGCAACCATGGGCTCCTCTAAGCAGCTTTCTAGCACTCTGAAAACTAAAATAAATGATGCCCACAAAGCAGGAGAAGGCTATAAGAAGATAGCAAAGCATTTTCAGGCAGCCCTTTCCTCAGTTCGTAATGTAATTAAGAAATGGCAATTAACAGGAGCGCTGGAGGTCAAATTGAGGTCTGGAAGACCAAAAAAACTTTCCGAGAGAACTGCTCGTAGGATTGCTAGAAAGGCAAATCAAAACACCTGTTTGACTGCAAAAGACCTTCAGAAAGATTTAGCAGACTCTGGAGTGGTGGTGCACTGTTCTACTGTGCAGCAACACCTGCATAAATATGACCTTCATGGAAGAGTCATCGGAAGAAAACCTTTCCTGCATCCTCACCAGAAAATTTAGTGTCAGAAGTTTGCAAAGGAACATCTAAACAAGCCTGATGCATTTTGGAAACAAGTCCTGTGGACTGATAAAGTTAAAATAGAACTTTTTGGCCACAATAAGCAAAGGTATGTTTGGAGACAAAAAAGGGTGCAGGATTTCATGAAAAGAACGCCTCTCCAATTGTTAAGCACGGGGATGGATCGATCATGCTTTGGGCTTGTGTTGCAGCCAGTGGCACGGGGAACATTTCACTGGTAGAGGGAAGAATGAGTTCAATTAAATACCAGCAAATTCTGGAAGCAAACATTACATTGTCTGTAAAAAAAAAGCTGAAGATGAAAAGAGGATGGCTTCTACAACACAGGATAATGATCCTAAACACACCTCAAAATCCACAATGGACTACCTCAGGAGGCACAAGCTGGAGGTTTTGCCATGGCCCTCACAGTCCCCCGACCTAAACAGCATCGAAAATCTGTGGATGGACCTCAAAAGTGCATGCAAGACAGCCCAAGAATCTCACAGAACTAGAAACCTTTTGCAAGGAAGAATGGGTGAAAATCCCCCAAACAAGAATTTAAAGACTCTTGTCTTTCTACAGAAAGCATTTACAAGCTGTGATACTTGCAAAGGGGGTGTTACTAAGTACTGCCATGCAGGGTGCCTAAACTTTTGCTTCGGGTCCTTTTTTTTGTTATTTTGAAACTGTAAAAGATGGAAATAAAAAAGTAATCTTGCTTAACATATTAAAGAAATGTGTCATCTTTAACTTTATGCCTTTTCGAAATCAGGTCAGCTTTTACTTGCTTAGCTATTCACAGTAACAGAAATTTTGACCGGGGTGCCCAAACTTTTGCATGCCACTATACCTTGAGCTGCTTAAATAACTTTCATTCTGTTGCCAGTTCAGAAACAGGACATTTTACAAATGTTCAAATTGATTAAGAAAGCATGATGCAGCAAAACTTAGATAATACATAAAGCATGGGTTAATCTGTGGCACAAATGCTATTTATCATTCAAGTGCCTGACAATAACATTTCCTCCAAGTCTAGCACCAAAACTACAAATTCCACTCAACTGCTTCCCCACTACAAAAATCTACAACATCTAGGCAGTCGTCCATTGACTAGAAATTCAAATGTAAATCGACAGGAACACTGACAAGAGAAGGTTAAAGCCTGGCTGATTCAAACTCCTTTCAGTCTAAATACTTCCACCATTTACAAGGAATCATTTTCTCTTTCCTGGAAAAGTTCAGCTCCAACAAATTTTTAAGAAATTCCATACCTTGCAGGAAAAGCAACCCAATTAATCTGCATCCCATCCACCAAAAATAAACCACAGCTGTTGTTTGTACAGCATCTACAAAGTGCATTGCAGATCCCTGGCCCACTTTAGCATTACCACTCAAGCCTAGAATACTGTACATATCAGATGGATGAAAATATCATTTTGTGCAACTTCCCCTCCTAATTGCACATGTTCCTTATTTGGAAATGCAATATTGTTACATCATTACAACCATGTACAAGCTGAAACTCCTTACTCAGCAAACACTACAAAAATACCTTCACCAGAAGCAGATACAAGACAGGGTGGGAGCACTTAAAAGGCATTTAGATACTGGTTATAAGTCATAAATCAAACTATTTTTAAAAAATCAATAATGTCATGGCAGAACACCAGAAAATATCCATGACTAGGTTGTTCATTCTTAGGAAACCATTGTGCAATAATATTTTCAGAAGGTTGACACTGTTTCAACACAAACTTTGGCAAGTTGAATTTATCAGCTAGCCAATTACCATATTTTAACCAGTAAGTAACTAAGTACTGACCATGATGACTTTCACTCTCTGTGTTACAGGATTTGGTTTGTTATCCTCCTCCTCTTCCAAAACTCGAGCAAACTGTCCAAGCTGCCATATTGGACGACCTTCACGACTTTCTCGGGAAAGCTAGGAGAAATTTGACTTTTAATCATCTTGGTTCTTCGATTTTCAAGAAGCAGAGATCATTTATCATGATAGCATAAACAGTTCACATCTCACAAGCAAGCTGCCTTTATACATTTGTCTGAAATAATGCAACTCCAGAAGGAGCTCATTACCAATCATTAAAATCCTGCCAGCACAATTGGAAGATCTTATGTCATTCTTACCTCTAATACCAGGGAGACGCAAGCTGGGAAAAACGTCATGAAGACAAGGTAGTTTGCCAGTACTGACATACAGCCAAAGCAGCACATGATTTCTAGCTGACGTACACCTAAAGGAACAGGTTAAAATGTTTCCTGTTAATATCCCATAACTTTTAATACCAAAACCTTAAAAACTTGGTGTTGAAATGGTATGTGGGTGGTTTTGTCTTCAACCCTCAATTTCCCCTTAGGAATATTTCAGAGATGCCAAGTTGATTACACATTCATAAATTTGCAGTTTCACACCTACACTTGGCCACAGAATAGAACTTGGTGAGGTTTAATATATTTTAGCACATCCCTCTAATCTTCAAATTTTCAGCAACTTCCAATCTAATTAATATGGAAAGACACAAGGACAAGAAAACGAAGTTGGTAACTTACCAGACATAGTACCAACACCTATTACAAGACATTCCACAAGAGCATCAAGAGTGAAGGTAGGACCAAGAATCGCCATTCCACGTGCAATGTTTTCCCTGACTTCATCCTGTAGATCGAAATACATTCAGGAATGTTTATTCCCACAGAAACCCAGATTCTCAAACACTCCAAATCTTCAAGTTTTGCATTTTGCACAACTTCAAAGTATTCTTGCATCAGAATTTTATCAAAGTAAACAGACTACATAATTATTTTGCCTATTAGTGCTAAGTATGGAATACACATCAAATTTCACACTGCATTATATAAAAGTTGCTAAAATGACTAGAATTGTGATGCAAATGATCAAGAATGGCAAGTTTGCTTAAATCATTTCGCACTATTAATTAGAAATAAAGCAGCATTTCTTCTGGTTTACACATGAAATGAGAAAAAGTAAACTACAATATCAATTTTATCCTTAGCACACCTACTTAAATACCAAAATGTGAAGGAATAAAATCACATCATTACTAAAGGAATTGTATTGTTGTAGGCAATGCTCAGACTGCATATATCAAATAATTTTCATCCATCTTTTGTGAAAGATTTGCCAAGTATATATATCAGCACTTTACCTGGCAGCTGGAGCTCAGTGCAAACTTGGCCAAAGCACTGGCTTTTGATAGATCAATCAATAGCAAGAAGAAAGGCAAGGCTTCACTGAAAAAGGAATTTAGGAGTTAGCCTCGGTAGAAATGTACTGTGAGCTTCAAAGATAAAATTCATAAATACTTTGAACTTGTAGCTTTCTCATTCAGATCGGGAGAATGCTACCAAAAAGCTGATCTGGAGCCATTTAAGTACAAGAAGGAAAAGTGGTACAGGCACCATTTTACGAATGTCTACTATCTTCTTTACCAAAGGAACCCAAACGTTCCTCAGGCTTGCTTTCAAATAATTAACAATGCAATAATAAGACTTAACTAAACCATACCTTGTCAACCACGGACTAGCTAAATACATTTACTACATGCATCCAAAACAAAAATAGTTATGAAGGAAGTCTGAATACATATCTAAAATATTCAAGAAAAGCAAAATATATTTATTAACAAATGTACTCACTTGAGACCAGTCAATTCTTTATCCAAAAAGTGAATTACAACTGTGCTGAAAACAAAGCTGGAGAAGATGGTGAAGAGACCAGCAATCCCTAAAGAAAGATCAACTTATAAATGCAGTTGCACTGAATAATGATAAAATAGATGCCGCATATGTCACATACAAGTATTAGTTTCGATTCAATGGAAATGTTAAATATTGTACTTGGACCTTACCTAGCATATATTTAGAACCAAGTTGGCGCAGATTCTGGAACTGGAAGTATATGTACAAGATTGCGAAACAGCGAGTAATAGTCAGGATTATGATATCACTGCTCAATATCTCCTGAGAAAACAAGAACAATACTTTTGATCAGAAAATATTTTTTGGCCCTAAACAGTTGTGAATACAAAAAAATTGGAAAACAAAACCTTAGAAGTTCAAGCATTTGTGGAGAGGATTTTCTCTTGCTAGCATTTTATTTGGTATTCCTTTATTAACATAGAATCGTACAGCACAGTACAGGCCCTTCGGCCCACATGTTGTGCCGACCCTCAAACCCTACCTCCCATATAACTCCCCACCTTAAATTCCTCCATATATCTGTCTAGTAGGCTCTTAAACTTCACGAGTATATCTGTCTCCACCACTGACTCAGGCAGTGCATTCTACGCACCAACCACTCTCTGAGTAAAAAACCTTCCTCTAATATCCCCCTTGAACTTACCACCCCTTACCTTAAAGCCATGTCCTCTTGTATTGAGCAATGGTGCCCTGGGGAAGAGGCGCTGGCTATCCACTCTATTTATTCCTCTTAATATCTTGTACACCTCTATCATGTCTCCTCTTATCCTCCTTCTCTCCAAAGAGTAAAGCCCTAGCTCCCTTAATCTCTGATCATAATGCATACTTTCTAATCCAGGCAGCATCCTGGTAAATCTCCTCTGTACCCTTTCCAATGCTTACACATCCTTCCTATAGTGAGGTGACCAGAAATGGACATAGTACTCCAAGTGTGGCCTAACCAGAGTTTTATACAGCTGCATCATTACATCGCGACTCTTAAATTCTATCCCTCGACTTATGAAAGCTAACACCCCATAAGCTTTCTTAACTACCCTATCTACCTGTGAGGCAACTTTCAGGGATCTGTCGACTAGTACCCCAAGATCCCTCTGCTCCTCCTGCCATTTACTTTGTACTCTGCCTTGGAGTTTGTCCTTCCAAAGTGTACCACCTCACACTTCTCCGGGTTGAACTCCATCTGCCACTTCTGCATCCTATCAATGTCTCTCTGCAATCTTTCACAATCCTCTACACTATCTACACCACCACCAACCTTTGTGTTGTCTGCAGACTTGCCAACCCACCCTTCTACCCCAACATCCAGGTCATTAATAAAAATCACAAAAAGTAGAGGTCCCACAACAGATCCTTGTGGGACACCACTAGTCACAATCCTCCAATCTGAATGTACTCCCTCCACCACGACCCTCTGCCTTCTGCAGGCAAGCCAATTCTGAATCCACCTGGCCAAACTTCCCTGGATCCCATGCCTTCTGACTTTCTGAATAAGCCTAACGTGTGGAACCTTGTCGAATGCCTTACTAAAATCCGTATAGATCACATCCACTGCACTACCCTCATCTAAGAAGAAGAATATCTTTATTGTCATTGTTGTGGAGCAATGAAACACAGTTTAGCAGCTCAGCGTTTTGCAGCATGACAAAGAATATATACATAAAATAAACTCTAAAACCTCAGGAGTGCAGTCCAAAATTAATAATATATGGATGCGGGGGGAAGGACTATTGCACACCTGTCATTCCTGGAAGTGCGATGCATTTAGCTGCCGCCGTCTTAGGAGGGGGGGCAGGAGTAGGGAAGCTAGTGTTATACATTTCACTGCTTGTGGGTAGAAGCTGCTAAGGAGTCTCTTTGTTTTCGACCTTAATGCTCTGTATCTCTTCCCAGAAGGTAGAGGGGAAAACAGGTGATGTCCAGGATGAGTGGGATCCTTTGAAATACAAGTAGCCTTCTTTTGAAGTCTGCCAGTATAAAAGTCTCTGAGGGAGGGTAATATTGTGCCAGTAACCCGCTCTGCTACCCTCACCACCCGCCACAAGTCCTTCCTTTTTTGTTCTGTGCAGCTGGCAAACCACACTGCACAGTAATATGTCAGGAGGCTCTCTATAGTTGTCTGATAGAAGTTGATCAGCAGGTGATGAGGGAGGAGAGCATGCTTTAGCTTCCTTAGGAAGTAGAGCCTCTGCTGGGCCTTCCCCACCTGACAAGAGATATGGGCAGTGCAGGTGAGGTTAGCCGAGATGTGGATGCCGAGGAACTTGAAACTCTCTACTCTCTCCACCTCTTTCCCGTATATGTGCAGAGCAGAGTGCTCGACGCACTTTGATTTCCTTAAGTCTACTATCAGCTCCTTGGTTTTTGTGATGTTCAAGTCCAGGTTATTATGACAACACCATACTGTCAAATGCTGTACCTCCTCCCTCTAGGCTGTCTCATCACAGTCTGATATGACACCTATTAGGGTGGTATCGTCAGCAAATTTGACAATGGTGTTGGTGGAGTGAATGGTAGAGCAGTCATGGGTGAAAAGAGATTAGAGGATGGGGCTGAGAACACACCCCGGTGGTGTACCAGTGTTCAGGATGAGAATAGATGATGTGTGTTCTCCCATCCTGACACTTTGGGGTCTGTTACTCAGAAAATCCAGTATCCATGAGCACAGTGAACTGCCAAGGCCCAGGTTGCTCAATTTCTGCACCAGTTTGTAGGGGATGACTGTATTAAAAGCTGAGCTGTAGTCCACAAACAGCATTCTTACATAGGTGTTATCCTGATCCAGGTTTGTAAGGGCTGTGTGGAGAGCTGTGATGACTGTATCCTCTGTCGATCTGTTTGCACGATACGCAAACTGGTATTTATCAAGGTCAGCAGGTATGGCAGACTTAATATAAGACAGTATGAGTCTCTCAAAACATTTCTTTTTTTTTTAAATTTTATTTTTATTTGGATAAGGAATTCACAAATATCATGTACTTTTTTCACACATATAACCTTTTCCATTTTTTGTATGTATAAAACTATAATTATTTATACATTCTTAAGTACACATTGAGATGATATAAAAGGAAATTAGACACTTAAATAGATAATTACGTACTGTGGTAATTCTAATCTATTAGGCTAAGTAATGGTATTAGTTGTTAAGAAAAATAGTAATAATAGTTTCCATATAACTCTTCTGGACCATTTCCACTGGTCCAAAATGTTGTATGTAAGCCTATGTAACAACCATTGTAAGTGTTTATATCCTAATTTGTTCATGCTTGCTCCTGCCCGCAGACATAATTATCCAATCCCTATGTACTTATTTAATTATTTTCATTTTTTTATCCCTTTCCCAAATCTTTCCCTTTACTTGTGTTAATTCTCTATTTTCCAAAAGAAAACAAAAAAAAAGACATTTAGACTAGGGGTGCTTACGTTAGCAATATTACTGTGTTGATGAGAAGAGCAGTATAAATCATTAGGAGAGTCATCTAAAGTCTCCTCGCATTGGGGTTATATATTCAATCCATTTATTCCAGATTTGATAAAATTTTTCTTTTTGAATTCTCAGGGAGTAAGTCAACTTTTCCATTTTAAATATTTCCAAAATAATTTCGTGCCAATCTTCTAATGTAGGTGGTATTGGATTTAGCCACTTTCTAGTGATTGATTTCTTACTTGCCGCTAAGAGGGCCTGCAGCAACTTTATATCTTCCTAATCTTGTTCAAGAAACAATACATGCCCCAAATAGAGCATCTCAAAGTTCAGAGGTATCTGGGACCTAAGTACCTTAACTAATGTTCTATGAATACCTTCCCAATATAGACTTAATTTAGGGCAATTCCAGAAGATATGAAAATGATTTGCCTCCTTGGAGCCGCACCTTCTCCAACACGTCACGTTTGTATCTTTATATTTTTCCTGATATGGGGTCTTGAAGTATCTTATTATGTTTTTTCCAACAATGTTCTCTCCAAGTCAAAGAATTAGTCGAGGACCATTGAAAGCTGCAGATTTTCCCCCAAGCCTCCTCTGAAAGTACCAACCCCGCTTCTTTCTCCCTCTTCTCTTTAATATACAGTGTATTTACATTTTTAGCATGGGAGAATGCATTATATAAAATCGAGAAACTGATTTACTAGGTATTGAACTGCAAGCCGAATTCAGATTCTTGAAAAATTCTAATTCTACTGTTGATAGGTCTATATATCTACAACTCTGGTTAACATAGTTTCGTACTTGAAGGTACCTAAAAAAGTCATTGTGTTCTAGGCCATGTTTGTCCTGCAGGATTTGGAAACTTTGTAATACTCTTTTATCTATAAATGAGAGGTAGGTTGTAAGACCTTTCTTTATCCATAGCTCAAATCTTTTATCTCCTCTGTTGGGAAGGAATTTGGTATCATATGCACACCATCTAAAGAGTTTTAACATGTTATTAATTCCACATGAATTAACCACCTTCTGCCATACTTTTAATGTAAGATTTATCCAACTGTTTTTAAATTTTTCCAACTGGGCCATCAATCCTTTATCAGCTATTCAGGCCTGTAGAGGAAAACTGTCAACTAATCCAAATTCTATTTCCTTCCATCTATTTCCTATTACACCAATATAACAGAGGGGTTATCTGTGAGGCATAAAAATAATTTCTCAGGCAAGGAAGAACCATACCTCCTCCTTCCTTCCCTAACTGTAAGGTGTTATATCGAATTCTAGGTTTCTTTCCTTGCCAAATGAAGCGGGAAATCCATTTGTCCCATTCCCTGAATTGATTATCATCCACCTCCACCGGTAAAGTATGGAAAAGATACAATAACCAAGGAAGAATATTCATTTTTATAGTATTTATCCTTGAATTTAAACTTAAAAAGGGGATAAGATTCCATCTATGTATATCTGCTTTTATCTCTGAGATTAATGGCCTATAATTTACCTGTGACAGTGTTGAAAGATCCTTCGTCAGGGTTATTCCTAAATATTTTAATGATTTAGCTTCCCACTTAAGATCGTATGTATCTTGCAATTTTTTTGGATGGTGTATAATTTAGGGACATAACCTGCGTTTTCTTTACATTTATTTTATAACCTGTTATTTTCCCAAAGTCATCCAACAGTGTAAACAATCCTATACATGATTTTTCTGGTTCACTCAGATAGACCAAAACATCATCTGCGAATAACGCCACTTTCTGTTCAATCCCTGCCACCTTGATACCTTTTACGATTTCGCTCTGTCTTATTAGTTGGGCAAGTGGTTCAATATATAGCGCAAAAAGGAGAGGAGAAATTGGGCATCCCTGTCTAGTGCCTCTCTCTAAGATGAAGAAGTCAGAGAGGTCCCCATTTATCTTAATTCGGGCTGTAGGGCTGTCATATAGAGTCTGAATTACTTTAATAAACTTTTCTTGAAAGCCGAATCTTCCTAACACTCTGTATAGGAATGCCCAACTAACCGAATCAAAAGCTTTCTCAGCGTCCAATCCTACTACCATTGTCTCTGTCTTGTTCTTATTAACCTGTTCTAATATGTGCAGAGTTCTCCTTATGTTGTCCTGTGTTTGTCTTTGTTGAATAAATCCAGTCTGGTCTAAGTGGATTAGGCCAGGTAAAAGCTTTTCCAATCTGCGTGCTAATACAGATGTAAATAGTTTGTAATCTAAATTAAGAACACTAATTGGCCGATAATTGCCACATTCTAGTTTATCTTTACCCTCTTTAGGAATAACTGAAATAATCGCTTCTCTCCAGGAAGGTGGAGTTTCTCCTCTCTGCAAGATCCAATTAAAGGTGTTAAATAGTAATGGGGCTAACTGTGTCTTCAGGGACTTGTACCACTCTGAGGTAAACCCATCAGAACGCGGGGACTTTCCAGCCTTTAACCTAGAGATGGCCACGTTCAGTTCTTTGACAGTTACTGGTTCTAATAAACTTTCATTTTGTAAATCTGTAAGCTTAGGTAGATCTAAAAAATTCAATACACTGTCTATATAGGGCTCATTGGGGGCCCGGGGTTGGGAGTACAGCTCTCAATAATATGTTTCAAAACTCTCTTGAATTTTCCCTATTGTACTCTCCACAAGCTTTGTCTTTGGATTCTTTATTTTATGAATTGTATTGTCTGCTTGTTGTTTTCGTAATTTATATGCTAATAATCTAGCTGATCTACCTCCTACTTCATAACTCTTTTGTCTCAGGTAAAGAAAATTTCTTTGAGTTTCCAACGTATAAATATCGTCAATTTCACTTTGCAATTTCCTAATTTCCTGTTTTCGATTTGAATTACTTTTGTTGCTATCTACAACTTGAAGTTGTTTTAATTCTCCTTGAAGGTCTGCTAATTTTTGTGCATTGATTTTTTTCATGTGAGTGGTAATGGAAATAATTTTCCCTCTCAGTACAGCTTTCAATGTATCCCATAAGATCACTGGTGATGTTTCTCCCGTGTCATTAAGGTCTAGATATTCTTTGCTTTCTCCCCTTAATCTCTCCATTACTTTCGGGTTATTGAGTATATGTGAGTTTAGCCTCCATAGTGTTTTCCTCATTTTCCTTTCCAGGATTAGAGACATAGAGACTGGGCTATGATCCGACAGATCAATTGTTGCAATATTACAGTTTTTTATCCTGAGTCTATCTGTATTAAAGATAAAGAAATAGACTATCCTTGAATAGGCTGAATGAGGGAAAGAGTAATGTGTATAATCTTTACTAGTAGGGTGTAATTCCCTCCAGACATCTATAATTCCCAACTTCTCCATCAATGAATTCATTTTCCGAGTCAGAGGTTTATTCTGAGTAACTATTCTTGAAGAATCTAATACAGGATTTAATCTAATATTAAAATCCCCTCCACAAATTACTACCCCTTGAGAACTGACCATTAGATCAAAAATGTGTCTATAAGATGACCATTCACAATCTGGAGCATAAACATTCAGCAATGTTATTTCTGTACCTTCTATTCTTCCTGTGATTTTTACAAACCGTCCTTCTTTGTCTTTAGTCTCTGAAATATGTTCATAATTAAGAGTGCTTGATATGAAAATAGCTACCCCTCTTTTGTGACTCAGTTTATATGATGAATAAAATACATGCTTAAAGCCCATTCTTTTTAGTTTTCCATGTTCAGATTGGCTCATATGCGGTTCCTGGAGGAAAGCTATTTGTGCCCTCTCATTTTTCAATTCAGACATAATCTTATTTCTTTTAATTGGATTCAAAACCCCATTAACATTATAGGAAATTATTTTTACCAATTCAATTTGCATTTTTCTCTAGTAGAAAAAAAAACTCTCCTTTTCTAACCAAACAGTAAGTAATCTCTTCTCAACAGTAAACCAAGACATATAACCACACCCTAGACATTTTTGAACATGTAACATTTGAAAATTTTTCCCGACTTCCCACAGTGAGGCCTGAGCACCGAACCGCCTCAGTTCAGAGGGATAACCTCTATCTTCACCCTGTGTTAGAGGGCCCTCAGCAGTTTGAATAATCATAGAGAATTTTCTCCTATTTATGTCTCGACCATATTGCTATCATTCAAGTTATTCCGCCTAGTTTATTTTCAGTTACCAGTTTTCATTTTACCTTTAAGTCCGATTTACTCTTTTCAGTCATTTCTCTTAATTAATCTGTATTCTCTGTACATTCGTGTCTGAATATTTGCAGCTTTTCCTTGTAGTTTGACACTCTGGTTCGAGTGGAGCGTCCTCGCCCCACTAACTGCCACGACTTCTGCCGAATCCTCTCCAGTAGCGACTCCGGTTGGATGATAACTTTAATAGGTAGTCCCCGGTCCGCCAGGTCCGACGTTGCCTCCTCCACCGTAGTGTAAGTTTTTGTCCCTTCGTCGTAAAAGACTCTCAGCCGAGCTGGATACAGGGTCTGGAATCTGATGTTGTTTTCCTTCAGGACTCTCTGTGTTTCCGTATATTCCTTCCGTCTGGCAAGAATCCCCGGTGCGTAGTCGTGGTCTAAACTGATTTTACAGTTGTTCCACATGAAGCCTTTATTTTGCCATGCCCTTTTAAGCACCTCTTCCTTCCTTCTGTAACTGAGAAATTTGACCAGAATCGATCTGGGTTGGGCACCTGCCGGGGGCTGTGGTGCCAACGCGCGGTGAGCCCTTTCTATCTGTAGGTCTTTTGCGGCCGGTATATCAAGGTTCTCTCTAAGCAGCTTCTCTATGAAGGGAATCATCAATCCGGGTTTACCTTCGGGAACTCCGTAAATCCTCATATTTTCCCTTCTTGAGCGGCCTTCTTGATCTATTAATTTCCACTGGAGCTGGTCTTGCAGCTTCAGCATTTCTGCTATCACTTCCTCGGCGTTTTGTAGCTTCTCTTCAATTCCAACAATCCTCGCTTCGGCTTCATCTATCCGCGAATTAGTTTTTACTATTTCTCCTTTAATATCTTCCAGCTGTTTGCTGTTATCTTGTCGGAACTCGCGAATCTCTCCGAGAATCAAAGACAGAGTCACCGATTCCCCCTCATTATCTCCGTCCTGGCTTGCTGTGGGGGAGCTAGGCCCGTCGCCTTGCTGCGCCTCTTTATGTTTATCAGCCTTCGGAGCGGACTTTCTAATCTTGTTCTTAGACATCATCCTTGCCCCATTTATATAGTTATGCAATATTAAGTATTTGTCTAAATTCGATTTTGGGGCAGTTTACCTTCTTTTTTGTCGAGAGACCTTTTCCTTACGCCGCCATTCCCTTGATGACCCGGAAGTCGAGTCTCTCAAAACATTTCATGATGATAGGAGTTAGAGGAACTGGGCGATAGTCATTAAGGTAGTTCACTGTACTTTTCTTTGGTATGGGTATTATTGTGGCTGACTTAAGGCAGGTGGGGACTACAGACTGTAGTAGCGAGAGGTTGAAGATGGTAGTAAATACTCCCACTAGTTGATCTGCGCATCCTCAAGAATCCTCCCGGTGACTCCATCTGGGCCAGCTGCTTTCCTCGCACTGACTCTGAGCAGGGCGGATCTGACCTGGTGTTGGTGTAATTGTATAGGGTCATCCTTCTCTGTTAGTGCTGACTGGATGCCAACTTCTCCAACTATATGCCTGGTCACCTCCTCAAAGAACTCTATCAGGCTTGTTAGACACGATCTGCCCTTCACAAAGCCATGCTGACTGTCCCTGATCAGACCATGATTCTCTGAATGCCCAGAGATCCTATCTCTAAGAATCTTTTCCAACAGCTTTCCCACCACAGACGTAAGGCTCACTGGTCTATAATTACCCGGACTATCCCTACTACCTTTTTTGAACAAGGGGACAACAGTCCCCTGATGGTGATAGGAATGATAAAGCAACGTGTGCACCTTTCCATGCAACAATGAGAAAGGATGTTGATGGGAATTTGCTGGACAGTGTGATCGCCGGACCATCGCAGCAAGAGGAGCGAGGGGCTTGGGAGAGCACTGAGTGCTGGGAAGCAGCTAAGGAGAATGTGCTTTGAAAGGAGCGTGGAGGGCAACTGAAGGGTTAAACAGTGTTGATTAGTTGATTAGAGGGAGTGAGTACTTGAGATAATTGGCAAGGGACAAATAAAAGATGGGGTAACTGAAGAGGAGCGGCCATGGTGGAATAAAAATTGTGATATAGCAGTAAGAAACAGAAATAGAGCTTACAGGAAATTGAGAAAGTACCCAGTGTTAGATAATGTTATGGAGTATAAAAAGGAAAGAGCAGTTACAAGGAGAGTAATTAAAAATGCAAAGAGGGATTGTTGGAGAAGATTTTGTGGAACCCTGAGCCCTGAGACACCTATAATCCATACAAAAGTGAAAGAAGCATGTTGTTCAAGAGGCTATCGGCTTAAATTTATTTTGGTTTTCTATTAAATCTTTGTTTGGCCACCAAGAGAATCAACATCTGATTGAAGAGTCAATCGTTCAGTTTATACGTGAGATTAAGTTGTACTCGAGAATTTGAGTTCCTTGAAGTTCTGTAATTAATTACACATCCTGCAGAGGGCTGTGATACACCAAGATGCGTCTAAACAGCCGGAAATAGAAGAAGAAGAAGAGGAGCGGCCAGTGGGTGAGTGGCTTAGGGTAGGAGTGCAGCTTTGAGACTTTGGCAAGCAGAGGCTGAGGATGAGCTTGCTCCCAGTGAGGTAAGGCCGGGTAAGTTCATTTAATTAATTTAATTAACTTAAGAGTAGGTAATGGAGGCAGCAGTTAGGGGAGTCGAGTGCTCTGTATGCAGTATGTGGGAAGTCAGGGACAGCACAATTGTCCCTGATGACTACACCTGTAGAAGGGGCATCCAGCTGCAGCTCCTGACAAACCGAGTTAGGGAGCTGGAGCTGGATGAACTTCGGATCATTTGTAAGGCAGAGGCAAAAATAGACAAGAGTTTCAGGGAGATGGTCACCCCTAAAAGTCAGGAGGCAGGTAGCTGGGTGACTGTCAGGAGAGGGAGGGGGAACAAACAGAAAGAGCAGAGCACCCCTGTGGCCGTTCCCATCAACAATAAGTATATCGTTTTGAATACCGTTGGTGGGGATGACTTACCAGAGACAAGTTGTAGTGGTCGCGTCTCTGGCACCGAGACTGGACCCTCAGCTCAGAAAGGAAGGATGGAAAAGAGGAGAGCAGTAGTGATAGGGGATTCGATAGTTAGGGGGACAGATAAGAGGTTCTGTGAGAGAGATCGAGAATCCCGGATGGTCTGTTGCCTCCCTGGTGCCGGGGTCCGTGAAATCTCCGATCGAGTTCTCGGTATTCTCAGGAGGGAAGGTGAGCAGCCAGATATCGTGGTTCATGTAGGGACCAATGACATAGATAGGAAGGAGGAGGTCCTGCAGAGAGTTTAGGGAGTTACATGCAAAGGACTCAGGATTACGACCTGTGCCGCGTGCTAGTGAGGCTAGAAATAGGAAGATAATGCAACTAAATACGTGACCAAGGAGATGGTGCAGGAGGGAGGGCTTCAGGTTTCTGGACAATTGGGCTTTGTTCCAGGGAAGGTGGGACCTGTTCCAATGGGACAGTTTGCACCTGAACTGGAGGGGGACTAATATCCTTGTGGGTAGGTTTGCTAGTGCTGCTCGGGGGGGGGGGGGGGGGAGCGGTGGTTAAACTAGATTTGCAGGGGGAGGGGAACCAGAGTGTTAGAGCAGATCATGAGGTGGTGGAGGATAGAGGTCATGCGAGGTCTGCATGTATAGACAGAAATCAAAGGTTTGTACGTGATAGAAATGTTCTCAGGTGCATCTATTTCAATGCAAGGAGCATTGTAGGTAAGGCAGATGAGTTTAGGGCATGGATTGGCACATGGGATTACGACATTGTTATTAGTGAGACTTGGTTGCAGGAGGGGCATGACTGGCAGCTTAATGTTCCAGGGTTCTGTTGTTTCAGACGTGATAGAGGGGGAGGGATGAAAGGGGGAGGAGTGGCATTACTAGTCAGGGAAAATATCACAGCTGTGTGTAGACAGGACAGCCCAGAGGGCTTGTCTACAGAGGCCATATGGAGCTGAGAAACGGGAAAGGTGTGACCACACTAATAGGGTCGTATTATAGACCGCCTAATAGAGAGAATTGGAGGAGCAAATCTGTAGAGATAGCAGACTGATGTAAGAAACAGTAAGTTGTAATAGTAGGGGATTTTAACTTTTCACATATTGACTGGGACTGGGACTCCCACACTGTGAAAGGGCTAATGGATTGGAGTTTGTCAAATGTGTTCAGGAAAGTTTTCTAAATCAATATATAGAGGTACCTACAAGAGAGGATGCAATACTTTATCTCCTATTAGGGAACCAGGCAGGTCAGTTGTCAGAAGTATGTGTAGGCAAACATTTTGGGTCCAGTGACCATAATGTCATTAGTTTCAAGTTAATTATGGATAAGAATAGGTCTGGTCCTCGAGTTGAGGTTCTAAATTGGAGAAGGGCCAATTTTGTGGAAATGAAAAAGGATCTAGGAAGAGTGGATTAGGACAAGTTGTTTTCTGGCAAGGATGTGTTCAGTAAGTGGAAGGCCTTCAAAGGCAAAATTTTTGAGAGTGCAGAGTTTGTATGTTCCTGCCAGGATTAAAGGCAAAGTTAACAGGCATAGGGAACCTTGGTTTTCAAGTGATATTGGCGATCTGGTTAAGAAAAAGAGAGGTGTATAGCAGGTATAGGCAACAAAGAACAAATGAGGTACTTGAAGAGTATAGAAGATGTAAGAAAACACTAAAGGAGGAAATCAGGAAGGCAAAAAGACATGAAGTTGCTTTGGCAGATAATGTGAAGGTAAACCTGAAGGGTTTTCTACAAGTATATTAAAAGGATAGTAAGGGACATAATTGGTCCCCTAGAAGATCAGAGTGGTCGTCTATGTGTGGAGCCTCACAAGATGGGGGAGATCTTAAACAGTTTTTTTGCATCGGTATTTACTCAGGAAACTGGCATAGCGTATATGGAAGGAAGGGAAACAAGCAGTAGTGTCATGGAACATATAGAGGTTAAAGAGGAGGAGGTGTTTGCTGCTTTACAGTGAATAAAGGTAGGTAAATCTCCTGAGCCTGACATGATATTTCCTTGGACCTTGAGAGAGATTAGTGTAGAAATTGCAGGGGCCCTGGCAGAAATGTTTAAAATGTCCTGAGCCATGGGTGCAGTGCCGGAGGATTGGAGGGTAGCTCATGTTGTTCCGTTGTTTAAAAAAGGCTCCAAAAGTAAACCAGGTAATTACAGGCCGGTGAGCCTGACATCAGTAGTAGGTAGATTATTGGAAGGTGTTCTGAGAGATCGGATATACAAGTATTTGGACAGCCAAGGGCTGATTAAGGATAGTCAGCATAGCTTTGTGCATGGTAGATCATATTTAACGAATCTTATAGAGTTTTTTTGAGAAGGTTACCAAGAAAGTAGCTGTGGATGTTGTCTACATGGACTTTAGTAAGGCCTTTGAAAAGGTCCTACATGGGAGGTTAGTTCAGAAGGTTCAGACACTAGGTATCCATGGAGAGGGTGTAAACTGGATTCGAAATTGGCTGTGTGGGAGAAGACAGAGAGTGGTAGTGGATGATTGCTTCTCAGACTGGAGGCCTGCGGCTAGTGGTGTGCCTCAGGGATCAGTGATGGGACCATTGTTGTTTGTTGTCTATATCAATGATCTAGATGATAATGTGGTAAATTAGATCAGCAAGTTTGCTGATGGCACTAAGATTGGAGGCATTGTGGACAGCGAGGAAGGTTTTCAAAGCTTGCAGAGGGATCTGGACCAACTGGAAAAATGGGTGAGAAAATGGCAGATGGAACTTAATGCAGACAAGTGTGAGGTGTTGCATTTTGGAAGGACAAATCAAGGTAGGACTTACACAGTAGATGGTAGGAGACTGAGGAGTGCGGAGGAACAAAGGAATCTGGGAGTTCAGATACATAATTCCCTGAAAGTAGGCATCACAGGTAGACAGGGTTGTAAGGAACGCTTTTGGCATCCTGGCATTCATAAATCAAAGTATTGAGTATAGGAGTTGGGATGTTATGGTGAGGTTGTATAAGACATTGGTGAGGCCAGATTTGGAGTAGTGTGTGCAGTTCTGGTCACCTAACTATAGGAAGGATAACAGTAAGATTGAAAGAATGCAGAGAAGATTTACTAGGATGTTGCTGGGTCTTCAGGAGTTGAGTTACAGGGAAAGATTGAACAGGTTAGGACTTTATTCCTTGGAGTGTAGAAGAATGAGGGGGGATTTGATAGAGGTTTACGAAATTGAGGAGTATATACAGAGTAAATACAAGTAGCACTCACACACGCTGGAGGAACTCAGCAGGTCAGGCAGCATCGGTGGAAAAGATCAGTCGACGTTTCGGGCTGACGAAGGGTTCCGGCCCGAAACGTCGACTGATCTTTTCCACCGATGCTGCCCGACCCGCTGAGTTCCTCTAGCGTGTTGTGAGTGTTGCTTTGACCCCAGCATCTGCAGATTATTTTGTGTAAATGCGAGTAGGCTCTTTCCACTTAGGAGAGATAAATACCAGAGGACATGGCTTTAGGGTGAAAAGGAAAAGGTTTAGGGGGAACTTCTTCACTCAGAGTGGTGGGAGTGTGGAACGAGCTGCCATCTGACAAGGTAAATGCGGGCTCACTTTTGCGTTTTAAGAATAAACTGGATAGATACATGGATGGGAGCGGTCTGGAGGGTTATGGACTGGGTGCAGGTCAATGGGACTAGCGGAATATAGTTTCAGCACAGACTAGAAGGGCTGAATGGTCTGTTTTCTGTGCTGTAGTGTTCTATGGAAGTGGGGATGGTGGTGGCATCACATTGAAGGTAGCAAAAATCACTTGAATGGGTAGGGTAGTGAGGTAGAATGCAAGTAGAAAATAACCTGCCTTTGTTCTGGATGGGAAGTAAGACTACGTGAAAGTGCAGAAAATAAGAGTCCCATCAGCTTTGTTGAAGAGGCAACTGGAGTTGATGAAGAATAATTAAAAAAAAAATTTGGGAATGCTCATGTGAAAGATGCTAGCAGCAGAATAATTAAAACATAGAACAAAAGATCTGGAGAATGTTAATCGACTTCATTTCTTTCTAAAACTGCTGCTTAAACTGAAAGTTTGCAGCATTCTGTTTTTAGTTCAAATTTCTATCATCCAAATGAAAAACAGAATTGAAATAGATCAACCGAATTAAAAATAGGTTGAAACAAAAATTCTGAAGATCTACCCCAGTAAAGTTATTCCTTCCACTTATAAAACTCTTAGTAATACTAAACATGAAGAATTTACATTCATTTTCCTTAAGACTACAAAATGCAGTTTTTCAGGAAACATGACTGAATTCAAAATCAATTTCATTTGTGAGCCTTGAAGTTGAATCCAAGAATGATCCTCAAGCTTTAAATCTATTTCAATTGCACATAAAATGTACCCTCGGCAAAAGGGTACGAAAATTTAAAAATTGGTCAAAAATAAATCTAACTCATTAATTTGCTTAAGTGAGGCATAGTAAAAATATCCCTTTATTTCTAATAATGTGCTTACCTCTTCAATCTTTGGACAGTCAAAATTCCACCCACAAATCTGATTATTACCAGTAAACATATTCATGGACATCATGCAGATAGTGACTGTAACTGTTCCCACAATCACCTCCCAAGGATGAGAGGCTACAAAAAGTCCATGCATGCGAAACAACCTGGACAACATTTTTCCTTTTCTGTATTTTAATCTGTTCAGAGTAGAAGGAAATATAATTAGTCAACATAATAACAAGTAAAAAATATCAAAATTACAGTAATCAATTATCTTCAGAAAATTTGACAAAATACTAATATATACTGTATTCTAGTTCTTAAGGATAATGAAATCTAATCTTCCCACAGCCCAAAGATAGGTAAGATATTAATTTCCAACCTCTATCTTACTCTGAATCGGTCACCAAGAAAGGAACACAGACTAAATGGCTAGCTTCTCAACTGGAAAAATATTTCAATCTGCTTAGTGCATGTTCATGTAAACATTAGCACGAAAAGGTATCTTAAACTCACATGTACATTAGCAAGTTTCAACATATCATTTGACCTCATAACTTTCGTATTTGCTGTTCTTTAAAGGAAACAAGTTTACACATGGAACCTGGCAATCTGAGGCAACAAGATATCAGGACTACTCAGACAATTCTTCAATTATTTGGAACGTAGTCAAACTTGTCAACATTTTCAGTAATCATTGCTTTAAAAAAATCTTTAATAATCCGTACACTTTTCCCAACCACTATCGATGGGTACCAAAAGGATTAAAAAGAGCTCTACACCAGAAACTGGAGTACAAAAGTGGAGTGCTGCTATTTTACTGACACAGTTGACTACAATTAATTCACCATAAAAGGAGGTACTTTATATAATGAAGTCCATTATTTATTCTTTTGTTGTTTTATAGTAAAGGTCACAGTGGGGAAAACTGCAGGCCTACAGGACAGATGATACCAAATTTAAAGCGGGGCTCCCAAAACCCTTTTTTATGCCATGGACCAACACCATAAAGCAAAGTTCAACATATCATAGTTGGGAACCTCTCTTTTTTCAAGAGTCCTCCCTGGACTCATCTTTTATGATTACTTTCAGAAGTACATTCTGCTATGGATGACACAAGGGCCCTACTATTAAATGACTCAATAGTCACCAAGCAGAGGTTTGCTGTGCTCTGAGGGGTTTGTACATGTTTGCTTACAGAGTTATCAGAAGAGGACACGTTTCTAGAAATTCGAGCCTGTGTTTGCTTGCACTAGGACCTCCGCGGTGTCCCAGCTAAAATGGTGCCCTTCTTGGTCTTCATATCACCGGTCTGTGTAGTTCTCGTTTAGGGGAACATCGCACAGACAGGGCATAAAACAAATGAAAGCAAGTTACCAATATTCTCCACCATCCTTGTTCTGAATTGTCTTGCTGCTATCAGCGACAAAAATAACTGCTTTTTGAACACAGACACACGCAACTGACACCATTTAAAATCTGTTTGCTCCAAGTACTGTCGTGTCTAATGGCCACACAAGAGCATGCAACTGACGCTAATTAGAAACTGATCGGCAAGTCTCCTGTACCAACTAAGTAGCATAATGTCTCAAATAAATAAAGGGAATCCCGGCTACTTTCTCGATTAGTTTTTGTTCTTTCAGAGTTGCCCCAAAAAAGCATTTACCCAGATTAACCAATGGCACAATTAACTGGAATCTACTGTACTGTCAATCTACATACTGTCAGAAAGCAGATCAGATTCACTATGTCTACAACACAGTAACTTAGATTCATGAAGAGGCTGACCGTGTTACATAGTTTTGTCTTATGGCAAGCGACTTTAATGATACCGGCACTTTTTTTTGTTATCCGTATACAGTCTATGCCCCTATTCCTTGTGAATAAGGGGATTTATCTCTGACAGGGATTCTCTCCTTACCTCTCTGATGTATCTAACCAAACAACAAGTCTTTTCAAATACAGAATACCACCAATTAATCAGTTATCAATATGTCAGATCAAACATTGGAAATATTTTAGCTATTTATGCTTTTGTTAAACTGGTTGGTGTGTATGCCGTACAAGGACGCCAGAGAGAAAAAACTGCAGATTTCCGGTGATGACTCAAAGCACAAGAATCCATGTTCTCTCTTGAAAAAGAATATCCAATGAATAAGAATCCATTGATCAGATGTTACCCATGGATATACAACTGCCATAGACATAGAGTCATAGAAGAATACAGCACAGAAACAGGCCCTTCAGTCCATCTAGTCCATGCCAAGCCATTTAAACCGCCTACTCCCATCGACTTACAGAAAAGTACAGCACGAACAGGCCTTTCGGCCCATCACGTGAAATAAACTATGCTGAAATTAACAATGAAATAAGGTAATCCTTTAAGGAAATAGCAGAGCTAACAAGCTATATTTGAATCAAAGCTTAATCATGCTGCAAAAATATGGCAGACAAATGCTACAAGCAATATTTTATTTAGAGATATAGAGCTGTAACAGGCCCTTCTAGCTCAATGACGCCATGCTGCTCTATTACACCCATGTGACCAATTAACCCAATTCCTGTGTCTTTGGAATGCTGGAGAAAACCGAAGCACCCAGAAGCCCACACAGTCATTGCACCCAGATCACTGGCACTGTAATAGCATTAAACTAACCACTTAACTATCTTGCCATCTCAAAAACCACTGAAAGGGTTTTGTTACAGCAAATCAAATTGCCAGCAGCACCATGAAAACAGGGTGAAGCAGAAATAAATGTTTTACTTTTGAATGGAATTAATGAATAATAATGGAATAAAGGGCATTAGTTATTGTACAGGCAAAACACATCTGATACTCCTTATCAAGTTCAATAACTAAAATATTACTGAAAACTCCAAAACATCTATTAACAGATAAAATAAATAATGCTTGAATTTTTTAAAAACTTTTGCCAAATTTTATTTTGCAGAATGGATGCAGCCAATAGACCTCCTGCCTCAACTCCAGTGACCAGGCTCCAATCCAACGCCATCTTTATGGAATATGTATTTTTCCTGCGACCATATGGATTTTTCAGGAAGTTCTGGTTCCTCCTAAGTCTCAAAGTTGTGCAGCTTGGGGGTGGGGGGGGGGGGTAATTGACCATTGCATATTATACCTAGTGTACAAGATGACTGGCAGAATCTGAGGGGGATGACAAGAATGTGGGAGTAAATAAAATGGAATTAGTGTCTGATGGTCAGCACAGTCCTGTGAGATCTCTAAAAATTATATCCTTTGTATATTTTCTTTCCCCCCTAGCAAATGACAAAAATATAAGATACAAAATTTTCCTGTCATAAATTTACATGGGCACATTTGACAACAGGATATTCTTAATATAACAAGTTGCATTCTGCTGAATCACATTGAAAACATATATAATTGAGGATTCCGAATCGGAGAACTGTATTGAAGGAAATCGCCCACTAGCGTTAATACAAAACATAAGAATTTAATAATTTCACTTTGTTAATTCCAATTACAAATGGAGTAATTATTTCGTTATGATCAATAAAACTCAGGAAAATCACAGCAGCTTTCATATGCAATGCAAGTGGATGATGTAAATGGCTACCTTTTATGTGCCTGGAATGGGAGTGTGCCAAGAAAGAAAAAAAAATTAAAGTATATTGCACAGCAACATCTTTTAGCCAGTTAGGAACGAGAATTTTGTCAAACAACATTTCACTGAATCGCTATATCCAAAATTCAGATATTTTGAAAACATTTAGCTTTACGTGCACTTGCCGCTGTTTCTTGGGGCAATGAACATTGTTACACATTGTAATTGAGACGATGGAGATGCGGCACACGATTTCAGGACACGGGATTGAAGCAAACAGATGATACACAAACTAATTGTCTGTAACGACTATTACCTGGAACTGGTAACCCCTTGTCAATAAATATCAGGTTGGATTTCTTTGGGACTTTCCCGGAGACGCTCATCGGGCACAATGAGTTTACAGTGAATGAGTACCAATTTCAAGGCCCCAGCGATGCCGCCGATCTTTCCCTTTCAGGTAGAGAGAGACAGATGCACGCCTCTTTTGGATGAAGGTGGACTTTCTGGGGACGAGATGCGGATGAGCCTCCACAGCCGGGCCCGAGACATTAAAGTGAAGAGACGAGCAGAGACCAGGTACCTAGTACAATTACCAAAGTCTAAGAGGCATCAATTACCTCACAGTCGCTGGCTTCCATCAGGACCCTAGATAGGCCTGTCTGCCGCAGCGCCTATAAACAAGACAATACTTCTTTAAATGACCTTACTCACCCAGGCTCAGAGAAGAATACTCAGTGAAGATCCAAAAGATTCAAACCGGCCACACACCAGCTCCCAAGTCTTGTCACCGATCCAGCCAGGAGGCTACAACAAAAGATGGCGAGCACCTATCATCCGATCCTAACCTCGCCCTGAATGGCTGAAGAAACCCGAACGCGGATGTCACGCCTCTCCGGATTGGAAATCACCCTGACAGTCGGGATCTTGCGAGGTCGAAGAACCAATAAACCCTCAGGTTTGGGTCTACGTCCGTCCTGATTGGTCCAAAGGAAGCAGACGTACGCGAACTTCCGATCCCCGGCAAGGGCGTGTCTTCATATTGAGTTATGTCACGTTTCACATTATCTAGCTACGTATTAAGGGAGGGAAACGCCCTTCCTCGAACTCTGTAAGCTGTCGGTAAAGCAGTAATATAAGAACTGCAGCTGCCAAATAGTGCACGGAAAGCATCGATGGCGCTTATAAATCACTGAAAACTTTGAACCATTATGCCCGATAAGCGTCTCCGGGAAAGTCCTAAAGACATCCAACCTGATATTTATCGACAAGGAGTTACCAGTTCCAGGTAATAGTCGTTACAGACAATATTAGTTGGCGAAGTTGAAAATTGATGGGGTGCTAATCCGGCAGACTACTCCGTCCTGGATTTTGAGAGTCAGTGGTGCAGTACTCATTCAGACAAATCAAAAACACTCATCCAAGCCATAGGTAAGGTACTGGTGACCCCTGTTTCCATCCAGGGGGTCAGTGTGGACTTGGTGGAGGATTACAAATACCTGGGGATACGAATTGACAATAAACTGGACTGGTCAAAGAACACTGAGGCTGTCTACAAGAAGGGTCAGAGCCATCTCTATTTCCTGAGGAGACTGAGGTCCTTTAACATCTGCTGGATGATGCTGAGGATGTTCTACGAGTCTGTGGTGGCCAGTGCCACCATGTTTGCTGTTGTGTGCTGGGGCAGCGGGCTGAGGGTAGCAGACACCAACAGATTCAACAAACTCATTCGTAAGGCCAGTGATGTGGGGATGGAACTGGACTCCCTGATGGTGGTGTCTGAAAAGAGGATGCTGTCCAAGTTGCATGCCATCTTGGACAATGTCTCCCATCCACTACATAATGTACTGGGTGGGCACAGGAGTACATTCAGCCAGAGACTCATTCCACTGAGATGCAGCACTGAGCGTCATAGGAAGTCATTCCTGCCTGTGGCCATCAAACTTTACAACTCCTCCCTTGGAGGGTCAGACACCCTGAGTCAATAGGCTGGTCCTGGATTTATTTCCTGGCACAATTTACATATTACTATTTAACTATTTATGGTTTTATTACTATTTATTATTTATGGTGGAACTGTAACGAAAACCAATTTCCCCTGAGATCAATAAAGTATGACTATGACTAGCTCAGCCTAGATCCAATTAACCAGACTGACTATTCGAAAATACCTCAGAGTAATAAGCAGCCTGCATGTCATCAACTGGACCTACCACCAGTCCTGAGGAAGTACCTAAACCACCAAACCTGACCGGATTAGAGTAGTTATACGGATTGAAAAAGAAGAGTACATCCACTCACTGGATTGATAAGAGAGGACCATACAGGAAGATGACACAAAGGAGCTTAAGAATGAAATTAGGAGAGCCAGAAGGGGCCATGAGAAGGCCTTGAGCAGAATTAAAGAAAATCCCAAGGCATTCTACAAGTATGTGACGAGCAAGAGGATAAGACGTGAGAGAATAGGACCAATCAAGTGTGACAGTGGAAAAGTGTGTATGGAACCAGAGGAGGTAGTGGAGGTACTTAGTGAATACTTTGCTTCAGTATTTACTACAGAAAAGGACCTTGGCAATTGTAGGGATGACTTACAGCAGACTGAAAAGCTTGAGCATATAGACAGTAAGAAAGAGGACGTACTGAAACTTTTGGAAAGCATCAAGTGGGATAAGTCTCCGGGACAGGACGAGATCATTTCCCAGACTACTGTGGGAGGCGAGGGAGGAGATTGCTGAGCCTCTGGCGATGATCTTTGCATCAATAGGGACGGGAGAGGTTCCAGAGGATTGGAGGGTTGCAGATGTTGTTCCCTTACTCAAGAAAGGGGGTAGAGGTAGCCCAGGAAATTATAGACCAGAGAGTCTTACCTCAGTAGCTAGTAAGTTGATGGACAAGATCCTGAGAGGCAGGATTTATAAACATTTGGAGAGGCATAATACGATTAGGAATAGTCAGCGTGGCTTTGTCAAAGGCAGGTTGTGCCTTAAGGGCCTGATTGAATTTTTTGAGGATGTGACTAAACACATGGGTGAAGGAAGAGCAGTAGATGTAGTGTATATGGATTTTAGCAAGGCATTTGATAAGGTACCCCATGCAAGGCTTATTGAGAAAGTAAGGAGGCATGGGATCCAAGGGGACCTTGCTATGTGGATCCAGAATTGTTTTGCCCACAGAAGGCAAAAAGTGGTTGTAGACGGGTGATATTCTGCATGGAGGATGGTGACTAGTGGTGTGCCTCAGCGATCTCAGACTCCTTCGTGATTTTTATAAAATGGCCTGGATGAGGAATTGGAGGGGTGGGTTAGTAAATTTGCTGATGACACAAAGTTTGGGGATGTTGTGGATAGTGTGGAGGGCTATCAGAGGTTACAGCAGGGCATTGATCAGATGCAAAACTGGGCTGAGAAGTAGCAGATGGACTTCAACCCAGGTAAGTGTGAGGTGGTTCATTTTGTAGGTCAAATATGATGGCAGAATATAGTACTAATGGTAAGACTCTTGGCAGTGTGGGGGATCAGAGGGATCTTGAGGTCCTAGTCCATCGGACACTCAAAATTGCTACGCAGGTTGACTCTATGGTTAACAAGGCATACGGTGCGTTGGCCTTCATCAATCGTGGGATTGAGTTTAAGAGCCGAGAGGTAATGTTGCAGCTATATAGGACCCTGGTCAGACTTCACTTGGAGTACTGTGCTCAGTTCTGGTCGCCTCACTACAGGAAGGATGTGGAAAACATAGAAAGGGTGCAGAGGAGATTTACAAAGATGTTGCCTGGATTGGGGAGCATTTTATGAGAACAGGTTGAGTGAACTTGGCCTTTTCTCCTTGGAGCGGCAGAGGATGATAGGTGACCTGATAGAGGTGTATAAAATGATGAGAGGCGACCTGATAGAGGTGTATAAGATGATGAGAGGCATCGATCGTGTGGAAAGTCAGAGACTTTTTTTTGCAGGGCTGAAATGGCTAACATGAGAGGGTACAGTTTTAAGGTGCTTGGAAGTAGGTACAGAGGAGATGTCAGGGGTAATTTTTTTTATGCAGAGAGTGGTGAGTGCGTGGAATGGGCTGCCAGTGATGGTGGTGGAGGTGGATACAATAGGGCCTTTTAAGAGACTCCTGGATAGGTATATGGAGCTTAGAAAAATAGAGGGCTATGGGTAATTTCTAAAATAAGTACATGTTTGGCACAGCATTGTGGGCCGAAGGGCCTGTATTGTGCTGTAGGTTTTCTATGTTTCTATTTCCATCACACTCTCTGTCTGTTAAAAGATTAGAAAGACTTTGAGGAGGCAGGAAGCGAGTCCATTGCTGCAGGATACCCAGGTTGAGCTTCTGATCAGGGGTAACCTCCATACTATTTCCATGCCAGCATAGTAAACTTAATAAAAGATTGTTACATTTAATAGTCATAAAGAACCCTAGCACTTTAATCTAGGGAAATCTAACCCCCTTGTTATACTGGAAAGAAATATCCCACAGATCAAGACCTTTTTGTGGATAAGGAAAAGGAGTTAAATATGTTAATGCTAGAATTTTCAACAGTAAAATGTCAGAATTACAAAATAGACCAAGGTGTAACTAAAGAGGGGAGAGAATGAGGCGTGTGGGTGCTGAAAATGCCAGAGGAAATCAATCAGTCAGGCAGCATAAATGGAGGAGAAAAAACAAAGTTCCAAGTCTATTTCCTGGGAGGCAGCTCACCTGCTCTTCTTTGGCACTGGTAGAATTGTTGCTCTTTTGAAGCAGGTGGGAACTCCATCAATGAAAGATTGAATATGTCTTTGAACACATTTGGTGTGTTGGTTGGCACAGGTTTTCAGAGCCTTAGCAGGTACTCCTTCAGGGTCCTTCGCCTTGGCAAGGGTTCACATCTCTTTTCAATTCCTGGCCACAGATCTTAGTATAGACTTGTCTCTAATTTTTAACCTCAAAAATTCAACCATAGAACTTCCTCTTTCTGTACTAGCCGCTACATGTCTGATAACTAAAACTGGTGTGTACTTTCCAGAATATGGCTATACACACAGATTGGAAGAAGCAACAGTTAATTATAAATTCTTTTATGCAACAAAGGAGTACGATCTTAATCTATAATAAACCAATTGCTCAAGGGCAGCGGTCCCCAACCACCGGGCCGCGGACCGGTATCGGGCTGCAAAGCATGTGCTACCGGGCCATGAGGAAATGATATGAGTCAGCTGCACCTTTCCTCATTCCCTGTCACGCACTGTTGAACATAGGGTTGCCAACTGTCCTGTATTTGCCGGGACATCCCCGAATATTGGGCTAAATTGGTTTGTCCCGTATTTCCTCCACTAAGGTACAGCGTTCCTTCGAAACCTTTCGTGCCGAAATGGCGTGAAGCGAAGAAGCAATTACCATTAATTTATATGGGAAAAATTTTTGACCGTTCTCAGACCCAAAAAAAACCTAACAAATCATACCAAATAACACATAAAACCGAAAATAACACTAACATATAGTAACAGCAGGAATGATAGGATAAATACACAGCCTATATAAAGTAGAAATAATATATGTACAGTATAGTCGGGAAGATGAAGACAAAACTGATTTGTGGGAAAAAAAATCGGCATGTACGCGCACATCACATGCTCAGTCATGCATGCACACACAGGTGCCCGTGCAAGGCTTCATGGTCATGGTAGTCCTTCCTGGGGTAAAGTGTCCCGGGATTTGACTGCTACTTTTGTCCCTTATTTGGGAGTGAGAAAGTTGGCAACCCTACTGTAAAAGACATGTTGAGGTGAGTTTAACCCTACTTGAACACCCCCCACCCCTTCGGTTGGCCGGTCTGCAAGAATATTGTCGATATTAAACCGGTCAGTGGTGCAAAAAAAGATTGGGGACCCCGGCTCAAGGGTGTCATAAAGATACTATATTAACCAGCTGTTGCTAGGATTGCATTCATCTGAGAACATAATAGTTATTACTTCCTTATCAGAAATGTATGAAAGTAGTCAGATTTACCATTGCAGTTTTATCAGAGTTTAACATCAACTGAATGAAGCTGAGCCTACAATCATTACATTATGTGAACATGTTACAACTAAAATACTGCAAGTTTTTCTGCTCTTGAAATTTTCACTTCTGGGCTTTCATAGACAGCTCTTTTTTGTAGGTTTACCCTCTTTTTAAAGCCTTTGTGAAAATTGTTGCTTCCATATTATTTCTTTTTAATCAAAATCTATACATCAGGGGAACTGTTCTCTGACTGGCCATTGCTCCTGCTGCATCAGATGGGTATTCTTTTGGAATATTTCATCTTCAAGGTGTGAGTGGGTGATCAAGTCCAAAAGCAGGCATGTCTTCATTGGAGATCTGCTCTTACACTGTGCTCACCATATACAATCCTCAGATTCGTTTTCTGAGAAAAGGGAATAGCATTTTTTACAGGAAACAGGGTGGGAAGAAGTATAATCAAGATAACTGTGGGTATCAGTATGTTTATAAAAGCTATCAGTCGACAGTTTGCCTTCAGAGATGGAGGCAGAGAGATTGAGAAAGGGGAGGGAGGTGTCAGAAATGGACTAAGTGAAGTTGCAGACAAAGTTGATTTAATTGATGAGCTCAGCATGGGTGCATGAAGCTGCGCCAATGCAGTCATCAAAATAGTGGAGGAAGAGTTGTGAACATAACCAGGGAATGACTTGGAACATGGATTATTCTACGTAACCAATGAAATGGCAGGCATAGCTGGGGAACATATGGGTGCCTATGACAAACCATTGATTATGGAGAAAGTGTGAGGAGCCAAAGGAGAACTTGCTGAGGGTGAGGACTAGTTCTGCCAGATGGAGGAGGGTGCTGGTGGAGGGGAAGTGGTTGGTTGTTTTGTTTGAGAAAGAAGTGATTTAAGGCCTTCTTGATGGAGGACAGAAGTGTCTAGAGACTGGACATCCATGGTGAAAATGATGCAGTCAGGGCCAAGGAATTGAAAGTTAATGAGGAGATTGAGAGGATGGTAAGTGTCACAGATGGAGGTGGAAAGGGACTTGACCGAGGGGATAGAATAGAGTTGAGGTATGAGGACATGAGTTCAGAGGGGCAGAAGCAGGCAGAGAGAATGTACCTACCGGACAGTCAGGTTTGTGTATATTGGGTAGGAGGTGGATCTTATGGGGTAAGGGAACTATGAGTTTGGTAGCAGTGGATGGGAGTTCTCCAGAGTTGATGAGGTCAGTGATAGTGTTGGAGAGTTTCATAATGGACTGGAATGGGGTCCTCTTCAAGGGGTAGGTATGAGGAGGTGTCTGAGAGTAGCTGCCTGGCCTCAGCAAGGTGGAGATCAGTCCGCCACACTACAAAAACACACCCTTTGTGGGTTTGATGGTAAGGTTGGCATTGGTGCAGAGAGTATGGAGGGCAGTGCGTTCAGAGAGGTTAAGGGTCAAGAAGGAGAGAGGAGTGCTGAAGTTGAACTGGTTGATGTCTCATCAGCAAATTGAGATTTAAAGATACAGAGCAGACAGAGAACCTGAGTGGGGTGTCCAAGAAGAGGAGGAGGGTTGGAGATGGCGGAAGGGGTCATCAGTGCGGGGCGTGGAATTCTTGCCAAAGAATTGGGCTGGGAGACGAAAACGATGTTACAAGAGCTTGGCGTCATGGCAGGCACGGAACTCCCTGAGGTACGGGACATAGGTAAGGCCTTTGCTGAGGACAGAACGTTTGGCCTCAGAGAGGGTAAGGTCAGAGGAAATGGTGCAGACATGGCAGGGATTAGAGCTGGGATCAGAGGGGGGAAAGGAGAGTTGGTGTTGCCAGAGAGTAGGTGACAAATGGGTGTTCAGGGAAGGTGATGCAGCAGTGATGAAAACCTTGGCCTGGAGGCTGAGGTCCAGGCTGGACGCAGAGCTAGAGACCTTGCAATTTGCAGTCTGAAGGCATCTGGGGTTGTAGGACTAGAGTTGGCGGCGGTGGAACCCAAGGTCTGGATTCGCTCAGGGTCATTGGAACCGAGGGTGGCAACAATTGTGTCACTGGTCCAGAGACATCCAGGGCTGTTGGAGCCGGGGTTGGAATCGGTGAGATCTGTGGTCTGGGGATGTATGATTGAATTGAGGTCCATGTGGGTGGCAGTAAAGACTGTGGTCTGGGGCCATCCAGGGCCCCCATATTGGATTTACTCAGCAAGTCTGATGGTATCTATGGGGAGAGTCATAGTCATACTTTATTAATCCTGGGGGAAATTGGTTTTCGTTACAGTTGCTCCATAAATAAACAGTATAGCCTTTCAGCTGCCTTAGTTTCACAGTTTAATAGCTCCAATTTTATGATAAATTAATTGAATAGATTAATCATTTTAGTTATTCATTTTCTTTGCAAGCATCTTGGTGATAGAAAGTCAGCTTTAAGGGTATCACTTCTTAACAACATCATCATGATTATTTTAACATTTTATTAATCTATCTTTTTAAATTCAGAATTTATGCACGGGGGGAAAACAAGAAAGAGTAAATATTATGCAATAGTTTAAGTGACTGGAGCTAAAGGATTTGGGGTTCTTGTGCAGAGATCCTTGAAAGCAACAAGTTGATTAGAAAAGGCAGTTAGGAAGGTTTATTTGACATTGTATGTTGAAAGTATAGATCTAGTTGATGCAGACTTTTCCCTATCAATCCAATGGTTTGACTATAGATTCTAGTTAAACATTATTATTTATACACACTATTTATAGTGAGCATGTTTTTCATTACAGTTTTGTGATAATAGCAGGGCTATATATAGTTTGCTTGCTAATTAAAGATGATGTACCTTATATGACAGCAGACTTGTCATATTAGCTCACCAGTATAGGAGTTGGGACATTATGTTGCAGTTGTATAAGACATTGATGAGACTGCTCTTGGAGTACTGCGTAGTTTTGGTTATCCTGTTATAGGAAAGAGTGCAGAATGTTACGTACCCCATAACTGGGTTGCCAAACCAGCAGAAATGGACCACTTAGTTGGAGTCTGGTTAACAGAAACTAACAAAGTTTTATTAAAGAAATAAGTAACACAGTACTCTAATCGTAAGGATATAAATGCAACAGGTTAGCAATGATAAAACACACATGTACACAGAACTAGGATAATAGGATCAATCAAGCTCTATCGCAGTCTAGGGGTAAAATGATCAGTCTCAAGTGACGCAGAGTTCAGTTCAGCTTAGTACAGTTCGCAGTAATCGCTGTTGTGCCGTGGGAGAGAGAGAGAGAGAATATGCAAATCTGATTCAGACAGACCTTTGATGTTCTTTGCGGTTAGCTTTCGGGCAAACCCTTTTAATGTCTTCTGTGGTCACGACTGTGACCCCTCCGTTCTGGATACAACCGTTCTTCCGCGGTGAACCTGGCACCCAGGCAAGGGCGAACACACACACCAGGTGCCCGCTGATCGTACCCTTTTTACCCTGTGCATCTATGGTCGGTTCCCGCGACCAGATTTCCAAACTCCCACCAACTTGTGGGGGCACACCGCTCTTCCAGGGTCTCGTTATCTCGTGGTGTGTGTTGTGCCTTAGCGAACCTGTTCTTTTTATTCCCCTGCTGGGGTATCGCCTGTCCAACAAACTTAAAACAGTTCAGGTTCAAAGCAACCGGTCTGTCAATACTCGGAACTGTGTCTCTTTTCGTTAATCTCGCTCTTCTCTCTTATTAGCATTTTGAAGGTTTCTCCATTGTCTCCCTTATCTCTCTCATCAGCATCAATCTTCTGATAACTTGGTTTGTCGTCACAAGAACAAATTTACAAGGTCATTGCCAGGACTAGAAAGTCTCAGTTATAGGGAGAGGTTGGCCAGGCCAGGTTTTTATTCTTTGGAACGTAGAAGAATGAGGTGACCTTATAGGAATGTTTAAGATTATAAGAGGCATAGATAAGGTGGATGGTAACAGGATTTTCTCCAGGGTAGGGAAGTCCAAAACTATGGGGCATAGAGTTAAGGTGAGAGGAGAAAGGGTTAAAAGGGAGCTGAGGGGCAACTTTATCACATGGTGGGTATATGAAATGAACTGCTAGAGGAAGTGTTTGAGGCAGGTGCAGTAATATTTAAGAAGCACTTGGACAGGTACGTGGAGGGAGAGGATTAGATGGGTATGCGCTGAATAAAGGAAATTAGGAACTAACTGGGTGGGCACTAGGTATGCACGGACTTGTTGGATTGAAGGGCCCGTAGCCATGCTATATTGGCCAATGACTGTAATATTCTTACAGCTTTTTTAATGAAGCAGGTTACCATATTTATTTACAAAACAGTTTTAAGTAAATTTGCACATTACAGAAATTGAAAGATTAAAACCTAGATGTTGCATTTTGACCAGAAGACCATAAGGTATAGGAGTAGAATTAAGCCATTCAGCCCATTGAATCTATTCTGCTATTTAATCATGGCTTTTTTTCAATCCCTTTTTCCTGTTTTCTCCCCATAATGTTTAACCCTCTTACCAATTAAGAATCTACCAATCTCTGCCTAAAATACATCAAATGACTTGGCCTCTATAGGTCTCTGTGGCAACAAATCCCACAGATTCAATACCCTCTGACTGAAGAATTTCCTTCTTATCCAGTTTTAAAGCGACATCCCTTCATTCAGAGGCTGTACCAACACAAAGGGATCCAATATGACAGTGATGTCATTTCGCTTTGAACAACATCGAGAGTGCTGACTTACCATAGGGATTGAAACATCAAGTCCTAGTAGCTCTACTAATGCTGCACTAGATGTTGGACCTGAAAATCTCTACCATATTTGATGCCCATGTTGATAATGTTTTAAAAGTACTTATTGTGCATCTGATAACTTCATTTCATTTTGCAAGGTCTTAAATTGCCAGTGTTAACCAGGTTTTAAGCACATTCTAACAAGATTATGTTTTATTTGCTGCATTTACTCTATAATATGGCTATTTTAGTAGCCACTTGGAACTTCATCTGTTGCTGCTTTATAAAATTGGTTAGACCCAGTCTATCGCACACAAAGCCATGTTGGCTATCCCTAAGCAGGCCTGTCTCTCCAAATAGTTATGTGTTCAATCCCTTGGAATACATTCCAATAGTTTACCCACTACTGATGTTGGGCTCATTGGCCTACAATTTCCCAATTTATTCTTAAGAGTCTTTCTTTAACAATGGATACACATCAGCTATTCTTCAATCCTCTAGCACCTTGCCTGTGGCTAAGGACATTTTAAATTTCTCTGCTTGGACCCCTGCAATTTCTACACTAGACTCCCACAGGCCCTGGAGATTTATCCACCTAATTTGCCTGAAGCACCTCCTCTTCTGTAATCCATATACAGTCCATAACTTCACTGCTGTTTTGCTTCACTTCTATAGACACTGTGTCAGTCTCCTGAGTAAATACATTTAAAATCCCCCCATCTCATTCAGCTCCATACATAGATGGCCATGCTGATCTTCAAGACCAATTTTGTTCCTTGCTATTCTTTTGCTTTTAATATATTTGTAGATGCCAAATATATAGAAAAATATATATTTGTAGAAGGTTCCCTTTCACCCTATCTGCCAGAGAAACCTCTTGTCTTCTTTTAGCCCTCCTAATTTCCCTCTTAAGTGTTCTCTTGCATTTTTATATTCCTCAAGTATCTCATTTGTTCTTTGCCACTTGTACCTGCTATGCACCTCCTCCTTCTTCTTAACCAGGGCCCCAATAGCTCTCGAAAACCAAGGTTCCCTAAACCTGTTAGCCTTGCCTGTTATCCTGACAGGAACAGACAAACACTCCACTCTTAAATTTCCACTTTTGAAGGCCTCCCACTTACCAAGCATACCTTTGCCAGAAAACAAGCTATCCCAATCCACACTTGCCTTTCTCCAATTTTGATCCTCAACTTGAGGACCAGTGTTCCCTCTCTCTCTCTCACACACACACACATCTTTGTCACCCATCCTGTCTTGTACCGCTATATATTAAGGAAATTTTCCTGAACACATTTGGCAAACTCTATCCCATCCATCTATTTTACAGTATAGAAGTCCCAGTCAATATGTGGAAAGTTAAAATCACCTACAGTCACAACCTTATTTTTCCTGCAACTGTTTGCTACCTCTCTACAAATTTGCTCTTTTAAATCCTGCTGACTATTGGGTGGTCTATAATGTAATCCCATTAACATGGTCATCCCTTTCTTATTCCTCTATTCAACCCATATAGCCTCAGTAGATGAGTCCTCCAGTCTGTCCTGTCTGCACACTGCAATGTTAATTTTCCTGACTAGTAATGCTACCCTCCCCCTTTAATCATACCTGTTCTATTACGTCTAACACAACAGAACCCCAGAACATTGAGCTGCCAGTCCTGACCCTCCTGCAACCAAGGCTCACTGATATCTACAATGTCATAATTTCCCTTTGTTCCATCAACTCCTAACAAAATGATGGTGAAACATCAAGTTTTGTGCCTCTTTTATGACTTTTTAAAAGAACCTTGGATTAAGACACCAGAATCCAACTCAGCCCTTCCTTGTTGTGATCTCCTCCTGAAATACGTTTGCCTGTGTTTGTTTTGGTACAACATTCTGATATATGCCTGCCTCATTTTTTTTTTCAACTTTCTCTTTTAAATTTAATTAATTTAAGTCTAATATTGTGTCTCTTGCTCATCATTAGCACAACCTGGTGTTAAACCTTGTGGTTAGGACTGTATATTTGAGCAAAATAATTAATCCATCTGCATTTGAATCTAAAGTTTGTTGAGCTATCAATTATTTTGCTTTTTAATACTCCTTTAATCTGTTTACTGTTCTATTAGTTGCTTTATTTGATTTTGAATGATGACTTGGGATCAGGGCACACTAAATTTAAGGAAACAAATAAACTTGTGGTAACCTGCGGTCCATTATTGGTTTTCCACTGACTTGACTTCCAGAGATTTGATATGTAGATTTATCAAAATTAAATAATTTTCCCTATTATTTTGGCAATATTCAATATTTTCTACTGAAATAGTATTGCTGGCCATTTCCAAGATTGGGTAATGCATAGATCAGATCTGGAAAAACTCAGCAGGTGAGGTAGCACTTAATATTGGGCACCAGACTTTTTCCCCACAGATGCTGCCTGACCAGAGTGTTTTCACAAAGGATATCTAAATGAGCTGTTGCCATGTCAGCTGCAGCGGTGAAACTTTTACGTGGCTTATTTTCTCACCAGCTATTGGAGATGCCAGCTACTTTCCATTCAATGTGCATTGAGGTATTGAAGGATTTGGCAACTGGAAGCATGCTGAGTCCATACAGGAACATTGAGAGAAACCTGGAACAATGGAATTGTATGATAGCATACATACAGCATGTAAAGATGATGTACGCTGTTGTGGAGCTAAGAAGACAATTTCATTCCCTAAGAACAGAGATGAGGAGGAATTTCATAAACAGAAGAAATTCTATAGATGCTGGAAATCCAGAGTAACACACACAAATGCCAAAGGAACTTAGCAGGCTAGGCAGCATTTATAGAGAAGAATAAAGAGCCTACATTTCAGGCCGAGATACTTTATCAGGATCCCCTATTGGGTCTGGGCCCAAAATGTCGGGTGTTTATTGATCTCCATAGATGCTGACTGACCTGTGAGTTCCTCCAGCATTTTGTGTGTGTAACTGAGGAGGAATTTCTTTAATGAGTGGGTGGAGCAGATGGAGCTATGTTATCCTCTCACCAATGATCAGATTAAACATAGTCAGATTTGTTTAGCTTTTGTTTGAACAAAATACATAAGGAAAAATTTACTTCATGACTGTGTTGACTGTCCATCAATCTCAATGATGGCAATTGTGTTTCTGCAGCTCATCTCATGTGTTTTTTGGAGGTGACTGTAGAGGCCAATTCTTGAACGGCATAGACGTTCACAGTGGGGACAAGGGAGTTGTCCTGATTCCATGGGCACGGCTGTTGCTGCTACCGCCCTCTTCTTTTGGGCAGTGTCCAAGTTTGCATGATGCCTTATCTTCAAAGCTACTATGAGCAAGTTTAATTAACCAGTTCTGTCTCCTGCCCTGTGTTCCAGGTGCTGGGGAGCAAGCCCGTGTAATGCCCTGGTTAAGATTTTTACTGCTATGCTGCGAGGTAGTTTATATTAGCAGTTTTCTGTAAAAGAGGTATGCCACGCTGGGAGGTGTGTTTTGGCTTCGGCTAAGATGATGACCTTTGCTGCCCAACTGTGAGTCAGCTAACCAGGATTGTGGGATGTAAGAGAAGGTTCTGGAGAGCTGTGGGGAAGAGTTTTCTGAAGGACAGTAGTCTGGTTTGGGGTCCTTTGGTGTGCGCTGTGAGTGAGGCACAAGGAAAAATGCCGCAGAATGCCATTGGAAGGAAAGTCCCCATTGCAAGAAGTGCTTTGTGCACATTAATGGCTCCAAGGAGGAAGGGCCAGTACTCCTGAGAGAGCTAGTTCATTCGAGATGGTCTTCAAGGGGAGTTCAGAATGTGGTGGGTGCTTTCATGCAGACCGTAGGTCCAGCACGTGTAAAGAGATACACCCCCGAATACTCCAGTATGAGCTCCAACGTTTATGTGTACGTTGGACTGGTTTAACACTAAAGGGCCCTTTCATTTTCCTTTTCTTTTTCTGTAACTGTTTTTTAAAGTTGAAAATTTAGTGCATATACTTTCTTTATAATTTTCTGCTGGTGTACTATCTATTATTTCTTGACGACCGATAACTGTGTATGGGCAGTATTTACCCAGCATTTACTGAAATTGGGGCATATTTGATCAGAACATCATGTTTGGTTGAACCCCAAATGATACTAACTCTAGACATATATTATTTATGAAAGGTGGCCTTCTTACCACTGAGACATATGGCTATGACCAGAGATAGCTAATGAGCCAAGTCTGTATACAAGCTGCGGTGAGAGGGTTACACCTGCTAAAAAGCAAAGCTGGCTTTCCCACAGTCTTTATACCTCTTATCAGTTCTGCCACGGCTTCTGCTTCCTGACAACTGGGCATAGAGCAGCTGCTTAGGGATTCCGGAGTCCTCCATGCATTTAATATACCTGGTCCATTTCAGGATCATGACCTCAATACTGGTAGTTTTTGCTCTATTGACGACGTCCAGGTTTGTGATATGGTCATGCTAACAGATACCCATAATGGATCTCAGGCTGCACATGTGTTAGTGCTCTAGCAGTTTGAGGTGCCTTTTGTTTACAGTTCATGTTTCACAACCATACAGGAGGAGAGTGAGAACAACAGCCTTGTACATTAATCCAAGTGAACATTTGGATATTGTGCTGGCTTAGCACATGTGATCACAGGCAGTCCAGGCTCTGACTGGCCTTGAAAATCCTGGCATTGATTTCTTTATCTAAGGAACCATCTTCTGCGAGGTATTTACATTCCTTTACGACCTCGGTGTTGTGCCTTTGATGGTGATGGAAGGCAGTGCAGCAGCCGATCCAGGAGTAGGCTGAAATAACGCCTCTGTTTTGTCTGGGTTGATGGTGAGGCCACACAGATGTGAGGCTTCTGCAAACCTGTCAATAACCAGCTGCAGATCAGATTCCACATGGGCCAGTAGAGTGTAGTCTTCCACATAGCGTGCTTCGAGGTTGACTCTTTTAACTGTTTTAGATTTGGATTTTAGGCAATGCAGATCAAATAATGATCCAACAAATCTGAACTGTAAGTATACACTGTGGCGACCCACTTTCTACACAAGCGAACTGTCTCACAAAATAGCCCGTGCGCGGCAAGGGACTTTTGTAATGCACCTCTGATGTTATTTCCGCCTGGAGAGGGCTGGAAGGGAACTGCTTAAAATCCAGTGCCACAAAGTTTGAATAAACGAGTCTCGAGTGCAACTTACAGACTGCGTGTCATTATTTCTACCTCTGTGTGTAGCACATCGCTACATTGGTGACCCCGACGGTCCAGATGGGATTTGGACCAAAGATGATTGACTCTTCTTCATCTGTTCACGCAGTTTCGCTAAAACTGCCAACTTTCTGGACGCTGCGACCACGCGTGTGGTTTGACCAAGCAGAAGCCCAGTTCCAGATTCGGCAGATATCTTCGGATTCCACACGTTACTATTACGTGGTGAGCTCCCTTGACCAGGAGACAGCTGCCCAGGTTGAGGATTTCATACAGTCACCCCCAGAAGGCAAATATGCAGCATTCAAAGCGCTGCTCATAGGGACCTTTGGCCTCTCACGGCGTGAGCGAGGTGCCCGCTTGCTGCACCTGGATGGATTGGGAGACAGGCCACCATCAGCATTAATGAACGAGATGCTGGCCCTGGCTGAAGGACACAAGCCCTGCCTCATGTTTGAGCAGGCGTTCCTAGAACAACTGCCCGAGGACATACATCTGCTGCTGGCCGACTCAGATTTCAGTGACCCCCGGAAGGTGGCGGCCCGGGCAGACGTGCTGTGGAAAGCCAAGAGGGAGAGCGGGGCGTCCGTCGGACAGATTACCAAGCCACGTGCCCAACAGAAGGCCAGACCAGGCCCGGCAACGGAGCGCACAACCCAGACGAAGGAGTGAGGAAGCCAATGAAGAATGGTGTTTCTACCACCAGCGGTGGGGCACAGAAGCCTGCCGTTGTCACCCACCCTACAAGTTCCCGGGAAACGCCAGGGCCAGCCGCCACTAATGGCTACGGCAGCTGGCCACCAGGACAGCCTCCTGTACGTCTGAGACAAGCAATCGGAACGCCGCTTCTTGGTCAACGCTGGAGCGGATATCAGCGTCTTACCCCCGATGGGGTATGACACCTGCAACAGGGTGACGGGACCCACCCTGAGGGCCGCAAACGGCAGCACGATTCGGACCTACGGCACCCGCACAGTGCAGCTACAGTTCGGCCCCAGCCGGTTCACGTGGGACTTCACACTGGTTGCTGTGGCCCAATCACTCCTGGGGGCGGACTTCCTGCGAGCCCACAGCCTGCTGGTCGACTTGCAAGGGAAAAGACTGGCCCATGCCAAGACTTTCCAGACGTTCTCCCTGGGTGAAGCCAAGTTGCCGGCCCCACACCTGCGCTCCATCATGCTGTCTGACAATGAATTCACCAGAATCCTGGCGGACTTTCCATCGGTTCTGGCACCGCAGTTCACGGCAGCCATGCCTAGACACTGAGTACAGCACCACATTCTGACCCAGGGACCACCCCTCCATGCCCACGCACGAAGGCTCCCCCTGGACAAGCTCCGCCTGGCGAAGGAGGAGTTCAAGAGGCTGGAGGAATTGGGGCTCAGATGGCGGTCTGACAGCCTACGGGCCTCCCCCTTGCACATGGTGCCCAAAGCAGCCGGGGGCTGGGGACCATGTGGCCACTACCGCAGGCTGAACGAGGCTACAACTCCAGACCGCTACCCCGTGACGCACATACAGGACTTTGCAGCAAACCTGCATGGGGCAAGCATCTTTTCCAAAGTAGACCTTGTCCAGGGGTACCATCAAATCCCGGTACACCCTGAAGACATCCCCAAAACAGTAATCATCACCCCGTTCGGCCTGTTCGAATTCCTTCGAATGCCGTTCGGCCTGAAGAATGCCACACAGACGTTCCAGCGACTAATGGATGCGGTGGGACGTGACCTGTACTTCGCGTTCATCTATTTAGACAACATCCTCATAGCCAGCAGGAGTCGTCAGGAGCATCTGTCCCACCTCCGCCAGCTCTACTCCCACCTGAGTGATTTCGGCCTCACGATCAACCGGTCAAATGCCAGTTCGGACTCAACACCATCGACTTCCTGGGCCACAGGATTACCAAAGATGGGGCAACACCTCTGCCCTCCAAGGTAGACGCGATCTGCCACTTCGCCCAGCCCAACACAGTCAAAGGCCTGCAGGAGTCCGTTGGTATGGTGAACTTCTACCACCGCTTCCTCCCCTCAGCAGCCCGCATCATGCGCCCTTTGTTCACCCTGATGTCAGGTAAAGGCAAGGACATTACTTGGGACGAAGAGGCCGCGGCCGCTTTCGTTAAAGCCAAGGAAGCCTTGGCAGACGCCATGATTCTGGTGCACCCCAGAACGGACGTTCCAACCGCCCTCACAGTGGACGCATCCAACACAGCAGTCGGTGGGGTGCTAGAGCAACTCATCGAGGGGCGCTGGCAACCCTGGCGTTCTTCAGCAGGCACCTACGGCCACCGAACTCAAGTACAGAGCATTATAGTTGACCCTCGCATTCACGAAGGTGTCCGATCCCTGGTCGGCTCGCCAGCAGTGACATCTGTCCTACATCTCTGAGTACACGACGGACATCCAGCATGTCTCAGGAAAGGACAACGTCGTGGCAGACGCACTCTCCAGATCAGTTATCCAGGCCCTGTCCCAGGGGGTGGACTATGCAGCACTGGCGGAGACGCAGCAGGCAGATGACGAGATGCCCAGCTACAGGACCACAGTCTCGGGTTTGCAGCTGCAAGACTTCCTCATAGGCCCAGGTGAGAGGACCCTCCTGTGTGACGTGGCTACCGGCCAACCTTGCCCCATCGTCCCAGCAGCCTGGCGGCGGCGAGTTTTCAACTCCATACGTGACTTGGCACACCCAACTATCAGGACAACTGTCCAGATGGTCTCCAGCAAGTTCGTGTGGCACGGACTTCGCAAACAGGTCAGCGAATGGGCCAAAATGTGCACTCAGTGCCAAACAGCCAAGGTGCAGCGGCACACCAAAGCCCCGCCGCAGCGGTTCGAACCCACCTGCCGGAGGTTCGACCACATTCATGTGGATATTGTGGGGCCCCTGCCAGTGTCGCGAGGAGCGCGGTACCTCCTAACTATGGTAGACTGGTTCATGAGATGGCTAGAGGCGGTCCCGCTCAATGACACCACCGCCGATTCCTGCGCCTGAGCGCTGATTGCAAACTGGGTAGCACGCTTCGGGATACCAGCCCACATTACCTCCGACAGAGGCGCCCAGTTCACCTCCAGCCTGTGGTTGACTGTGGCCTGCCTGTTGGGAACACAATTACACCACACAACTGCCTACCACCCACAGTCAAACGGACTAGTGGAACGCTTCCACCGTCACTTAAAGTTGGCTCTCATGGCCCCGCCTGAAAGGGCCTAACTGGGTGGACGAGCTTCCCTGGGTCCTGCTTGGAATCCGCACAGCACCCAAAGAGGATCTGCACACCTCGTCGGCTGAGCTGGTGTACGGCTCACCCCTGGTCGCCCCAGGAGAGTTCATACCAGCCTCAAGGGGACAAGAGGAAGAACCCGCAGCAGTCCTGGACAGACTACACGAAAGGCTTGGCAACCTGGCCCCTGTACCGACTTCACAGCACGGACAGATCTCGACCTGCGTACCCAAAGACCTGCAGAACTGTAAGTTTGTATTCGTACGAAGGGGCGCACACCGGGCACCGCCACAGCGGCTGTACGAGGGGCCATTCAAAGTGATCAGTAACAACGGGTCCACGTACATTCTGGACATTGGGGGGAAAGAGGAGGTTTTCATGGTGGACCGACTCAAACTGGCCCATGTGGACTTGGCGCAGCCGGTCGAGGTTCAGGCACCTCGGCGCGGAGGCAGACCGCCCAAACAGAGACTGATCCAGACTGTGGACATTGGGAGTGTATCGCCGGTTCTGGGGGTGGGGAGGGGAGGGTTATGTGGTGACCCACTTTTTACACAAGCAAACCGGCTCACAAAATAGCCCGTGCGCGGGGAGAGACTTTTGTAACGCACCTCTGACGTCATTTCCGCCCGGAGAGGGCTGGAACAGAACTGCTTAAAAGCCAGTGCTGCGAAGTTTGAATAAACGAGTCTTGAGTGCAACTTACAGACTGCATGTCATTATTTCTAGCTCTGTGTGTAGCTCATCGCTACAACACCATGTTCAAAGTCCATGACCACGTGAGTACGCATGTGAAAAAGAATTTGAACGGCATGGAGAAACAAGAATGAAAATGATTTTTCATAAAAACAAAAATGATTTTTGGAGCTTGGAACAGCAGAACTCTGATAGACAATGATAATAGTGAGAGACCTGAGCGAAGAAGGTCCCCATGGCACGAGATTTACCTTGTTACAACATTGACTTTGCCATGTTGAGCGAGAAGCGACTTGCAGCAAAGGTTCTATTTCTGAGCCTAAGGGCGGTCACACCTTCTTTTGGAAAGGTAAACCAGAAAACAAAGATCAAAATTATGAAGTAGGATTAGCCAACAAGACCTTGCTCCTGCGTCAGCTACCAACACTCAACTTGCGTCAATGAATACTAATCACACTTCGCTTTCTGCTCAACCGCTCTCACCACATCATGTTTATCAGTGCTTATGCAAATACTATGACATGCAGTGATGAAATCAAAGAGATCTTTTATGCCAACCTTAGATAAATCATGAAAGCAACACCACCAAGTGATAAGCTCACCCTGATAGGCGTCTTCAATGCCAGGGTAGGCAATGACCCCCAACAACTGGAAAGGGATACAAGGACATCACAGTGCTGATAAACTCAACACCAATGGCTTACTGCTGCTCAGTTATGTGCTGAAAATGATTTGGCTATCACTAACACTATCACTTTAGACAAACTGAGAAATACAAAACAATATGGATACAACCCAGATCCGAGCAATGGGACTTGATTGATTGCATCTTTTGTTGCAGATGGGACACTCGTGATTTTAAGATTACTAGAGTAATGCATAGAGCAGAGTACTGGGCTAATCATCGCCTGGTTAGATCAATCCTCTCACTGCACATCGTCCAACTGCATCAAAAGACACCAGAAGGAATTCGACAACCTCTTGATACCGAGAAGTCACAGCACCATAAACATCAAGTGCAGTCTGTAAACAGCCACGCATTGGTGTCCCACAGGGCCCTGAATGGAAGCAAACCACTGAAGTGGGTTCTATACAGGTAAAGTCTGCCCTGGGATCAAAAAAGAGAGCTCATCCAGATTGGATTGACAAAAATGATGAAACTATCATGAGGATACTGGAAGAGAAGCAGAAGGCATTTCTCACATGGCAAAACAATGTTCCTTCTATGCCGAAACATGATCAAACATCTTCAGAGGCAAGCACTATACAGAATGTGAACTGAATGGTAGGAGAGAAGGGCAAAGGAAATCCACTGCTCCGTTGTCACCGAAAACTTTAAGGTGCTCTTCAATGCCTTTACATCAATCTATGGGCCACACAAGCCATGCTCCATATCCCTTCTGTCAGTAGGTGTCACAGTCCAGCTCAGAGAGAAAAAGAGCATTAACGACAGGTGGAGAGAGCACTTCAGCAACTTGTTCAACAGGCCCTTTGCCGTAGACCAGGCTGCACTCCATCAGATCCCCCAGAAATCCACTGCTGACAGTCTCGACCTCCCTCTTACCATGGTTGAGGTCAAACAAGAGATTGCTCACTTAAATAAAGCCTCTGGAGAGGAAGGAATCTCTGCCAAGATCTTCAAGTCAAAGGGCCCAGCAGCGCTCAGGGTCTTCCATGACATTCTGATGAATATCTGCGAAGATGTAGACATGCCCAATGAATTCAAAGACGTTTTGATTGTACTTCTTTTAAGAACAAAGGCAGCAAAGCTGACTGTGGAACTACTGTGGCATCTTGCTGCTGTCGATCACTGAGAAGATCCTAGTCCATATCATTCTCAACCGCCTAATCACCACCATACGAGAGAAGAACCTGCCTGAGACACGGTGCAGGTTCTGCCCTGGAAGAAGCACCATCGATATGACGCTCACTGCCCGTCAGGCTCAAGAAAAATGTATTGAGCAGAGCCTGGATTTGTACATTGTTTTCACATATTTAATCAAGGCCTTTAGCCCAGTTAATAGAGAAGCACTCTGAACAATCTTTTCAAAGTTGGGACGCCCACACAAGTTCGTCATTCTTACTCACCTCTTCCACGATGGCCTTGTCCCCCCAAATGGAACCTCAGAGCTGTTCAGTGTCACAGACACCATGAAGCAAGGGTGTGTACCTAATGCCTAAGGGAATGATAAAATCTTGATTGCAACAAAAAGCAGGAAGTGTACCCTGTGGTTTAGATGCATGAAAAAGAGTAAAGTTTTAATTCAGAATTAAACTGTATTCAACAAAGCCTGTCAGTTCTCCAATCGCTTTACACCTATGACTCTGTGGCTAACCACAGCTCCAATGCCATATTCAAGATTGCTGATGACACCACTGTTGTGGGCTGAATCAAAGGTGGTGACAAATCAGCATACAGGAGGGAGATTGAAAATTTGGTTGAGTGCTGTCATAACAACAATCTCTATTTCAATGTCATTAAGACCACGGAACTAATTATAGACTTCAGGAGAAGGAAACCAGAGGTCCATGAGCCATTCATCATTGGAGGATCCGAGGTGGAGAGGGTTAGCAACTTTAAATTCCTGGGTGTTACTATTTCAGAGAACTTGTCCTGGGCCCAGCACGTAGGTGCAATTGCAAAGAAAGCATGGCAGTGCCTCTACTTTCTTAGGAGTCTGCGGAGATTCAGCATGACATCTTAAAAATTTGACAAACTTCTATAGATGCGTAGTGGAGAGTATGTTGACCGGCTGCATCACAGCCTGGTATGGAAACATCAATGCCCTTGGATAATCCTGCAAAAGTTAGTGGATTTGGCCCAGTACGTCACAGGTAAATCCCTCTCAGCCATTGAACGCACCCACATGAAATGCTGTCATATGAAAGCAGCGTCTATCATCAGAGATTCCCACCAACTGGGTCATGCTCTCTTCTTGCTGCTGTCATCAGGTAGAAGGTACAAGAGCCTCAGGACTCATACCACCAGGTTCAAACACAGTTACTACCCTTCAGTCATCAGGCTCTTAGATAAAAGGGTGTAACTACACTCATTTGCCCCATCATTGAAGTGTTTCTACAAGCAATGATCTCACTCTAAGGACTATTTATCTTGATATTTCATGTTCTCGTTATTTTTTGCTATTTTATATTTGCATTTGCAGAATTTGTTGTCTTCTGCACTCTGGTTGATCTTTCATTGATCCTGTTATAGTTACTATTCTATAGATTTGCTGAGTATGCTCACAAGAAAATGAATCTCAGGGTTGTAAGTGGCGACATATGTACGTTATTCTCTTTTCAATATTTTTATTATTATTAATTTCTACATAAAGAATACAGAGTACAAGAAGTATATAAGTCAATAAAAGATAAAATACCAATACATATTTGAATTACACTTGCAACCTCATTACACTATATTTATGTAAATTAAATTAAATCATAATATTGAAACATGATAATCATATGTACTTTAATAATACATTTATTTTGACCTCTGAGCTCCTCCAGCAGTTTCTGTGTGTGGTACAAAGATAATTGGCTATTTGACAACTGCATATCATGAAATGTCACTCAGGAGAAAGAGACAGAACTTTAAAATCATTTACACACTGACACAAATTTCTCAGAACTGATTTTGAAACAATCAAGTTTAAGTTGAAACATATAGGCCACATTAAGATAGCTTAAGGCTCAGGAGGGGTAATACTTTGCATTGATTGCTGAGAGAAGGGATAAATTTAAAAAGGAGCACCGGAAAATCTATAATATACAATTTTTTCCCCACGATATTATGATTTTATTGTATTTGCCATACTTATGATTTAATTGGGGAAATAAAGAAGTAAGCATACAAACCAAAAGAGGCTAAATCAATTCAGGTGTCCCCCGCTTTTCGAACGTTCGCTTTACGACACCTCGCTGTTACAAAAGACCTGCATTAGTTACCTGTTTTCGCTAACAGAAGGTGTTTTCACTGTTACAAAAAAAGGCAGTGTGTGAAAAAAGGCAGCGAGCGATAAAAGGCAGCCAAGCTCCTCCCCCGGAACTGCATTCTAGCCAGCATTGCTTAAACACGTTCCTGTGAGCATCTGTGCTTTATGTCGATTTATTTTGAGGATCCGTTAGCAAGATGAGTTCTAAGGTATCGGAAAAGCCTGAAAGAGCTCGTAAAGGTGTTACACTTAGCGTAAAACTAAGTGTTTCGATTGTGGTGAACAAAGTAAGGACAAAGTGAGTATAGCTTGTGGAAGCTGACGAAGATGATGTTGAAGAGGTTTTGGCATCCCATGACCAAGAACTGATGGATGAAGAGCTGATGCAATTGGAAGAGGAAAGGATAACAATCGAAATCGAATGCAGTAGTGAACGGACTGAAAGTGAAGTCGTCCAGGAAATGAATGTGAAACAACTGCGTGAGATTTTTGCTGCAATTGACAACAATAATTGCAGAAAAGTACGACTTTAATTTTGAAAGGGTACGTAGGTTTAGGGCACATTTGCAGGACGGTTTGAGTGCTTACAAAGAACTGTATGATAGAAAAATGCGCGAGGCTAAGCAGTCAAGCATACTGTCATTTTTTAAGCCTTCCACATCAGCCACAGCAGACGACGAACCTTGACCGTCAACATCGAGACAGGCAGACAAAGAGGAAGATGACCTGCCTTCCCTGATGGAAACAGACGACGTTGAGATGACACCCTAGTGTCCCACCACCCCAGCCTCCGACGACTCAGCCTAACACACCATCATCAGTGTGCTTGCTGTCTTCCCGATTCCGGTAAGTGATACTACACTGTTCATACATTATTCCTACTTCATATAGGCTGTGTATTTTTATGTGTTATTTGGTATGATTTGGCAGCTTCGTAGCTTAAGGGTTACTGGAGAGAGTGTTTCTGCGGAGAGCGCTTGCGCCCAGTGTTTCTGCAGAGAGCACTTGCGTGAGGTTTTCGCTATGGTGGGCAGTGCAGCAATGATTGCAGAAGAGAATTTCTACTTTATATAGGCTGTGTATTTATCATATCATTCCTGCTTTTACTATATGTTACTGTTATTTTAGGGTTTATGTGTTATTTGGCATGATTTGGTAGGTTATTTTTCGGGTCTGTGAATGCTCACAAATTTTCCCCATATAAATAAATGGTAATTGCTTTTTCACTTTATGATATTCCGGCTTACGAACCGTTTCATAGGAACACTCTACCTTCGGATGGTGAGGGAAACCTGTATATGATCCATTAAGGGGTGTTAAAGGAGAGGACATTCAAATTGTAAGATTAGTTTCTCACAAAGATTTAGCAAGTACTTTAAAACAGCCAGAAATGCAAGTAGTAACTGACTCCCAACTTAGAAAACAAATAAATATTTATCAGAGCTCTATATTATAATATTATATTTCTCTCATTTTTATAACATTCTCTATTATGTGAAAATTGAGAAAGTGATTGACATCCTTCTGAAAGCGAAGAAGGATTATGTATGGGATGGATAAGTTTAAAGAAGAACACACTGGAAAATCATTCATATCTATTTTTATCATGAGGATATGTTACTTATAGCAGTTAATTGGGAAATTAAAGAAGCCGTCATGTGACCCAAAAATATTTAAACTCCAGTATGACTCATTGAGGGATTAAATGTTGACATTTAATCAACATGTGTCCTTGTACACAAGGCAGGGAGCTAGAAGTTGCTGGGACCAATAATACAAATTCCTTGTTCACATGTAACAGAGTGATGGGAGTCACTGGATTGGTAATGCTGCCTAAATTTAGGACAGGAATGACAAACCTTTTTGAGAGCATGTGTTCAAATTAGTAATATTCTTCTAAAACATTCTCTCATGCACCATGTTAATTTTAAGCAGAGATTACCACTGATTAATGAATTAGTAACAATAATTATGGACCTTTTTTAAGGAAAGTGGACGTTCTGTTGTTTATTTATATGTATTTTTACGAACAAAAATATAACAGACGAATTGAAATAAATGAAACAACTTAGAAAACCCTATTTTAAATTATTAATATTTTAAAAAAGATGAAAAATAACATCATTTCTAAATAGAATTGTCATTTTACCTCATATATAACATAAGAGATGTGACTATGAAATTGTTAGCTTTTGTACATACAGTTCAGTGCAAAAGTCTTGGGTATATGTAAAAAAAATTCTGTAAAGCGAAGATGCTTTCAAAAACAATGATATAAAAACTTTCTAAGTATCAAAAAATAATCAAAAGAATAGTAAACAATAAAAAAACTAAATCAAATCAACATTTGGTATGAACACCCTTTGCCTTTAAAACTGCATTAATTCTCTTGGGTACACTGTCATGCAGTTTTATAAGGAAATCTGCTGGCAGGATGTTCTAAGCAGCTTTGAGAACTTGCCAGAGTTCTTCTCCAGACTTTGGCTGTCTCACTATTTCTATTTTTCCAGGTAATCCCAGGCAGCCTCAATGATCATCTTTTTGCTTCATCTTAAACAACAGTTCACTCAGGATGGATCAATCATAAACACGTTTATTTTACTTGCAGCAGGGGAAGACTAGCAACGCACAAGAGCCAGTGATAGCTTTGAAGAAACAGACAGTATAGTCACTCCTTTATACACAAGTTCAAGGACAGGGTGCATGCATTCTGTTTACCTGCTTAATCAATGCATTTTGCATTCTTCCTGTAACACACTGGCTGCTCTGCAGTTTGTCAAGGACTCAGGTTCCTTTGACATTATGTTGCACGAACACTGTTAGCAAAGCACCCTGGTACAATACAGGTTCTATTTTGTTACTCCAAGTAAAATACGTTTCCGCATTGAAATCAGGACTCTGCAGAGGCCGTACTATCTGTTGCAGAGCCCCTTGTTCTTCTTTTCATGGAAGATCATCATCATCAGGTGCCATGACCAGTTTGAGCTTTGACTGCCATGGCCCACACACTCCTGTTTCGGGTCAAGTGGATCAGTTCATTGGTATTCATTTCCAGTTCTCTGGCTGCTGTCTCCATCATCATTTGTCTTTGTTTTCCTCTTCCTTTCTTCCCTTCAATCTTTCCCATAGTTACTGTGCATTCTAACTCCTCTTTCCTAATCACATGTCCAATGAAGTTACGTTGCCTTTTCACGATCTCATACATTATTTCTCTTTTTGCGTTTGCTCGGTTCTTGACATCCTTGTTAGATATTCGTTTTGTCCATGATATTCTTTGCATCCTCCTCAAAAACCACATCTCTGCTGCTACAATTCGTTTCCTCATGTTACTAGATATTGTCTAACATTCTGAGCCATATAACATAACTGGATAAACGTAACATTTCAGTACTCTGAGGTGGCTTGTCATGCCTAGTTTAGTATTGGTCAGTATTCTCTTCATTCTCGTACAGGGGTCTTTTGCCATCTCCATTCTTTTTTTGATGTCCAAGTCGCACCTGCCATCCAATGTCACCCAGCTTCCTAAGTAGTAAAAGTTCTGTACTTGTTTTATGTCTTCCCCATTTATTCTCAGCCTGCAGACGGGATTCTCCTTCTTTTTGGATATCACCATACATTCTGTCTTTTTGCAATTGATAGACAGACCCATTTTTGCACTTCAACTTTGATTCCCAAGATGTGTCTTATTTTTTGTAATATTGTTTCACTGTACACATTAAATAAATCAGGGGAGAAAACATACCCTTGTCTAACACCTCTCTTGATTTTCGTAAACTGACTCACTTCTCCATCTATTCTTACAGCGGCAGTTTGTTCCCAGTACAGATTTCTGATTAGGCGGAGGTCTTTCGAATCCAGATCTAGAGTTTTCTGTAATATTTCAAATAACTTATTGTGTTTCACTTCATCAAATGTTTTTGTGTAGTTGATCAAACAAACAAATCATTTTGCATTTGAATAGCTTGTTCTGATAGTATCCTTAACATCAATATTGCGTTTCTTATACCTTTGTCTTTCACAAAACCACATTGTTCTTGGCCTATTTCATTGAAGATACAGTATTCATAAAAGATCAAGGAATAGAAGATAAATAGACTTTTCTCTCAGTGAGACTTTTGTGGCTATGAGTGAATATCCAGTATTCACTCACAAACAACAGAAGAAAAAATGTATGCAGAGCAGATGCAATGCCAGCTGGCCCAACCATTTACTATCTGAATCCTGAAGTGTTCACTCGGTCTGTGAGGCTGTCAAAACATATCATCCAACACTTTCTCACAACTGTCCACCTGGCACAAAACTGGCTTTGAGAAGTTTCAGGTGAAAACGTCTTACTGTTCTCTGGTTGTAAAAAAAAATTCACTGCTTCATTTGACAGTAAAGATAATCATTATGTATCTCTTTATTATGGGTGGAGTTTAAAGAATTAAGAGGCAGCACTGCATGCCACGTGCCAACAATATTTTTGCATGTTCCCTTTTGGTCACATGTACTGTAGATTCACCACCTTCGTTTTAGGGTTTGCAAATCAACACAACAACTAGAGGGAACTTGCAACTATGTAGTTGTGTACATTGGAATTGTTGTCACTCCATTTATGAAGCTAATGCTGAATGAAGACATTTACCTTAACTGAACATTTTGCTTGTGATTTTCATGGTTTGTTTTACTTAATCAGGTATGTCAGAGACTACTGGACTGTTTTTAGAGTTGTTAATCTATGGCACCAGGTGTGGAGATGAGGAAGAATTCCTTCTATCATGAATCTCTGAAATTCTCCACACAGACAGCTCTGAAGGGAGAGTCACTGAATATGTGTAGGACTGGGATGACAGAGCTTTAAGCTACAACGATGTCAAAACTGTTAAAATCTTAGAAATGTGATTTTGAGGTCAAGACTGGATCAGCCAAGAGTTTTTTGAATGGCAGATCTGGTTTGATTGGCCAAATGGGCCTACTTCTACTCCCATTTATTTTCTTAAACCACTCCTATGCAAACCTATATAAATGTCAATTGATGCACAAATATATTTGAGGATCAAAGCAATGTAAAGCAATTGGGTAACTCAGTAAGATCTAAGAAGCACTTACCTTTGTGCAATTGAACCTTCAGTTATCAGGTATAAACTTGACAGGAGGATGGGAACTGGAGTGGTAGGGGCTGATGATGGGGCAGTTGGTTTACAAACAGAGGCAGTGTACACTGATAACAAGGACAGGCTGATGATAGGCCAAAATTGCAATCAGTGGGATGAGTTGCAATGTAAAAGGCAGACAAAATTGAAAAGGGTGATGAATACGTGACTGAAGGTGCTATATTTGAATACATTCAGTATATGGAATACGGTAGATGAAATTGTAGCACAGTTAGAGTGGCAGGTATGATGTTGTGGGCATCACTGAATTGTGGCTAAAAGAAGATTATAGCTAGGAGCTTAACATCCAAGGATACACATTGTGTTGAAAGGTACAGGCAGGTAGGCAGAAGGATAGGGCGGACCTGTTGGTAAAAAATGAAATCAAATCCTTAGAAAGAGGTGACATAGGATCAGAAGGTGTAGAATCATTGTGGGAGGACATAAGAAACTGCAAAGATAAAAAGACCTTGATGGGAGTTATCTACAGGTCTCCGAACAGTAGCAAAGACATTGTCTACAAATTACAAGAGATAGAAAATGCATGTCCAAAGATCAATGTTACAATAGTCATGGTGGAACTCAATATGCAGGCAAATTGGGAATATCAGGTTGGTGCTGGATCCCAAGAGAGAATTTGTATAATGCCTGCAAGATTACTTTATAAGAGCAGATCATAGTTGAGCCTACTAGGGGATCAGCTATTCTGGATTGGGTGTTGTACAATGAACTGGAATTGATTAGAGAGCTTAAGGTAAAGGAACTCAGTGATTATAATCTGATAGAATTCATCCTGCAACTTGAGAACTTTAGAAGCTAAAGCAGTATCTGTATTACAGTGGAGTAATAGGCATGAGAGAGCAGCTGCCAAAGTTGATTGGAAGGGACAAGGATGACGGCAGAGCACCAATGACTGGAGTTTCTGGTAGCAATTCAGAAGGTGCAGATAGATACATTGCAAAGAAGAAGGATTCTAAAGGCAGGATTACACAACAGTGGCTGACAAGGGAAGACAAAGCCAATATAAAAGCCAAACAGAGGGCATGAAATAGAGCAAAAATTAGTGGGAAGTTAGCGGATTGGGAAGCTTTTAAAAACTTAACAGAAGGCAACTAAGTCATAAAGAGGGAAAAGATGGAAACAAAGGTAAGCTAGTCAATAATATTAAAGGGCATACCAAAAGTTTCTTCAGATAAATAAAGAGTAAAGGAGAGGTGAGAGAAGGTATTCTTTAGTTAGAGTCTTCAGCATTTTGGGCATTGAGGGAGAGAGGAAGAGGAGAGCCATCCGCAGTACCACCAATGCGGCAGAGAGGGCCTCAAGATGGCTGTGGCTCAAAAGAGGGGAGCCATGGAGTCATAAGTAGCTAGCCATCTGGACATAAGCTGGGGTCTGATCAGCCCCGGCTGGGTCACCTGGAGGAGGTTGTATGATGTTGAAAGACCCGAAACACCCGATGATTCCAGGAACATCACTGAAGATGTGTCCAGAAGCATCAGTAGATGTATGTACACAGCAGACTGTGGAAAGTGAGGCTGTAGAAGCAATGACTGGGGAGAAGGAAATGGCAGACAAACTGAATAAATATTTTGCATCAATCTTCACTGTAAAAGACACTAGCAGTATGCCAGATGTTAAAAGTATCAGGGAACAGAAGTGAGTGATGTTGCTATTACTAGGGAGAAGGTGCTCAGGAAACAGAAAGGTCTGAAGGTAGATAAGTCACCTGGACCAGATGGACTACAGCCCAGGGTTCTGAATGAGGTCGTTGAAAAGATTGTGGAGGCATTAGTAATGATCTATCAAGAGTCGAAAGATTCTGGCATGGTTCCAGAGGACTGGAAAATTGCAAATATCACTCCACTCCACTCTTCAAGAGCAGAGAGAGATAGAAAGAAGGAAATTAAAAGCCAGTTAGTTTGACCTCACTAATTGGGAAGATGTTGAAGTCAATTTTTAAGCATGTGATTTTAAGGTAGTTGGAGGCATATGATAAAATAGGCCACAGTCAGCATGGTTTCCTTAAGGGAAAAATCTTACTTGACAAATCTTTTAGAATTAAACAAATAACCAGCAGGACAGACAAAGAAGAATTGGTGGATTTTGTGTACTTGGATTTCCAGAAGACCATTCACAAGGTACACTCATGAGGCTGTTTAACAAGTTAAGAGCCCAGGGTATTACAGGTGTAACCCTCTCACTGGGGCTTGTATATAGACTTAGCTCGTTAGCTAACTCTGCTAACAGCCATGTGACTCAGCGGTGAGCAGGCCACCTTTCAGAAGCAATATATTATTGGGTTGGTATGATTTGGGGTTCAACCAAACAGGAACGTCGTGATGTTCCGATTAAATAAACTCCGATTTGAGTGAATGCTGTGTGAATACTGCTCATACACAGTTATCAGTAGCCCAGAAATGACAGATCGTACACCAGCATAAAATTATAAAGAAAGTACTGTATATTTACCAACTTTAAACTTTAACAGTTACAGAAAAAAAGGGGAAAATAAAGGAGCCTATTACAGTTAAACCAGTCCAATGTGCACATAATGTTGCAGTTCATATGGGAGTAGTCGAGGGTGTATCTCTTTACTCAGACGCTGGATGCACCGCATTCTGAGCTCCCCCTCGAAGACCATCTTGAACGAACTGGCTCTCTCAGGAGTATTGCCCCTTCCTCCTTGGAGCCATTCATTTACACAAAGTACTTCTTGCAGTGGGGACTCTCCTTCCACTGGCATTTTGCAGCATCTTCCTTTGTGTCCCGCTCTGTAGCTCCCGCCAAAACACCCGCCCACAGCTCTCTAGAACCTTCTCTCACATCGCACAATCCTGATTGGCTGATACACATTCCTAAGTTGAACAGCATTCCTAAACTGAAGCTAAAACACACCCAGCATGGCACACCACTTTTACAGAAAACTGCTGATATAAACTACCTCATAGCATAGCAATAGAATCCTAAACAGGGCATTACACTCTCTCCCTGCAAAAAATAATCATGTCCTCATGACTTTGGAACTTATTACACCATTACTAATGACGCAGTATTCAAATGAATTTTGTGATTTCTGGACCTCCCCAGTCATTTGTAAATGGAAGTAACATATCTCACTATAGGGATGAGTGCAACACTGTTTCTCTGGTGCATCATATGCCAACCTATCTGGGGGTTTCCTGTCTCAGAGACTTTCTTATCTCATTGTCAGCTTCTTTGGCCTCAGGTACTTCTTGTGACCTTCCCTCTCCACGAGAGGATGCCTCGCCCTGTCTATCACTCGTACCTTCCAGCATTTCATGTCCCTCTGCCCTATTACTGAACTTAGCTTCTTTTAGTTTAAGCAGTACTGCTGAACATCTTCAACCTCTACTGGTGCTAACTGGCGAGATCGCTCTCAGAAAGGTGAGTCTTCTGTCATTCTAATAGTGTGGCAAGTATTCTTGGAGCAACCAATATTAAACTTGTCAATAGAAAAGACATCTTTACATTCCAACATCTTCTCAATTAATCTCCTTTTCCATTCCTCGGGTATAGGTGAGTCACCAAGTTTAGATGACTTTAATGTCAACTTCCTTGATCCAGGAGACTTTCTCTTCTGTTTTTCCCAAAAAAACTAGGCAGTACCATCACAGGAAAAAGATGGGCAATTAGCATTCCATGTCTGAGGGTAACATCTCTTCCTGAGGTGTTCTTGATAATCACTGTCATCCTGTATCCGAAGACAGCCAAAGATTTCTGCATTTCAGGTCTCACTAGCACTCCTGCAGGTAAGCGTGACTCTTCTTCCTGATCATCAGGAGCATCTACCTGGATGGCCGAAGTGTTGGGCACTCTGGCAAATTTGGGGGTTCCCATCACTCTAGCTACTCCTCTAGGATATAACATGACAGGTTTAAACTGGGTCTACCACATAGTTCCTCATTTCTGCTTGGGAGGAACTTGCACCTTCTCAAAAGCAGCTCTGAACACAGGATTAATGGACAAGGTTTTCAAAAAGTCCTCTCCATTTCTCCCCTTGCATGCTCCCGCTAGCCTTCTCAAAATGGAAATATTTGTTCTCACAAGAATGGAAGCTTCACCTTTTTCAACCAGATCTGGGCAGACCAACACTGGTGTGTTAATAGCTTTTGTTACTCCAACATCTGCTTCTGAAAACTCCAGTTTCAACAACAAGTAACCAATGTATGGGTGCTCATTATTATTATGTTACATCTTCAAATTTGACCTACCAAAATGAACCACTTTACACTTACCTGGGTTGAACTCCATCTGCTACTTCTCAGCTCAGTTTTGCATCCTATCAATATCGCACTGTAACCTTTGACAACCCTCCAGACTATCCACAACACCCCCAACTTTTGTGTCATCAGCAAACTTACTTACCCCCCTTCTACTTCCTCATCCAGGCCATTCATAAAAATCACAAAGAGGAGGGGTCCCAGAACAGATCCCTGCAGAACAGCACTGGTCACTGTCCTCCATGCAGAATATGAACTGTCCATAACCACCCTTTGCCTTCTGTGGGCAAGCCAATTCTAGTCCACAAAGCAAAGTCCCCTTGGATCCCATGCTTCCTTACTTTCTGAAGGAGCCTCACATGGGGAACCTTATCAAATGCCTTACTGAAATCCATATACACAACATCCACTGCTCTACCTTAATTGTGTTTTGTTACATCCTCAAAGAATTCAATCAGGTTTGTAAGGCATGACCTGCCCTTGACAAAGCTATGCTGACTAAACCTAATCAGATTATGCCTCTCCAAATGCTCATACATCCTGCCTCTCAGGATCTTCTCCAACAGCTTGCCCACCACTGAAGTTAGACTCACTGGTCTATTATTTCCTGGGTTATCTCTATTCCCTTTCTTGAACAAGGGAACAACATTTGCAACCTTCCAGTCCTCTGGTACTACTCCTGTCCCTATTGATGATGCAAAGGTCATCACCAGAAGCTCAGCAATTTCCTTCCTCACTTTCCACAGTAGCCTGGGGTATATCTTGTCCGGTCCCAGTGACCTGTGTAACTTAATACCTTTCAGAAGCTCCAGCACATCCTCTTTCTTAATGTCTATACACTCAAGCATTTCAGTCTGCTGTAAGTCATCCCCACAATTGCCAAGGTCCTTTTCACTGGTGAATACTGAAGCAAAGTATTAAATACCTCTGCTACCTCCTCTGGCTCAATGCACGTTTCCACTCTAGCTCCTGATTGGTCCTATTCTCACACGGCTCATCCTCTTGCTTGTCACATACTTGTAGAATGCCTTGGGGTTTTCTTAATCTTGCTCGCCAAGGCCTTCTCATGGCTCCTCTGGCTCTCCTAATTTCATTCTTGAGCTCCTACCTGACACCCTTGTAATTTTCTAGAGCTCTAACAGTACCTAGTTTCTTAAACCTTTTGTAAGCTTTTCTTTCCTTCTTAACTAGATTTTTTTACATCCTTTGTAAGGTTCTTTTACCTTACCATCCTTTCCCTACCTCAGTGGAACTTATCTATGCAGAATGCCATGCAAATACTCCCTGAACATTTGCCACATTTCAGCTGTGCATTTCCCTGAGAACATCTGCTCCCAATTTATGTTCTGAAGTTCCTGCCTAATAGCAGCATACGTCCTCCTACCCCAATTAAATGTTTTCCCAAATTGTCTGCTTCTATCCTCTCTAGTACTATGGTAAATGAGATGGAGTGACCATCACCACCAAAATGCACTCCCACCAAGATCTGACACCTGGCCCGGTTCATTTCCAATACAAGATCAAGTACAGCCTCTCCTCTAGTTGGCTTGTCTATATACTGCGTCAGGAAATTTTGCTGAACACACCTAACAAACTCTACCCCATCTCCTTGCTCGAAGGAGATGCCAGTCAATATTAGGAAAGTTAAAATCACCCATCACAACAATCCTATTATTATTGCAGTGTTCCAGAATCTGCTCCTTGATGCCTCTGTTACTATTGGGGGGGGGGGGTCTATAAAAACACTGAGTAGTGTTATTGCCCCCTTTCTGTTTCTGGCTTCCACCCACAATGACTCAGTAGAAAATCCCTCCATGACTTCCTCCTTCCCTACAGCCGTGATTCCATCCCTGATTAGCAGTGCCACACTTCCCCACCTCTTTTGCCTCCATCCCTGTCCCGGATGATCTCAAGTTCATCCAGCTTCAGCTCCAGCTCCTTAATGAGGTCTTTCATGAGCTGGAGTTGGCTGTACTTCCCACAGGTGTAGTCATCAGGGAGACTATCAGGTTCCATGAATTCCCGCATCCTACAGGAGGAGCATTCCACTGCCATATTTGCTGTCCTGCCAGTATCGTACAATGGGCAACCAAGACCAAATCTTCTAACCTGTTTTTTTGGGCTCAGCCTCTTCTCATCGAAGCTTCTTGAGTCAAAGCCTGACACTCCTACTCCCACTGCTGGCCTGTTCCCAACAGTGGCTGCCCTGTTTGCCCCTTTTGTACTTTTATTTAATTCGTGGTGTTCTGCTCCCGATGCCGATTGGATGTCTGGAATGTCTGAGCATCCGTGAAGCTCTCTTTTTATACTAGTTTCGCTGACCTGCGAGTAAACTCTTCGATGTGCTCTGCTCCCGATGCTGATTGGACGTCTGGACATAAATGTCACCACGTACTACCCTGAGATTCACTTTCTTGGAAGCATTCACAGAAAATACACAAAGAAACAGAACAGAATCAATGAAAAGCTGTACACAAAGAAGGACAGACGAACAAACTGTGCAAATGGAAAAAGGAAGAAATGATAATAAACAAGCAATAAAAATCGAGAACATGAGATGAAGAGTCCTTGAAAATGAGTTTATAGGTTGTGGGCCAGTTCAGTACTGGGGTGAGAGAAGTTGAAAAAAGTTATTCAACTGGTTCAAGAGACTGATGGTTGAGGGGTAATAACTGTCCCTGCACCTGGCGGCGTGGAACTTGAGGCTCCTGAATATCCTTGCTGATGGCAGTGCAAGAGAGAGCATGACCAGGATGGTGGGGGGTCCTTGATGATGGATACGTCTTTCCTATGACACTGCTCCTTGTAGATGTGCTCAATAATGGGGAAAGCTTTACCCATGGGCTGTATCCACTATTTTTTGTAGGCTTTTCAGTTCAAGGGCATTGGTGTTTCCATACCTGGCTGTGATGCAAGCAGTCAGTATGCTCTCCACCCCACATTTAAAGAAGTTTGATAACGTTATAGATGACATGCTGAAACTTTGCAAACTTCTTTGCTTACTCTCTTTTTGCACTGCTTTATAATTTTAAAAATATTTTTTCTTGTAACTTACAGTATTTTATGTATTGGACTGAACCGCTGCTGCAAAACAACAAATTGCACGGTCATACAGTATGTCAGAGATAATAAAACTCATTCTGATTGCCAGAACTCAGAGTAGAAACATAGAAAACCTACAGCACAATACAGGCCCTTTGGCCCACAAAGCTGTGCTGAACATGTCCCTACCTTAGAAATTACCAGGCTTACCTATAGCCCTCTATTTTACTAAGCTCCATGTACCTATCTAAATGTCTCTTAAAAGACCCTTAAAAGTACAGAGACATGAATCACTGGGAAAATGCTGGAATGTATTACTAAGGATGTTATAAAAGAGCATTTAGAAACTAATAGAAATGGACATAGTCCACATTGACTTTGAAGAGAAAATCTTTTTTAACAAATCTATCAAGTGTTTTTTTTAATGATTATAACTAGCGTAATAGAAAGGAGGGAATCATCAGATGTGATGTATCTGGATTTAGAAGATCTTTGATAAGGTTCTAAATAAGAGATTATAAAACAAAATTAAAGTGCACGGTATTGGAGGAAATACATTGTCACAGGCCCCTAGCTATTCACAATTTTAATCAGTGATTAGGATGATGGGATATAATGTAATATGTCCAAGTCTGCTGATGGTACAAAGCTAGGCAGCTGTGGGCTTATGAGGAAGATATAGAGAGACTTCCGGGATACAATCAGACAGTGAATATACATATATATGATAGGTAGAACACAATGTGGAAAATGAGTCATCTCATTGGTAGAGGAAAAACATAAGTATATATATATTTTTTTAAATAGTGAGAGACTAAAAGGTGTTAGTGTTCAGGGGGACCTGGGTGTTCTTGTAAATGAATTGCTGAAGAGCAATTCTAGAGAGGATAATTCACTAAATATATCCAATTGGTTTGTGTGGACATTGAGTTAAATGTTAATGATGATCTTATTAAAATGACAGTGAAGATTCTATGGGCTGAATGCACTCCTCCCATTTATCAGACCACAAAGCTGGACTATGTAATGGTCACAGAATAGCTATGATATTGAATATCACTTTACAAAACAAAAATGCCATCTCACATAACCTTTAGAACTATACAAAAATCCACAGTGAATTTCAAAATTAAAGCTTTGTGGTACAAGTGATGAGAATTTCCCAGTGACTACTGAAGAAAGCCCAAAATGTTGTTCTAAAGCCAATATGTGAACATACCCAAGTTCAAATGAAGCATCATTAATGAACAATATTAACTCTGTTTGCCTCTGGACAGAATACACCCCTGAGCTGTTTCGTTTTCCAGCGGGGGCGAGGGGGAATTGCTGGAGGAACTCAGCAGGTTGAACAGCGTCTGTGGGAGGTGGAGAAAGGTAGATAATTGTCACTATTTCAGGTTGAGACCTTGAATCAGCACTGAGTGTAGAGCGGGGAGGGGCCAATAGATGAGAAGAGGACTGGAGAGAGTGGAACGATGAAGCCAGTTGGGGCAGCTAGTGAGACAGAGCCAGGTGAGAGAAAGAGATGATGAGGATGGAAGGTGGAGGGTGATAACCTGGAAGAAATTTGTAATCTGATAAGGAAAGAAGGTGATAATGGCAGCTATTTTTGGGGCAAAAAAGGGCAGATAGATAGAACCAAATGAAAGAAGGGGAACCGGTGAAAGAAGTGTTGTGGATGTCAGGTGGATGAAACCAGGAGGAGACGGGCATGAAGTTGGATAATGGGGGATAGAGGGGTGCACTTGTGAGAAAGGCAACAAAAAAAATAGGGGTTGGGGGAAGGGTTGGAGACTATTAGCAATAAGTAATAATTCCACTCCAGTTTGCAAAGCCCCTTAACTTTCATTTTCTCTCTATCTACACCCACATGATCGTAATCTTTTGCAATATTTACATGAGCTGCATGCAAATTGAAAACTTGCTTCTTCATCATCTTGTAAAGTTAAATGGTGGTTTACAAACCAATAAGGTGCATTACCACCATTTGCTGGAGTTGGAGTGTGAAGCAAAGAGACAGGAAGTATATCCACTAAATTCCCACCCAAAAAACTCAAAATCAAAAAGTCTAATGCTTTTCAGAGAGTCAAATATGCACTTGTATACATTACGATGGCAATGATATCCTGACAAATGTTCCATGTTAAACTATGTCTATCCTAAAGATCTCAATTTAGCTATGTTTCCTTTGCACCCCGTAGGAACAGCATTTAAACAATATATGTGGAACGATTTCTTGACAAGTGTACTTCCTACAGATGCTCTTATCATGCATGTTAATTCTGAACAGGGAATTATTCAACCTGGTATGTCCAATATGTAAATATAACTTTTTTTTCACTTTTTATATCCATCTCCCAGTTGAGTTCCCACCATCCTCTGAATTTTATATAAATACTGTCCTTTCCTTTCTTTATCCCAACTTTATTGCTACAGTGATTGAATAGACTTTTGACTAATGGCTTTCATCTACCTCTTATGCAAAGGCGCCACTACATTTATATCCTCAAATTTAAGTGATTGTTTTGCAAGAATGTCTGCCACCTTATTTCCTTCAATCCCAAAAAGGGCAGGAATGAAACGAATACACAGGCATAGACCCTGCAACCATCAACTGATGTTGTCCAAACTCAAGAAGAATGTCTGACCTACAATTGGAAGTACCTGTTTAAATAGATTTCAAGACTGAGAACGAAACAGAGCACAGAAGTACATAATCAGGGTGAATTTTTTTTGGACTTATTCCGAGGCTAAAATAATAGTGACTATCTCTGACATTAATACTGATACTGTCTGATCATCTTTTCTTTATAGTCACCTGAAACTTTGGAACATAACCACCTGAACCACCTAGCACTGGATCTTTAGAACAAACTGTGTAATATTTAGTAATCTATAATATCTACCATAACCATACTGCCGAACTTCCTGTGCCACTGATAAATAATTGCTCCCCACCTTGACCTTTTCCTAAAGGCCCAAAACAACTACAGGCAAAGGGAAAAGCCATGGAGTAGGGACAGAACGTGGTACACTGGGACCATATTCCACATTAAACAACCCAAGATTTTGTGTCCATTCATTTCCTATCCACCCAAAACTAACGACCTTACGAATGAAGTGCTCCCAACCCTCCACTAATATTGCCATTATTGAATGACCACTTTATGTTCTCTTGTGTTAACCCAAAAAACCATTGCTAACTGTAAGCTGGGTAGATGTAAAAACTCCGCCCATTTCTATCAGAAATGCTGAAATTGAGAATGATTTAATAGCACCACAACATCATCTCAATGCTCGAGCTAAGGCAGCATTTCCCAACACTTCTTAGCCCAACACCCCGCTAAGATACTTTCATACCTGCCAATGCCCCCCCTCATAAAGCAACCATACAGATCCGACTAAAGCAACCAATATACATTGTTTACATTTTGGAAAATTTGCCAAATCCATCAGCAACCACTGCTAAGTGATCGGTGGGAACGTACCTGCCAGTCGCGACCGCTGAGAGAGGGAAAACGACGCTGTGCAGATGCGCATGCTCACTGGCGGTCGAGCGATTGGTTCCGAGCCCGCGCGCGGCTGGCGCTGGCGCTGCTCGCTCGGTTGCCGCCGCCGGTGCTGGTGGGTCGGAGATGGAGAGCCAGCTGGTGTCGGATAGCGAAAGCGACGAGACGATCGTGGAGGGCTCGGTCCAGGACAGTGAAGATGAGGCGGAAGACCGACGCCTGGAGAGGTGTGAGAATTATGAGGAAAACCTGGCGCGGATTGCGTGTTAGGCCGCGTGGGATTCGGCTTCGCCCCTCACGCCCGCCTTTCCCCCCATCGCTGTGATAGCCGCTAACCAGCAGCAAAGGCTCGCCCATTCCATGCTTACTGTTTCCATTCCGTGGCTGCCTTCAAGTCACCCAGTTTCTCTAAAATATTTGCCTCTCCTTTATGTCTTCATCTTTCATGTGTTAGACTTCTGCACTTGCTGAGAACTAGGATATGGGGCTTCATATTTTGGCCGTCTTCCCTACTAATCTCTTCCGAGACCATCAATTTTCTAATAACCTTATACAGCATTACAGACTTCGCAACACCCACAAAATGCTGGAGGAACTCAGCAGGTACGATGGAAGTGTACAAGTGTCGATGTTTCAGGGCAACTTCTTCGACTTTGGATTTGCAGAATTTCTCACCATTTGTCTGGCTTTGCACTAATTGTTACCATGAATTTCATGCCAGCAATAAATTTCATTGCACCTTGGTATATATGTGCAAATAAACCAATCTGAATTTGAGAAAGTGGATTTTGCTCGTAATCCCTGAATTCCAAAGGGACCATTTGGTCTAGGACACCTTTTTTTTTTCCTGCCCTTCTACCTGCACTCTTGATATGTACTCCTGTGGGATTTCTTGTTCATCTTGCTTTCTTTATGTGGAGACACAGAATGCAGAAAATAATGCCTATATTGGGAGACACGTCATACATTTTTCAAGCATAATCCTGATTTTTTTCATTCATTGAATTCATTTATTTATATTTATTTATTGATATACAGCATGGAATTGGCCCTTCGGGCCTCAATGCCCAACAACCCTGATTTAACCCTAGCCTAATCTCGGGACAACTTGCAGGGACCAATTCACCTACCAACCAGTACATCAAACCGGAGCACCCGGAAGAAATTTACATGGTCATAGAGAACAAACAAACTCTACAGATAGTTGTGAGAACTGAACCCAGGTCACCTGTACTATAAAGTGTTGTGCCTACCATTATAGCACTATACAAAAGACATCAGTGAATTTATAATATTTAAGGGAATTGTGGGACATGGGGGTGGGGTAGTTCCACTGCTTTAATTTTCCACCTTGCTATTGCTTCTGACTTTGGTCTAAAACTTTCTGGTAAAGCTTAATGTCAAGGAATGTCATCTTGTGTTTCTATAAGGCAGTTTCAGCAGAGGATTTCTCAGCATTTTCTATTTGGTTATCAGCTTGCATAGAGTTGTAGCACAGAATGGAGCCATTAAACCCATCAGATCTAGAAATCCGATATCGACTTGTAATTACTACTCTTAACCGTCCCCTCCCTTATGCTCTCCCCCCCCCCCATTTCTCATCTGAATCCTGATAGCAAGGAAATTGATGGGGAAGAAAGGCTACCAATGAGTTTTGTATGGGCTGTTGTTTACTGTAATTTGGAGGTTCATACATGGTGAAAGGTGAGATGCTGGCTATTAATTGATTGGAATATTTATATGTAGAGTCAACAGTTTCAGCACTGGAGGATTTGAGATTAGTAGCATTAATTGTTTCTACTGCAAAGTGGAAGTGGAAATTGTATTGGATGGAATATGAACTGTTAGCTTCAAAATGAAGTCCAGTAAAGGTGCAGGCAGTTTAGTCCAACTAGTGACAATGATCAGGGTGAGGAATAAATTTGTGGTGAGGTGATGCTGATTCTAAGGACAGTCTTTATTTTCTCCAATCAAACATAAGGAAACCAACGTCTCTGAGAATTGATATGTCAGCTTAATATGATGCATTATCAAACTAATCCAGTATTTGTTCTATACGTTATCTGTTCCTATCTGTTGTGTTGCCAAATGCTTTTATGACTAATAATGAAGATGGGGATTTTCTTTGTCTCTTGAGCACTATTATAAAGCAAGATTTCTAAATTAAGATGCTGTAGGTATCAGTAATCTAAAATTTAAAAAATGGAAATGTTTGTAAATGCTAAAGAAATATCTGTGGATAGATACAGGATCAATGTTTTGGGTCAATCCTGTTTCATCAGAACTGCAATTGTAAGGATTCTTCAGCCGAACTTGGGTAGAAATATGGAGGAAAGCATGTAAGATTCCTGGTAAGTTGAGATGGGATAGGTTAAATCTAGAGCTGATTTGGATAGTATTGCACAGTTTGTGATTAGTAAGTTTGCAGATGACACTAAAATAGGTGGTATGTTGGTGAATGAAGAGGGTTATCAAAAATTACTGGGAAAGTTAAGTGGGCTGAGGAATGACAAATGGAGCTTAATTGAGATAAGTGAAAGGTGTTGCAGTCTGGAAAGTCAAATGCATGTAGAACTTTCACAGTGAACGGAGGAATCTTGGACTACACATACATGCTTCACTAAAAGAAGTCGCAGGTAGTTGGTGAAGAAAGCTTTTGCCATCTGACCTTTATAAATCAGGGCATTCTGTAAAAGCTGGGAGATCTTGGTGCAGTTGTATAGGATGCTCATGAAGCCACTCTTAGTATTGCATTCAGTTTTGGTTGCATTGTTGCAGGAAATATGTTATTAAACAAGAAAGTGCAGAAAATATTTACAAGGATGTTGCCAGGACTTGAAGGACTGAGTTATAGGCAGGCTAGATTCTTATCCCTTAGTGTAGGGGACTAAAGGGTGTAAAATCCATGATGGGCATAGGATGAAAACACTGTCTTTTTCCCGAGAGTTGGGGAATCAAGAACGGAGGGACCTGCAGATGGTATTGTGGAGTGAGCTGCCAGAGGAAGTGGGTTGAAGCATTGCAAAAACAGCTTTTAAACGACAGGTACATTGATTGGAAAGATTTAGAAGGTTATGGGCCAAATGCTGGCAAATGGGACTAGCAGGAATAGGGAACTTGGTCAGCATGGAACTGTTGGGCTGAAGGACCTGTTTCTGTGCTTGTAAATCTATGACTGCGATAATGATGCAAATCTAAAGTTACTACGACAAATAATGAGACAAACAAAGGGAAAGAGAATGCTTAATACTTCCTTAGGCACTTAACTTTAAGGTTTTAAAAAGAAACAGAGTAGTTCAGGTTGCTTTTTGCTGCAGGGAATTGCTTAGTTCCATCCAGGACTTTACTCTCTGCCCATTACGTTGCTGGCATTCGGACGGCAGTGAACCTCCTCCATCTCTGTCTGCCTTTAGGTGCACACAGATATAGAAGGGTTCTTCATTGCTCTTTCTGTAACATTATTTTTTGACCAGTTGGGGTTGTTAGTCCTGAGCTGAACCCTTGAACCTGGAGGACCTTTGGACTACCCTTAGTCTAGACTCCACCCTTTGACTGTTTTGGCATGAGTGGCCCAAATAAGAGTCAAAGCACAAGGCCCTAACTCCAGCCGACATAGCCAGGTCATTAAGACACACAAGCCACCAAACCCCATGACAAAGTTGGGGTTCTCTTGGAGGATTCAAGACTTTGGCAAATACTTATGGGGTCTATAAGCTGTCATTTGACAACATAACTTCTTAGCATGCTCAGCTATACCCTTTGTTTTATAGTTAACTAATCATTAAAACTTTTTATAAAGAAATTGTTCCTTTGACGAATTTGTTAGGCGTAACAATTCAGGCTTTCAAAGCAGGTAGCACAGTTAGCTCAGTCAGGATCAATTTCCCAAGGCTGGAATATCAAAAAAGAGGTAATAGATTTTTAAATGAGAGGAGGGAGTTTTAAAGAGAATTTGAAAGGGCAGTTTTTCTTACCGAGAGGGTGGATGAGAAATAGAACTACGTAGTTGCCAGTGGAGATGATGGAACCAGGTGATGAAATCACTTAAGGGACTTTTAAACAGGGATTTGAATAAGCAAGGCATTTAACTAGGGATTTGTATAGAAGTATACTGTTTTGTTGGGACAAAAATGATTGACATAGGTATGGTATGCTGACATGCAGTTTTCTTCATGTACAATTTGATAGCTATTTAAGAATATTTGTATGCTTCTAATTATGTTACATCTTGTCAAATCATATTTTCCTTACTGTCATTTTATTTTGTTTTCATGTAGGATGCTATTTATTCACAAAAATGCTTTTCAACTGTACCATACAAGTGATTTCACTTCAGGGAAAGAAGCCCCATTTGGAGGTAATACTGTTGAGTTTGTGTATTTTGATTTGTATATCATCTCTATTTTCTGTGTTTTTTTTCTGTTCACTTTCCTCCCACAAGAAGGCATTGCTTTTACAGCCAGGTTCACCAGATCCGGAATTCTCTTGTATCTGCTGTGAGCTCAATATGTGTTAGTGCCAGTGAGTTGATAGCTTTTCTAGAAAGTGTGTAGCCTCAGTTTTGATCTATTCTTTGGGGAAATTCAACTCCCTCTGCATGCTTCCAATAAAAATAGCAAAGCCCTTCACTCTTGTCTTGCAACTGCCCTTTTTGAAACACACATTATTTGAAATGTACCAGTGCCTACAAAATGAATATTAACTTTTCCTATTTGTTCTAGGAAGTTCATCTCCTGTTATTCAGCTGATACCTAAAACCAAACGTTTTCAATTGCATATGAAAAATCAACAGCCGGTGAAAACTATGGTATGAACTGCGATATTGACATAGTCTTGTAGAACAAAATGGTAGTAAATATAATGATTTTGTTATATTCTGATTTTTAGTGGCTGAAATTAGAGGCAATTGGGAAAGGAATTTGAATTTTTATTTAAAGTTTCACTGGAATTCAAAAGCTCTTGTATATTTTTTCCTTCTGTACCAATATGAGGATTTGAGAATTTTTTTTGCAATAAATCATTCAGAATACCTGAAATTTCTCTTTTGTTAATTTCCAGTGTTATTTACACTTGATCTTAATAGTGAGTGATTATTTTCAAAGTCTTGTTCATCACCAGTTTGCTGCAGACAGCTTTTTTCCCTCATGCTTCATAGTATGTTCAGGCCTAATTGTGGGACAAGCATGATTGGGATTTTTGCCTCTACAGGAAACTAGATCACAAAATACAAGCCTTTTAACCTACTCCAAGATCAATCTAACCCTTCCTTCCCACATATTCCTCCTTTTTTCACCCATTTGTCTATCCAGTAGTTCCTTAAATGTTTAATTATATTGTGAATACCACAAAAATTTGTGTGCTATATGATAGAATTTGACAAGACTTGATCATTAAATATTTACTGCATGAACATGGCATACAGATAAGTTGCTTGCTAGTCTTCAGTGCATATGACCTGCACTAAACTGCATGGAGACATCTTACCACGAATAGAAACGGTCAGTGCACGTTTGGCTGTAGCTTGCTTTGGTGCAAGAATTGCTTTTGAATAGTGCCATACATAGAGAAGCAGGTTTCTATAGTTCATTTGAGAGCTGTTTCATTGTACATAGAACATTGAAAACCTACAGCACAGTACAGATCCTTCGGCTCACTATTCAGTGCCGAACATGTACTTACTTTAGAAATTACCAAGGGTTACCCATAGCCCTCTATTTTTCTAAGCTCCATGTACCTATCCAGGAGCTTCTTAAAAGACACTATCGTATCCATCTCCACCACAGTTGCCGGCAGCCCATTCCACGCACTCACCACTCTCTGCGTTTTTTAAAAAAACACTTACCCCTGACATCCCCTCTGTGCCTCCTTCCAAGCACCTTAAAACTGTGCATCTCGTGTTAGCCATTTCAGCCCTAGGAAAAAGCCTCTGCCTGTCCACACGATCAATGCCTCTCATCATCTTGTCAGATCACCTTTCATCCTCCGTCACTCCATGGAGAAAAGGCTAAGTTCATTCAACCTATTCTCATAAGGTGTGCTCCCCAATCCAGGCAACATCCTTGTAAATCCCCTGTACACCCTTTCTATAGTTTACACATTCTTCCTGCGGTGAGGTGACCAAAACTGAGCACAGTACTCCAAGTGGGTTCTGACCGGGGTTCTATACAACTGTAACATTACCTCTCGGCTCTTGAACTCAATCCCACGGTTGATGAAGGCCAATGCACCATATGCCGCCATAATCACACAGTCAGCAGGCACAGCAGCTTTAAGTGTCCTGTGGACATGGAACCCAAGATCCCTCTGATCCTCCACACTGCCAAGAGTCTTACCATTAATACTATAGTCTGCCATCATATTTGACCTACCAAAATGAACCATCTCACACTTATCTGGGTTGAACTCCATCTGCCACTTCTCAGCCCAGTTTTGCAACCTATCAATATCCTACTGTAACCTCTGACAATATCTCCACACTATCCACAACACCCTCATCTTTGTGTCATCATAAAATTTACTAATCCATCCTTCCACTTCCTCATCCAGATCATTTATAAAAATCATGAAGAGAAGAGATCCCAGAACAGATCCCTGAGGCACACCATTAGTCACTGACCTCCATGCAGAATATGACCCTCTACAGCTACTCTTTGCCTTCTGTGGGCAAACCAATTCTGGATCCACAAAGCAAGGTCCCCTTGGATCCCATGTCTCCTTACTTTCTCAATAAGCCTTGCATGGGTACCTTATCAAATGCCTTGCTGAAATCCATATACGCTACATCTACTGCTCTACCTTCATCCTCAAAGTCACATCCTCAAAAAATTCAATCAGGATTGTAAGGCATGACCTACCTTTGACAAAGCCATGCTGACGGTTCCTAATCGTATTATGCCTCTCCAAATGTTCACAAATCCTGCCTCGCAGGATCTTTTCCATCAAGTTCCCAACCACTGAAGTAAGACCCACTGGTCTGTAATTTCCTGGGCTATCTCTACTCCCTTTCTTGAATAAGGGAACAACATCTTCAACCCTTCAATCCTCCGGAACCTCTCCCGTCCCCATTGATGATGCAAAGATCATTGCCAGAGGCTCAGCAATCTCCTCCCTCGCTTCTCACAGTAGCCTGGGGTATATCTCATCCGGTCCCTGTGACTTATCCAACTTGATGCTTTCCAAAAGTTCCAGTACATCCTCTTAATGTCTATAGGCTTAAGCTTTTCAGTGTGCTGTAGGTTGTCCCGACAATCACCAAGGTCCTTTTCCATAGTGAATACTGAAGCAAAGTATTCATTAAGTACCTCCGCTATCTGCTCAGGTTCCATACACACTTTTCCAGTTTCACACTTGATTGGTCCTATTCTCTCACTACTTATCCTCTTGCTCTTCATATACTTGTAGAATGCCTTGGGGTTTTCCTTAATCCTGCTCGGCAAGTCCTTCTCATGGCCCCTTCTGCTTCTCCTAATTTCATTCTTAAATTCCTTCCTGCTAGCCTTATAATCTTCTAGATCTCTATCATTACCTAGTTTTTTGAACCTTTCATAAGCTTTTCTTCTTGACTAGATTTTCAACAGCCTTTGTACAGCATGGTTCCTGTAACCTACCATCCTTTCCGTCTCACTGGAATGTACCTATGCAGAACACCACGCAAATATCCTCTGAACATTTACCACATTTCTGCTGTATGCTTTCCTAAGAACATCTGTTCATAATTTATGCTTCCAAAATTGCAGATAGGGAAACAGATACTGGAAGGGTGTAATAATAACAGAGTTGTCATGATGGGAGATTTTAATTTCCAAATATCGATTGGCATCTCCCTAGAGCAAGGAGTTTAGATGGGATGAAGTTTGTTAGGTGTGTTCAGGAAGGTTTCTTGACACAATATGTAGATAAGCTGACAAGAGGAGAGACTGTACTTGGTTTGGTATTGGGAAATGAACCTGGTCAGGTGTCAGATCTCTCAGTGGGGGAGCATTTTGGAGATAGTAATCATAATTCTATCTCCTTTACAATAGCATTGGAGAGAGATAGGAACAGACAAGTTGGAAAAGCATTTAATTGGAGTAAGGGGAATTATGAGGCTATCAGGCAGGAAACTGGAAGCTTAAATTGGGAACAGATGTTCTCAGGGAAACATACGGAAGAAATGTGGCAAATGTTCAGGGGATATTTGTGTGGAGTTCTGCATAGGTACGTTCCAATGAGACAGGGAAGTTATGGTTGGGTATAGGAACCGTGGTCTACAAAGGCTGTAATAAATCTAGTCAAGAAGAAAAGAAAAGCTTACAAAAGGGTCAGAGAGCTAGGTAATGTTAGAGATCTGGAAGATTATAAGGCTAACAGGAAGGAACTTAAGAAGGAAATTAGGAGAGCCAGAAGGGGCCATGAGAAGGCCTTGGCGGGCAGGATTAAGGAAAACCCCAAGGCATTCTACAAGTATGTGAAGAGCAAGAGGATAAGTCGTTAAAGAATAGGACCAATCACGTGTGACAGTGGGAAAGTGTGTATGGAGCCGGAGGAAATAGTAGAGGTACTTAATGAATACTTCAGTATTCACTATGGAAAAGGATCTTGGTGATTGTAGGGATGACTTGCAGCGGACTGAAAAGCTTGAGCATGTAGATATTAAGAAAGAGGATGTGCTGGAGCTTTTGGAAAGCATCAAGTTGGATAAGTTGCCAGGACCAGATGAGATGTACCCCAGGCTACTGTGGGAGGCAAGGGAGGAGATTTCTGAGCCTCTGGCAATGATCTTTGCATCATCAATGGGGACGGGAGTGGTTCCGGAGGATTGGAGGGTTGTGGATGTTGTTCCTTTATTCAAGAAAGGGAGTAGAGATAGCCCAGGAAATCATAGACCAGTGAGTTCAGTGGTTGGTAAGTTGATGGAGAAGATCCTGAGAGACAGGATTTATGAATATTTGGAGAGGTATGATATGATTAGGAATAGTCAGCATGGGTTTGCGAAAGGCAGGTTGTGCCTTACGAGCCTGATTGAATTTTTTGAGCATGTGACTAAACACATTGATGAAGGAAGAGCAGTAAATGTAGTGTATATGGATTTCAGCAAGGCATTTGATAAGGTACCCCGTGCAAGGCTTATTGAGAAAGTAAGAAGGCATGGGATCCAAGGGGACATTGCTTTGTGGATCCAGAACCGGCTTGCCCACAGAAGGCAAAGAGTGATTGTAGACAGGTCATATTCTGCATGGAGGTCGGTGACCAGTAGTGTGCCTCAGGGATCTGTTCTGGGACCCTTACTCTTCGTGATTGTTTTAAATGACCTGGATGAGGAAGTGGAGAGATGGGTTAGTAAGTTTGCTGATGACAAAAAGGTTGGAGGTGTTGTTGAAAGTGTGGAGGGCTGTCAGAGGTTACAGCGGGACATTGATAGGATGCAAAACTGGGCTGAGAAGTGGCAGATGGACTTCAATCCAGATAAATGTGAAGTGGTTCATTTTAGTAGGTCAAATATGATGGCAGAATATAGTATTAATGGTAAGACTCTTGGCAATGTGGAGGATCAGAGGGATCTGGGGGTCCAAGTCCATAGGACGCTCAAAGCACTTGCGCAGGTTGACTCTGTGGTTAAGAAGGCATACGGCATATTGGCCTCCATCGATCGTGGAATTGAATTTAGGAGCTGAGAGGTAATGTTGCAGCTATATAGGGCCCTGGTCAGACCCCACTTGGAGTACTGTGCTCAGTTCTGGTCGCCTCACTACAAGAAGGATGTGGAAACCACAGGAAGGGTGCAGAGGAGATTTACAAGGATGTTGCCTGGATTGGGGAGCATGCCTTATGAAAATTAGTTGAATGAACTCGGCCTTTTCTCCTTGGAGCGACAGAGGATGAGAGGTGACCTGATAGAGGTGTATAAGATGATGAGAAGCATTGATCGTGTGGATAGTCAGAGACTTTTTACCAGGGCTGAAATGGTTGCCACAAGAAGACAGGTTTAAGGTACTAGTGAGTATGCACAGAGGAGATGTCAGGGGTATGTTTTTTTACACAGAGAGTGTAGGGTGCGTGGAATGGGCTGCCGTGGAATTGGTGGTGGAGGCAGATAAAATAGGTTCTTTTAAGAGACTTCTGGATAGGTATGTGGAGCTTAGAAAAATAGAGGGCTATGGGTAAGCCTAGTAATTTCTAAGGTAGGGACATGTTTGGTACAACTTTGTGGGCCGAAGGCTCTGTATTGTGCTGTAGGTTTTCTGTGTTTCTATGTTTCCAAGTTCCTGCCTGATAGCCTCATAAATCCCCTTACTCGAATTAAACGCTTTCCTAACCTGTCTGTTCCTAACCCTCTCCAATGCTATGGTAATGGAGATAGAATTGTGATCACTATCTCCAAAATGCTCTCCCACTGAGAGAGCTGACACCTGGCCAGGTTCATTTCCCAATATCAGATCAAGTACAGCCTCTCCTCTTGTGGGCTTATTTGCATATAGTGTCAAAAAACCTTCCTGAATACACCTAACAAACTCCACGCCATCTAAACCGCTTGCTTTTGGGAGATGCCAATCAATATTTGAGAAATTAAAATATCCCAGCACAATAACCCTGTTATTATTGCATCTTTCCAGAATCTGTCTCCCTATCTGCTCCTTGATGTCCCTGTTACTGTTGGGTGGTCTAGAAAAAACACCCAGTAGAGTTATTGACCCCTTGCTGTTCCTAACTTGCACCCACAGAGACTCAGTAGACAATCTCTCCATGACTTCCTCCTTTTCTGCAGCGGTGACACCATCTCTGATCAGCAGTGCCACACCCACACCTCTTTTGCTTCCCTCTCTGTCCTTTCTGAAACATCTGAAGCTTGGCATTTGAAGTAGCCATTCCTGCCCCTGAGCCATCCAAGTCTCTGTAATGGCCACAACATCATATTTCCAAGTACTGACCTATGCTCAAAGTTCATCTGCTTTGTTCATGATATTCCTCGCATTAAAATAGACATATCTGAAACCATCAATCTGAGGGTCCTTTCTCTATCACCTGCCTATCTTCCCTCTCACACTGTCTACAAGCTTTCTTGATTTGTGAGCTAACCTCCCCTTCCTCTGTCTCTTCAGTTCAGTTCCCACCCGCCAGCTATTCTAGTTTAAACTCTCCCCAGTGGCCTTAGCAAACCTCCCTGCCAGGATATTGGTCCCCCTCGGGTTCAGGTGCAACTCGTCCTTTTCGTACAGGTCACGCCTGCCCCAAAAGAGGTCCCAATGATCCAGAAACCTAAATTCCCTGCTCCAATCCCTCAGCCAGGCATTTTTCCTCCATCTCATTCTATTCTAATACTCACTGTCACGTGACATAGGCAGTAATCCCAAGATTACTACCTTTTGAGGTCCTGTTTCTCAACTTGCTTCCTAACTCCGGGGTAGTGGAGGTATAATTTGTCCATCTCTGCTGATCACCCCATCCTTGACTAGGCTGTTCCACCATGAACATGATCTGTTATGAGTCAACATGATGCTTTCAGATCAGGTCATACATAGGACGTACTTCCACCGTACTGTTCAGGTGTGTTTCTGGGGTACAGGGGCGAGCGACCCTTGTGTCTGTTATCACTGAGCAGCAGTGAACCATCTGATTAACTATCAAAGTTCTCTTTGGGAACTAGCTGACTTGATCAGCATTTCTGATCTGGCTATTGTTCATGATTGCAGTTAATTTAAAAAAAACTCCCTGTAATCTGTTTTCAGAACCTCCTCCCTTTTCCTACCTATGTCATTGGTACCAATATATACCATGACCTCTGGCTGTTCACCTTCGCATTTCAGGATGTCGTGGACGCAATCGGAAACATCCTGGACTCCGGCACCTGGGAGACAGACTACCATCCGCGTTTCTTTCCTGCATCCACGGAATTGCCTGTCTCACCCCTTAACTATAGAGTTTCCTATCATTGCTGCCATCCTCTTCCTTTCCCTTCTGAGCCACAGGGCCAGATTCTGTGCCAGAGGCACGGCCACTGTTGCTTTCTCCAGGTAGGTCGTTCCCTCCCCTTCCCCCCAACAGTACTCAAACAGGAGTACTTATTGTTAAGGGGGACAGCCACAGGGGGGTACTCTCTAGGATCTGACTCTTGCCCTTCCCTCTCCTGATTGTTACCCACTTACCTGTCTCTTGAGTCCCGGTGTGACTACTTGCCTGTAGTTCCTCTCTGTCAGCTCCTCACTTTTCCTGACCAGATGAAGGTCAGCAAGCTGCATCTTCAGTTCCCTAACCCGGTCCCTAAGGAGCTGCACCTTGACGCATCTGGCGCAGTTGTGGCCATCGGTGAGGCTGGGAGTCTCCCGGACATCCCACATCTGACACCCAATACAGAACACCGGCTTCACAGACATACTTCCTATTCCTATTCTTCACAAGTAACTTGCCTCGCCTCGACCTGTTATCACTTAAGCCCTGTTGAGCCAAAGCGTGCACCCCTCCCCCTCCTGCCCCCCCCCCCGTTCTCATGCGCCCACTCTATAAAGCTGTCTTTTTAAACTCTTCCCGCTGATCTAATTCGCTGACATCCACGTGCCTGCACAGTCGTTCCTGGATTGTACTTGAGGGTAGCTACCTTCTCTCATCATCTACCATGGACTAGTCTCTTTTATCCACATCAGTGTTCACTGGCTTCATCTTCCCCAAGCTCCTTTTAGGGACGGTCTAGACACCCATACTATCAAGTCCAATCCAATCCAATCATGCTGTAAAGCAATTACAATCAATTTCAGTCAGGATGGTGTAGATAATGCATTTTGGCTTCCAGCATCTTCAAAGCAGCTATTATGCTGCTTGATTCAGTCTGCAATGTGATGCAGCAATTAATGCTGTTGCCTCAACTCCAGGTACCTGAGTTTGATCCTGACCTTGAGAACTGGTTGTATGGGGTTGCACATTCTCCCTTCTTCGTTTCCTCAGTTTGTTGGAGTTTCCTCTCGCGTCTCAATGATGTGCTGGTAGGATAATTATTTACCATGCAGGTAATTGACATAAGAGTCAGAGGGCAATGATGGAAGTGGAGAGAATAAATTGTAACGTTACAGAGAAATAAGAGGATAGCACAGTTGGAATTCCTGTGTTGAGTGTGGGCAATGAGCTGAATCACAGCCTGTTGTATGTTGTAAGTACATTAGAAACAATTAAGACATGAGAGACTGTAAATGCTGGAATCTGAAGCAAAAACCAAAGTGCTGGAGGAATTTGGTGGGTTGAACTGCACCTGTAGAGACAAAAAATCAATGTTTCGGGTTGAGATCCTACGTTAGGACAGGTGTTCACAGCTCAAACTGACAATTGCGTGACATAGTGAAACCTGACTGAACAAGCAGCAGGCAACAAAAAACGACATTTAAAGATCCAGATGTTTAAAAATACAAGAGCCATTCTAAAATAATACTCTACGTGTGTACTTTGGCATCTTAAAACAGAATAAAGTACAGGTTTCTCCCGCCATCTGAAGGTAGAGCCTTCCTATGAAATGGTTCGTAAGTCGGAATGTCGTAAAGTGAAGAAGCAATTACCATTTATTTATATGGGGAAAATTTGTGAGCGTTCGCAGGCCCAAAAAATAACCTACCAAATCATGCCAAATAACACACAAAATCTAAAATAACAGTAATATATAGTAAAAGCAGGAATGATATGATGAATACACAGCCTATGTAAAGTAGAAATACTTCTCTACAATCATTGCCGCACTGTTCTCCGTAGCGAAAATCTCACACAAGCGCTCTTTGGCAGAAACACGGCACAAGCGCTCTCAGCAGAAATACTCTCCAGGAACCTTTAAGCTATGAAGCTGCCAAATCATACCAAATAACACATAAAAATACACAGCCTATATAAAGTAGAAATAATGTATGTACAGTGTAGTATTACTTGAATCGAGAAGACAGCACTGAGTACAACTGATGATGGTGTGTTAGGCTGAGTCGTCGGAGGTTGGGGTGGTGCAGTGGTCCCCAGCCTCCGGGCAGCGAACCGATACCAATCTGCGAAGCATGCAGGGGTGCAGCGGTAGCCGGGACACACCCAGCACATCTTTAAGAAAAAAGCCAAAATAAACAAGCTAATTAATTACGTGCTGGGCGGCACCTAATTAATTAGCTTGTTTATTTTGGCTTTTTTCTTAAAGATGTGTTGGGTGCATCTCGGCTACTGCTGCATTCTCCGCGGCAATGTGTCAGTCTGCGGCTCGGGGGTTGGGGTGGTGGGACACTGGGGTGTCATCTCATCGTCGTCTGTTTCCATCAGGGCAGGCAGGTCACCTTCTTCTCTGTCTGCCTGCCTCGATGTCAAAGGTCGAGTTTCGTCATCTGCTGTGGAAGGCTTGAAAAACGACAGTATGCTTGACTGCTTAGACTCGCACATCTTTCTATCATACAGATCTTTGTAAGCACTCAAACCATCCTGCAAATGTGCCCTAAACCTACGTACCCTTTCAAAATTAAAGTCGTACTTTTCTGCAATCATTGCAGCAAAAATCTCACACAGTTGCTTCATGTTCAGTTCCTGGACGACTTCACTTTTGGTCCGTTCGCTACTGCATTTGGTTTCGATTGTTATCCTTTCCTTTTCCAATTGCATCAGCTCTTCATCTATCAGTTCTTGGTCATGGGATAACAAAACCTCTTCAACATCATCTTCGTCAACTTCCGCCAGCCAAGCTCACTTTGTCCTTACTTCGTTCACCACGATCGAAACGCTTAATTATGTCTAGTTTTACACTAAGTGTAACACCCTTACGAGCTCTTTTATGCTTTTCCGATACCTTAGAACTCATCTTGCTAATAGCTGCTCACAGGCACGTGTTTAAGCAATGCCGGCGAGAATGCAGTTCCGGGGGAGAAGCGGCTGCTCGGGGCGCGTGCTGCCTTTTTTCATAACAGTGAAAACACCTTCTGTTAGCGAAAGCAGGTAACTAATGTAAGTCTTTCATAACAGCGAACGTTTGAAAAGCAGGGGACACCTGTATTGTATCCGAATTGAGTTGTTTTGGTGATACTTCCCCTGCAGCTTGCTTCCTATTTAATATTAAGATTCTGGATGTCAGGATATATCACTAGGCACATTGTGGTGATGGATTTTGTGGAAAGAGATGTCCCTTACCTAGTGTTCTTTAGCAGCAGGTTCTCTCAGTATCTAGGATTGTAGAACTGTTGCAGTTCTTTTCACCTTGTAGGATCTTTCTTGAATCAGAATCGGGTTTATTATCACTGAAATATGTCACAAAATGTGCTGTTTTGTGACAGCAGTACAGTGCAGGACATAAAAAAATTACTATGAGATACAGTATAATAAAAGTGCAGAAGAGGAAAAGTGAGGTAGTGTTCACGGGTTCATATATCGTTCAAAAATCTGATAGAAGAGCTTTTTTTTAAAATATTGAGTTTAAAATTTTTTAAAAAATTTTAAAATCTTAAGACTCCTGTGCCTCCTCCCTGATGCCCTCTGCATACAGGAAAGGAAGTCCAGGTGAGTGGGAACTCTGAACCATGATTAATTGTTCATATATTATAGTATTTTTGTTCAGTTTGATCTAAAAATATAATAAATCAACACTAAAATAGTAGTTATTTACTAATGTGAGATATAATTTATCACTTCTCACTTTTTATTTGCCACATTATTATATGATCTCCATTCCGACAGAACATTTCAAAGCATTTAGTACTTAAGCACTTTTCACACTAAGATTTAAAAAAAAAATTCTGGTGTTGGTAACCATTACCTTTTCTTTCTGTTTGTAGGCTTATGATGATGCAACACAGTTGGGGCAATCACAGAGCTTACTGAGGTAGGATTATGTGTGATACTTAGCAATCAGATATGTTTCTTCAATGTAGTTATTAGTTATTCTTTGGTATTGTTTACTTTTGAGTCATTGATTACTCTGGTGCTTGTTGCCGTTAAAGGTCAGTGATGGGTGGCCAGAAGTCATTTTGTTTTAGAAAGTTCCTCTTTAAGTTGCTTCTCATTTGATTCAACCCATACCCATTCCACTTCTGGCTGCCATAATTCCTTAATGGCATTGATAGGAGAGAATAATGCATAACTGTATAACTTGTAATAGTTGTACTCTCAACCTCAGTTCACTGAAACTTCAAACTTTGAGCTGCAATATGCATACAATGCTTGTGTTTGTGCATGCATGGAGGCTGAGATCCAAGCTGTTGTTGTCATTCTAATAAACATATGAGAGATTAGGCCTTATGCTCAGCATTTGCAAGACAAAATCCTGTACCAATCAGCCTCTGCTGGACTACTTTGTCTCCCAACATGAAAGTTTATGGCAAGATCCTGGAAATAATGGACCACTTCCCATATCTTAGGAGTTGCCTACTTGTGTGAAAGATTGAGGATGAAATTTACTGTTGCTGATTAGAACAGCCCTTGGTCATTTTGATGTAACCAATATTTGACAATGAAGACCTTGGATCTGACACAAAAGTAGCAGTAACCCTTTCTCTCCTAAAATATGTTCCTGAGACCTACAGCTGGTTTCTCAAGTCAGAGGAAAGATATCATCAACATTACTTTGATGCTACCACTAAACATATCTTTATCACCCCCCCACCCCCATGCTTTCCGCCGAGATTGCTCCCTCCGTGATTCCCTTGTCCATTCGTCCCTCCCCACTAATTTCCCTCCAGGCACTTATCCCTGCAAGTGGCCAAAGTGCTACACCTGCCCACACACCCCCTCCTTCATCTCCATTCAGGACCCCAAACAGTCCTTCCAAGTGAGGCAGCACTTCACCTGTGAATCTGCTGGGGTCATCTGATGCTCACGATGCCGCCTCCTCTCTTACATTGGTGAGACCTGTTGTAAACTGGGGGCACTGCTTCTTCGAGCACCTTTGCTCCATCTGCTTAAATAGGGACTTCCTGGTGCCAAACATTCATTCCGATTCCCATTCCAATTCTGCCATGTCGATCCATGGCCGCCTCTTGTGCCAAGATTAGGTGACTCTCTGGGTGGGGAAGCAAAACCTTGTTTTCCGTCTAGGTAACCTCCAACCTGATGACATGAATATCGATTTCTCCTTACTGTGACCAAATTCAGGAGGGGTGGCTCCTCTATTCCCCACTCTGACCTTTCACTTCTCACCTGCCTCTTACTTCTCCTTGGGTCCTCCTTCCCTTTCTCCTATTGTCCACACTCCTATCAGCTTTTCTCCTCCAACTCATGACCTTTCTCACCCATCTGGCCTACCTATCACCTTCCAGCTAGTCCCTTTCCCTCCCCCACCACGTGTTTATTCAGGCATCTTTCCCCTTTCTGCTCAGTCCTGAAGAAGGGTCTCGGTCCGAAATGTCGACTGTTTACTCTTTTTCATAGATGCTGTTGACCTGCTGAGCTTATCCAGCATTTTGAATGTTGCATCAATATTGCTTTTATAGAATCTTCAATTCAGTGGAAGGATAAGTTGATCAACGCCTGTGTCTTTTTCAAGCTTAAACTACCTAGCATTGAGGCTCTAGTTACTTTCAGTTTGACACCAGTCATCCCAAAATAAATACTGTACAATATTTTGAGCCTTGTCAGAGGAAAAGATTCAACAAGGTTTTGGGTCTTGAATGTTCGAAGTGGAGAAGGGGCATTTGGAATGATATTTAGAACTTCAAGTCTAAGCAGCAGGAGGACACAGAAATCCTCTGTAAATGGCAGAAGCGATGCACCTCCTCACAAACAACTACTCACCAGCCGCCTTCAGGCATCTCTTGCCTCTTCTGTTTAATTGTCTGTGATTTCTAAAATGCCTACTTCAAAGTCTACATAACCAGCAAAAAAAAATCATCCTTTATCCTTTGCAGCTGTATAAGAGCAATAAGACTAAAAGTTGATAGTTTTGAGCTGAAGTGAATATTTCAACTTTAAAGAGTCCCATGTATTTATCAAATATCACGTAAACTTAAGTTTGCTATGTTTGTCATCTGATAATAACACATTCTAAGCACTAGAACAGTATTTTTTTATATAATGGCAGATTAAATATCTGTATACTATTAGACAGAAATATGGCAATGGTTTCAAAGTTCAAAGTAAAATTTATTATCAAGGTACACACAGATCACCACATACAACCCTGGGATTCTTTTTCCTTGGGCATGCTCAGCAAATCTATAGGACAGTAACAGTAAAGAGATCAATGAACAACATACTACAAATTCAAATATAAATAAATAGCAATAAAAAACAAAAGCATGAAATAACAAGATAAAGAGTCCTTAAAGTGAAATCATTGGTTGTGGGAACACAAGAAACAGAATGAGTATAGTTATCCTCTTTAGTTCCAGAGCCTGATGGTTGAGGGGTAGTACCTGTTATTGAACCTGCTGGTGCGAATCCCGAGGTACTTGTATTTTCCACCTGATAGCAGCAGCGAGAAAAGAGCTTGCTGGTGAGGTTCTTTGATGGATGTTGCTTTTCTACTACAATGTTTCATGTAGATGTGCTCGATGGTGGGGAGGGCTTTATCCGTGATGTTGGGCCAAATCTACTACCTTTTGTAGGATTTTCAAGTCAGGTCAAGTCACTTTTTATTGTTATTTCGACCATAACTGCTGGTACAGTACACAGTAAAAATGAGACAATGTTTTTCAGGACCATAGTGATACATGAACAATACAAAAGCTACACTGAACTACGAAAAACAAACAAAACTACACGAGACTACAGACCTACCCAGGACTACATAAAGTGCACAAAACAGTGCAGGCATTACAATAAATAATAAACAGGACGATATGCACAGTAGAGGGCAGTAGGTTGGTGTCAGTCCAGGCTCTGGGTATTGAGGAGTCTGATGGCTTGGGGAAAGAAACTGTTACATAGTCTGGTTGTGAGAGTGCCTGAATGCTTTAGTGCCTTTTGCCAGATGGCGGGAGGGAGAAGAGTTTGTATGAGGGGTGCGTGGGGTCCTTCATAATGCTGTTTGCTTTATGGGTGCAGCGTGTGGTGTAAATGTCTGTAATGGTGGGAAGCGAGACCCCGATGATCTTCTCAGCTGACCTCACTATCCGCTGCAGGGTCTTTCGATCCGAGATGGTACAATTTCCGAATCAGGCCGTGATGCAACTACTCTGGATGCTCTCAATACAACCTCTGTAGAATGTGGTGAGGATGGGGGGTGGGAGATGGACTTTTCTCAGCCTTCGCAGAAAGTAGAGACGCTGCTGGGCTTTCTTTGCTATGGAGCTGGAGTTGAGGGACCAGGTGAGATTTGCCACCAGGTGAACACCAAGAAATTTGGTGCTCTTAATGATCTCTATGGAGGAGTCGTCGATGTTCTCGAAACACTTCATGATGATGGATGTGAGTGCGACGGGGCGATAGTCGTTGAGGCAGGACACTGAAGACTTCTTCAGCACGGGGACGATGGTGGCGGCCTTGAAGCATGTAGGAATGACGTTGCTGCTCAGGGAGATGTTGAAGATGTCAGTGAGGATCGCAGCTAGCTGGTCTGCACATTCTCTAAGCTCTCTGCCAGGAATATTGTCTGGTCCAGCAGCCTTCTGTGGGTTGACCCTGCACAGGGTTCTCTTCACATTGGCCACAGTAAGACACAGCACCTGGTCGTTTGGAGGAGAGGTGGTCTTCCTTGCTGCCACGTTATTTTCTGCCTCAGAACGAGCGTAGAAGTTATTCAATGCATCTGGGAGGGAGGCATCACCAGCACAGGCAGGTGGTGTTTTCTTGTAGTTGGTGATGTCCTGAATGCCCTTCCACGTGCGCCGCATGTCTCTGCTGTCCTGGAAGTGGCTGTGGATTTGCTGGGCGTGTGCACGCTTTGCCTCTCTGATGGCCCAGGACAGTTTGGCCCTCGCTGTTGTTAGGGCTGCCTTGTCACCTGCTCTGAAGGCGGAGTCACAGGTCCTCAGCAGCGCACGCACCTCCGCGGTCATCCATGGCTTCTGGTTAGCTTGTGTAGTGATTGTCTTGGCCACAGTGACATCATCAATGCACTTGCTGATGTAGCTAGTCACTGATGCTGTATACTCCTCTAAGTTGGTAGAGTCACCAGAGAAGTAAGGGCAGATACTACCTCAGGTGGCACGGCAGCAGCGGCTTTTCGGATCAGGTGTTATTTTAATTTTTTAGTTTAATTTTAAGGCATAATTTCTAATTAGGGCACATGGATAACAGAGCGACTATCTACCATTGCCAGATACTGCTACAATATAGAGATCACCCAAAAACAAACCTTCATGAAGATCTGCTGGTTAAGTTACGCGACTTCGGCTTGCTGAGGGGATCGGGCCTACAGTCCTCAGAGTCGCCTGATGCTGGTGGCGGGAAGTAGGGACGTCGTAAGTGGTGTGCGACAAAGCGGAAGCGAGTCAAGCGGGCAGGAGTCCGTGCCAGGCAAAAAGCAAACCCTAGCTGGCTGGCTGTCCCGTCCATTCTGCTCTCCAATGTCCACTTCCTGGACAATAAGTTGGACTACATCCGACTCCAACGAAATACTCGGTGGGAGTACAGAGTCTGCTGTGCGTATGTTTTCACAGAAACGTGGCTCTCTGATGGAATCCTGGATGCCGCCATTCAGCTGGACAGGCTCGTCTTGTTTCGAGCGGACAGAGATGCAGCTCTTTCTGGTAAGAATTGCAGTGGTGGCTTGTGTGTTTACATCAATACGGAATGGTGCAAGAACTCTGTGCTGGTTTCAAGATACTACTCATCGCTAGTGGAGTTTGTGACTGTTAGATGCAGACCATTTTATTTGCCACGGGAATTCACCACTGTCCTTATAGTCGGTGTCTACATTTCCCCCAGCGCTAATGCCAAGGAGGCGCTCAGTGAACTATATGGGGCTATTAGCAAACTACAGAATGCACACCCTGATGGACTGTTCATTGTCGCCGGAGATTTTAACCATGCGAACCTTAAGTCAGTGCTCCCCAGATTCCATCAGAATGTGGACTTTGCAACGACAGGGGAGAACGCATTGGACCTTGTTTACACAAACATTCCCTACGCCTTCCGGGCGGAGCCCTGCCCCCACCTTGGTTACTCAGATCACATCTCTGTTATGCTAATCCCAGCATACACACCGCTCGTCAGGCACTCCAGACCAGTTCAAAAGCAGGTGAAAACCTGGTCAGCAGGAGCCATCTCAGCTCTTCCAAGACTGCTTTGAGCACACTGACTGGCACATGTTCAGGGAGACTGCAAAGGCATTCCACTCAGAGGCATTGGTGTTCCCATACCAAGCCGTAATGTAGCCAGTGAATACTTTCCAGCAGATATCTATAGAAGTTTGCCAAGGTTTTTGATGACATGCTGAATCTCTGCAGACTCCTAAGGAAGTAGAAGCATTGTCATGCTTTCTTTACAGCTACATTTATGTGAAGGGTTCAGGAGGTTTCCAGTGCAACAGATTGCTAACCATATGTTGTATATTCTTGTGCAAGTGACATAGTGCAGCTATAGTGGATTCCATTTAAAGGAGAGGGTAACTAAACACCCTATGTATTTTGTAACTGCTTACCTTGTCCATTGATCCTAGTATATCAAGACATTTCCTTATGTCCAGTTTTGCAACCATCATACTTGAATGCTGCAGAGCCAGAAACTAAAGGAAATAAGCTGACCGATGCATGTAGGTGTATATAGATGCACACCTATTCTACACAATAACTGTGATGAGTGCAGAATACCATCAGCCCTATTTCTAACTGCATTTTAGGTAGCATCATATTGATACCTAACGGACAGGTATGCAAGTGTTTGCCACTCATATTTGCTGAACACAACTGTCAGCTGTTGCTGGTCATCCACTACATAATGTACTGGGTGGGCACAGGAGTACATTCAGCCAGAGACTCATTCCACTGAGATGCAGCACTGAGCGTCATAGGAAGTCATTCCTGCCTGTGGCCATGAAACTTTACAACTCCTCCCTTGGAGGGTCAGACACCCTGAGCCAATAGGCTGGTCCTGGACTTATTTCATAATTTACTGGCATAATTTACATATTACTATTTAACTATTTATGGTTCTATTACTAATTATTATTTATGGAGCAACAGTAACAAAAACCAATTTCCCCCGGGATTAATAAGGTATGACTATGACTATTTGATGATAGGTATATGTGAGTAAGTAGGTTAATTGAATTTCTTTGTATGACGTTAGGATAGATAAGCCAGTTTGGAAGTCTCAAATATTATTAAACCTCTAATAAGCCCAATAATGCTTCTTGGTTTAGTAAATACAGCTGTATTTCTTAGATCAGGTGTGACATGTTTGACTGGTGTATCTGGCAGTGAAGGAACTACTCCCCATGTGACTTATATTGATATTGAACATAACTACTGTCAAGGTATGTAATGGAATTAATTTCATGTACTTGATTGTTAGTATGCTGTGCTTTATTAAGTGTCAGTAATGACTGACTTTTATTGTTGAAGACAGAGTTACAAATAAATAATCAGACAAAAATTGTTTCTCTGAGGTGAAAATTAATCAATATTTTTGCCAGTTATAATTTAATGTTTGCCACTCATATTTGCTGAACACAACTGTCAGCTGTTGCTGGTCATGATCGCAAGGTGGCACTGTGGAATTTATTTTTGAATCACTTCCATAATAAATAAGTAGATTGCTTATTGATCTCAAACAAAATTACAGTGTCACAGTAGCATTACAGGTGCATAGATATACAAATATTGGAAGAGAAGTAAGAAAGAATAAAAAAAAATAAGGTACCTCAAACACGAGGGGGTCATCGCTTCGCCTGCTATAGGTTGACTTGTCATAAAGCCTAATGGCCAGGGGTAAGAATAACCTCGTATTGCGCTCTTCGAAACAGCATAGTTGTCTTGGTCTATTACAAAAAATTGCTTCTCTGTTCAGCCAAGGTGGCATGCAGAAGGTGAAAAACATTTTCCAGAATTGCCAGGATTTTCTGTAGGGTCATTTCTTCTACTACTGCCTCCAGTGTGTCCAGTTTGACTCCTATAACAGAGCCAGCCTTTCTAATCACTTTATTGAGCCTATTGGCATCACCCGTGTTGATGCCATTGTCCCAGCACACCACCATGTGCATTTATATGCTCTGGTAAAATATTCCATGGTACTGTATACTGTATGTTGTATGTACTGTACTTATGTAACCATGAAATATTTTGACAATTATTTTAAAATATAGCGTTTATAGTTATGGACCAAAATAAGAAAACTTGTGCTTTTAACAAGAAACACATAAGATGGGGTGGGGGTTCATTGGGTCAGGCATCTGTGGAGGGAAATAGACAGTTGATGTTTCTGGCAATATCTTCATCTGGACTGCAGGATGGAGGGAGATGGCCACTATAAAGAGGTGGAGGGAAGGGGTGGAACAAGAGGCAGTAAGCAGTGTGTGGATCCAGGGGAGGAAGGGCCAGAGGCAGATCAGGGGAGTGGAGATGGAAATAGCAACAGAAACTGGGAGGTGAGAGATGGAAGTGACGAAGAGCTGAGTATGATGGAATCTGACAGGAGAGGAAAAATAGCGTAGAATCCGGTGAGGGATGTGGGAAGACAAATGGAAACAATGGGAGAAGGATGTGTGGATGATGGGCAGATGGAGAGGGCAGAGGAAGAGAATGAAACAGGGTGATGGGAGTAATTGTAGGAAGAACTGAGTAAATCGAAAGGAGAGAAAAAAGGACGGAGAACAGTTTACGAGAAAGCGGAGAATTCAGTGTTCATGCTGTTGAGTGGTAGACCATAACGAGTAGAATATGAGGTACTCTTTTGCTCGATTGTGTTTCGTCACACTCTGGCTGTCGATGAGGCTGAGGATAGATATGTTGGTGTGGAAATTGGAAGGAGAATTAAAATGGGTAGCAACTGGGTGCTCCAGATAGCCATGGTGGTTGCTCAGCAAAGTTCAACATGTGATATAAATATTACGTTGCAAAACATTCTATTGAGCAATGGATTTATTTAGTAAAGGAACATGATTCAAACTGTACTTCACTATCAGTAAACACATTGGCCAACAAATTCTCAGTATTTTCCGAAGCTCATACTGCTTTGATGTAAAGCCAAGGTTCAAATTTGTTCAAGGATTGCATGGTAGGCCATGTCCCCTGTAGTTTTCCATCATCACTAGTAAACAAACATTCAGGATGAACAATTCGCCCTGGACTATTATTCACAATCAGACCCCATGGTAGTATTCCAGGTCCCTGATACAAAAGTTGGAACATCATGTTGCATACAAGATGTTGGTGAGACACTTGCAGTGTTGTGTGCAATTCTGGTTACCTACCTATAGGAATTATGTTATTAAGCTAGTAGCAGTGCAGAAAAGACTGACAAGGATGTTACCAGGTCTGGAGTGTATGAATTATAAGGAGAGACTGAATAGCTTAGGTTTTATTTTACCCTTGTCGTGTAGGAAGCTGAGGGGTAACCTTTTTTAGAGGTATATTAAATCATTATGGGTGTAGAGCGGGGGTTCCCAACCTTTTTATGCCTTGGATGAATACCTGTCGATCTCAGGTTGGGAGCCCTGGTGTAGATAAGTGAATGGCCACTTTTTTTTTCTTAAGGTAGAAAAGTCTAAAAGTAGGAAGTCAAAGATTGAAAGTGAGAGGGGGGGACAACTTTAGAGGACCTGAAGGGCAAACTTTTCCATGTGGAGGATGGTGAGTCCGTGGAATAAGCTGCCAAAGTAAGTAGTAGAAGTGGGTATAATTAGAATATTTAAAAGACATTTGGACCAATACATGGTTAGGAAATGGTTTAGAGGTATATAGGCTAAACCCAAGCAAGTGGAAGTAGCTCAGGTAGGCAGATTTCACGTCACATGCTGATGGTGATAAACCTGATTCTGATTCTGATATGGTCAGCAAGGACGAGTAGAACCAGAAGGCCTGCTTGCTGTGCTGTATTACTCTGATCTTTCTGTTCTGTTCCTCTAGAAGTGATGCTTGGAGCTTTTTTTTTCAATAGAGCTTGTATCTTGCATTGGCACTTAATGATTTTGTTCATGTTAATTTTCTTAACAATTTTGTGTTGTTGCAATTTTGAAGTGTAAATTGAGGATCCAGTTTTCCACCACTCCATTTAAATCCTTGCATTTCAAAAAAAATGTGATACACATATCCCAACAAATTGTAGGGATCTGAAACCTGTTGCCTGAAAAGGGGTGGAGGCAGAAACACTTGCTGAAATTCAAGTACACAAATATGCTTTCAGAGTCATTAAGTAATACAGTATGGAAACAGGCCTTTTGGCTCAACTCATCCATGCCAATTATGGTGCTCATCAATCTAGATATTTGCTTGCATTTGGTTCATCTCTCTCTAAACCCATCCTATACATGTATTTTGAATATTGTTATGGTATTTGCCTCAACCAGCTTTTCTGACAGCACATTCTAGATACATGCCTCCCTCTGCGTGAAGTGACCCCAGAGTCCTCTTTAAATCTTTCACCTCTCGCCTTAAATCTACGTCTTCTAGTTTCTAATCCCCCTTCCCTGGGGAAAAAAAGATTGTGGCTGCATGTGTGTATGTGTTCACCCTGTGTCCCTTATGATGGAATACATCTCTATAAGGTCATCCCTGGTGTTGGCATGTGGCCAAGTGGTTAAGGCATCAGTCTAGTGATCTGAAGGTTGCTGGTTCAAGCCTCAGCTGAGGCAGCGTGTTCTTTTACCCTCCAAGGAATATAATCCCAGCTTGCCCAATGATGTCTTTTCTATAACAGGGTGACCAAAACAGAACAGAATACTCTTAAGTATGGTCTCACCAACATCTTGTATAACTGCAAGATAACGTTCCAATTCCTATACTCAATGCCCTGACTGATGAAGACCAGCATTCCAAATGTCTCCTTCATCACCCGGTCTAACTGTGGTACCGTTTTCAGTGAACAAGGTACTGTACTGTTAAGTCTTTCTTTTTCACAGCATAGCCCTTGGTGTTGGATTCACACACCTATCCACCTTTGGCTTGGCCATGCTGCTCTTAAACAATGAACTCTATTAGCTCTCCCGTAGTCTTTTAGAAGTTTAGTCTGCAGCTAAAGATAAAGCAAATAACTCTGCAAGGGCCTCCATAATTTCAACCTGAGCTTCTCACAAGGTCCAAGGATGGACTTGGAGAGGCTCCGGGGATTTATCTGTCTTAATGCACCTTTAGAGTCATAATCCTAGGCAGTGGATCAAGAATTGGCTAGAGCTGTTTTAAGTCTAAAATAAAAATGGAAAATCTCTGTACTGATAGAATAAGAAATGAAGTTAATATTCTAAATTGTGGTGATTTTTTTCTGGCATGTCACTGCTTTCAGATTTCTGGTATCCAAATTCTTGTTTGATTTTTAGCACTAAGTCCATTTTTGTCCAGCAGTGACTGACTAGGCTGGAAATTTAGTGATAATCTTCCAATTTTTTGTAGTCTTCTTCAGTATTGACAATGTACCCAGTGTTTTGACAAGTAGAAATTTTAGAAATTGTATTTGATTCCATTATTGTTCAATATAAATGTTGACACCAGAAGTCGTGCTCTAATCTTCATAGAATCCAATTTTCATCTTCTGTTTTCTTGAGTAGTGTTCTTTATCTTTGTCTCTAAACTGCCAAGTATTGATTTAACTATCTATTCAATTTGTCTGACATTTCTGTATGCTCAGCCTTGTTAATAACAAAGCACCTTTCTGAAGATCTTTCAGTAATCTGGGTATATTATATTTGCTGCATTGCCCCTTTTTATTCTCTTAATATTTCAGAATTTGGTGAGGCTGTTCAGAGAAAAGGTTTCCTTTTCAAATCTATACTATTAATACATTTTTAAAAATTCTGGTTTTTCATCTTTTGCTTTTTAGTAGTGAATCGTTTTATTTCAATCGCTTTTAAAATAAACACTTTCTAGCTTTAGATAACAAGTAGAAACATGTAATTTTGAGATTCCTCTGAAAGTACAATCATCTGGAACTTAATAACTTGGCCGCCATTAGAGCAAGAATCCACTGAAATCACATGGAAAGGATAAGGAAAATACAGAAGAGACAATGCTTTGAAAGAAAGGGTTGGAAGAATCAAGAGAGCAGCTGTCACCTGAATGCTTGGATAATGGCTGGCTGGATATTCATGAGCACCTATCTGAACCAAATGATGTAGTAGCATTTGGTGGAACCATTTTGGATGAGATGATACCATGTTATACATTGGGTATGTTTTTGTTTTCTTATTTTATATCAAGATCAATATGAGTAAAATCCATTTGTTTTCTAAATAACTTAAACTAGAAAACATTTAGCAAAATTAACTGAAGTTGAATGCCAAAACCCATTGTGCCACTTTATATGTTGGGTGTTTATAAATATTCTGGTTTATTATTTTTACTGACTTAAATAGTCATATTGCTGAAATAGATGTCATTTACAGTATTGGTGTATTTTTCCTAAAGGAAGTGTAACAGACTCGACAGATATAAACTTGGAACTTCTACAATTGAAGAAAGAGAAGTTACAGTTGGAAATACTGAATGCCAAATTATGGAACAAAGTGCTTGAGCTACAAAAAGATGTTTTAAATATTCAGAAATGGAACCTACAAACCCTAAACAGCCCATCATCAGTTCAGACTCCGGTATACCCCTCCCAGTTATCATTGACGACGTTCCACATGCCTTCCCAAAATTTGCTGTAATAAATTGAATCAAACTATTTTGGGATTTAAAGTTTAATGCATGTGGATATTTAATTGCTTGTAAAATGTCCAACAATTTATAAAAGTAGTTTGTGAACTATTCTTTGTTCAAGTTGTAATTATGATGTATTTTTGAGACAGCAAGTATTTGTACTTAAGTGGACCAATATTTTTCTCTAAGAAAGTCTCAAATGGTAACTGCGGAAATCGAGAAAGGAAGTCATAAATGTGGAAATGAAGCTATGTTTTTGTATCATTTTTTATTAAAACAGTTATTTGTTTTAGAGATAATATTTTAAAAGAATTTGAGAAATTTGTTTATTCAGACAGAAGTGTTACTTTTTGACTGTTAGTGAGGGAAGTAAATGGGTAAAAGATGATTTGATACATTTTCTAATAAAAAATCTAACAATTTTAAACCAGTTTCAGTTACACTCAAATAAAATGCCCAGAGCTCTGCCTGCGTACTTTCTTTCCATTTACTTCAATAGAACTGAATTCAAGGGATGGTTGAAAATTCCCTTGCTATTAATACTGATTGGACTACTTCCAGGGAAAGAACTTCTTGGGAAATGTGTTTTGTGCTGGAATTTCAATTGATGATAATAGTGGGTCGATATTTGGATGAAAAAAACTGACTGCTAGGAATTAATATACATGAGATGTGATGGCATTGTTTGGTAGAAGTCAATGATAATTTATTTTCAGCAGCCATTTTAATAGTGATTGCTGCTCGTATAGCTTTATTAGAATGGGCAGCATGAGTGAACTTTCAGATTACTGGTTGGGATGAAGAATTAAATGTAGGGAGGTAAATGGTTTAGGTGAATTAGGAATTGTGAATATTACTGAAATTTATTTCCATCCATCTCTGCTTATTAGTCAACAATTCTGATATTAATTGGAACCATTGAGTATTCAACATTATTCAACATTGAGTATTTAGATCAGTTAATGCATTTGAGATAATGTGGTTAGTGTAAATATAACATGGTTTGATAGGATTTTAAGAATCATAGCAAATGTTGTTAAATCTTGATAACCAAAACTATTGGAAATGCCCTGCAACTTCAGCAATGGCATTTCCAGCATTTTCTCTTTCTATTTCAAATTTGAAGCATCTGTATTCTGCTTTTTGTAGCTCCATAAACTTGCATTAAAATATGCTCTAATATATTCTATTTCCATCCAACATGTTTTAAAAAGAAAAGGGAGTGCAGTGATCTTAAAACCTATAAACATAGCTTTGTGTGATCTAATTGCAGTAGCTAGTCTGCACCTTATCATGAATAGAAATGGGAGCGATTTTCAATACTGTCTGATATTTTGTAGTTAAATTTGAGTATTGCTTATGTGGTTTATTATGTCATTCAAAACAATCACTATCAAACCATTAAAGATTCTAACCCAATAAATAAATGTGTGAGCTTATGTATTCCAACTCTAGGCCCAATTAAGTAATTTTATACAGATTAAAAAGACGTATTGGTGCAGAGAAGATCATTCTTGTTCAGTGAAAGTGAAGTGAAACATGATGGTAGCAGGAATAAGTGACTTCATTTGGCATTTAATTTTAATTTCAACTTTTTACTCTTGTATACATGTGCTGAAAAGCTTGTTTTACAGTACATCATCTAATAGCACAGCAAACAAAATAATTTATAGATATAAGGAATTGTCAAACTAATAACAAGAATAAGGTTTTAATGTTTTTCTGACCTTAATAGAAACACTTATTCAAGTTGTGTATATGTGCCTTAATGTTGAAAGATGTGCTGATTGTAATAGATGTAATTTTGATATATGGATGTACAGTTTTAAGAATGAAGTGGTTATTGTAATAATTTAATCTTTCAAATGTTTTGAACATATCAGGCAGTTTGCCTCTGCTTACACTTCTATGGTCACAAAACAAAATGACTTCGTATGTAGATCTCAACAGATAGTGCTCTCCTATTATATTAATAAATCAATGTCTTTTTCATGCCAGTGGAAGAGGAACAGAGCGTGCTTCCTTAAAATAATCCCACACAAATTTATGATCTATTAGACAGTCACTATGACTAGTGTAAAATTTTGAAAATACTTAAATTAAAACTAAGTTTTGTATCAGAAGGAATGATTGCTAACAAAGTACAATGAAAGATGAAATTCAGCCGCAAGCTATGAACCAATGTGTTTTAAAACTAGATTTCAAATTAATCGAAAGATACTGAATTACAAGAGTAAATTAAAACATGGACTATGTATTGAGCTGCCATTTAGACTTTGTTAATGATCTTTCCTGTTGAAAGATGGATTGTGTATTTGTTTAAGACCCAAAAACACCTGAGAGTAGCGTCACATGATAATATTTGCTCTCGATTTGAAGTTTAGATTTGAACTGAACAGCCTAATGCATGTTTTTCTGGTTTAATATTAGTGTTTCCCCACAAGCTTAAGTGTTGTTAATATTCTAGAAGCAATTTTAAGTTTATAATTGTTAATTCATGTTACCGTGCAGAAGATTCAGAAGATACAGATGAAACAATGTTGGATACTGAGATGAGTAATGATCTGCCAGCCCAAAGTAGTCAACAGGTAAATTGTATTTGTTCAGAAGTAGTAAATTATTTTAGATATGCTATATAATTAATGTGTTACCAATTCCTTCTGACTCAGAATTTTTTGGTAAATCCTGGAGCTGAGTGCTTCATTCTCAATCTTAAACTTGATTTATATCTTGTTGGTTTTCTCAAGGAGACCAGTGGGTGAAATAGACCCTGATATATCTACAGAATCATACTGCTCTTAGGTTGTGCGACGATCTGAACTGTTACTATTTTCCTGCATTTGGCCGTATCAATCTAAATCTTTTCTATCTATGTACCTGTCTAAATGTCTTTTAAACAATTAAGACCCCACACCTCACCACCCGCCCCAAAGACCCAATAACATATTTGTGAACGTTTAGTGCACCCTTTCCTAACTTCCTTTTATAGCAAGGTGACCAGAACTATACGCAGTACTCTCTCAGGTCCCTCTGTCAGATTGTACTCTTGTAATATGATGTTCCAACTCTATTCTGTGCGCTGACTGACGAAGGCAAGCATACGAGATGCTGCATTCAGTTTCCTGTCCACTTGTGTTTCTGTTTTCAGGGAATTGTGTGATTGTTCTCCCAGGTTCCTTGGAACTCTCTCTAAATCGATGGTTTGTGGCAAATTTGTAGATAATACAAATATCGTTGGAGTGGCAGGTAGTGTTGAGGAAGCAGGGAGTCTGCAGAAGGACTTGGATAGGTTGGGAGAATGGGCAAAGAAGTGACAGAATTTAGAGATGTATGGTCATACACTTTAGTAGAAGTAATAAAGACAATAAGACATGAGAGCAGAATTAGGCCATACAGCCCATCAAGTCTGCTCTGCCATTCCATCATGGCTGATCCTGGATCCCACTCAACCCCTACATTTGCCCTCTTACTATAACCTTTGATGCCCTGAGCAACTAGGAAACTATCAACTTCTGCTTTAAATATGCCCACGGACTTGGCCTCCACCGCAGTCTATAGAGCGTTCCACAGATTCACTACAGTCTGGCTTAAAAAAAAAATCCTCTTTGCCTCTGTTCTAAAAGGTCGCCCCTCAATTTTGAGGCTGTGCCTTCTAGTTCTGGATACCCCCACAATATTTGGTAGGTTTCAATGAGATCCCCCCCCCCCGAGTTCTTCTAAATTCCAGTGAGTACAGGCCCAAAGCTGCCAGATGTGCATATGTTAACCCCTTCATTTCCAAAATCATCCTTGTGAACCTCCTCTGGATTCTCTCCAATGACAACACTTCCTTTCTGAGATGTGGGGCCCAAATCTGTTGACAGTACTCCAAGTGCGATCTGACTAGTGTCTTCTAAAGCCTCAGCATTATCTCCCTACTTGCACATTCTGTTCCCCTTGAAATAAATACCAATATTGCAGTTGCCACCTTTACCACAGACTGAACCTGTAAATTAACCTGGAAATCTTGCACAAGGACTCCTAAGTTCGTTTGCACCTCTGATGTTTGAATTTTCTCCCCATTTAGATAATATTCTGCTTTATTGTTCCTTTTACCAAAATGTCTTATCATATATCTCCCAACACTGTATTCCATCTGCCATTTTTTGCCCATTCTTCCAATTTGTCTAAGACCTGCTGAAATTGCATTGCTTCCTCAGCACTACCTACTCTCTATAACTATCTTTGTATCATCCACAAACTTTGCCACAAAGCCATTAATTCCATTATCCAAATCACTGATAAACAATGTGAAAAGTAGCAGTCCCAATACTGATCCCTGAGGAACACCATTTGTCACAAACAGCCAACCAGGGAAGCCCCCCTTTATTCCCACTGGCTGCATAGCAGGCATTGACTTTTCTAAATAGGAAGAAAATTCAGAAATCAGGGATGCAAATAGAGTCGGAAGTGATAGAGCAGAATTCGCTAAAGGTTAAGTCAGTAGTAAGAATGGCAAATGCAATGTTAGCATTCATTTTGAGAAGACTGGAATATAAAAGCAAGATTGTAATGCTGTGGCTTTGTAAGGTACTGGATCAGACCACATCTGGAGCACTTTGAACTGTTTTGTGCCCCATATATAAAGAATGATGTCCTCACATTGGAGAAGGCCCAGAGATTTATGAAAATGATGCTAGGGATAAAATGGTTAATTAATAATGAACATTTGATGGCTCTGAGATTGTACTCACTGGAGCGTAGAAGAATGAGGGGGCAGCTGATTGAAAAATATTAAAAATTGAAAGTCCTAGATAGTGGATGTGGAGAGGATGTTTCCAATGGTGGGAGAGTCTAGGATCAGAGGGCAAAGCCTCTGAATAAAATCCCTCTAGAACACAGATGAGGAGGAATTTCTTCAGCCAGAGGTTGATGAATCTGTGGAATTTGTTACCACAGATGGCTGGGAAGGCCAAAATGTTGGGTATATTTAAAGCAGAGGTTGATGGGTTCTTGATTAGTAAAGGTGTCAAAGGTTATAGGGAGATGACAAAAGAATGAGTTTGAGAGGAAGTAATAAATCAGCCATGATTAATGGCAGAGCCGACTTGATGGGCTGAATGACCCAATTCAGTTTTATGATTCTCTAACACTCTCCAGAGCCTGATCATTTAATGTTCAATTCCTGTTCTGGTTTAACTGGCCAAAATGCAATACTTAGTACTTGTTTAAATTAAATTCTATCTGCTATTATTTGTCCTATTTCCCTAGATCCTGTTATGTTCTTAGATCACTTCCTTCATTGTCCTGCATTGTGGTGTCACCAACTAACCACATTAACAACACTGCCATCCAAATCATTAATATAGATGACAAATAACAATGGAAGCAGTACCAATCCCTGCCGCACACCACTGGTCACAGATTTCCAGTCTAAATAACAACCCTCCGTTACTGCCCTCTGACTCCCTCTGCTAAGCCATTTTTTTTATCTAGTTGGCTAGGTTATCCTGGATTTCACGTGATCTAGCCTAACACATGTGACCTTGTCAAAGTCCTTGCTAAAGTCTGTCACCCCGTCCTCATCGATCTTTTTGGTCACCTCTTCAAACAAAAAAATTTGAATTCGTGAGACTGTACTTCCCAAATGCAAAGCTATGCTAACTGTGCCTTATTAGATCCCGCCCTTCAGAATCCTCTCCCGTAATTTTCCCATTACTGATGTTAGGCTCACCTGTCTGCAATTGCCTTGCTTGTACTTGCAGTACTTCATCCATTGCCAAATATTTAATTAAATACTGTTTGATTATCTAAAATCTTTATTCTGATTATGTCGTACTTAAGGCACTTAGAAATAAAACATGTAAATTTTGCAATGTTGATTTTCCAACAGAGCTGTATATGAAAGGAATGAGGATTATAAAGAGACAACTGCTATTATTTGACAAATTCACTGATCTTCCATTCATTTTGAATGTAGCCTTGTTGAGATCTAAGTACAGAAGGTGGCAGCCTTATATAAATGGGAACTTGTTTAACTAGTAATGTATCATTTTAAAAGTTATTCTTGAAGCATTCTGCTTTTTCCATACATTAATACCTTGAACAAGAATGCACTGAGCATTTACTGCATTTAAACTTAAGCATGTCAAAATGTTAGGGCCTTTACACAATTCAATGTGGATAGTGGAGACATGAGACTGCGGATGCTGGAATCTGGTGCGATAAACAATCTGCTGGAGGAACTCAGCAGATTGAGGACCATCTGTGGGAGGAAAGGTATTTGTGGATGTTTCAACCTAAAGGGATGTCCTTCTGAGGCTGTGCCTTCTGGCCCTATACTCTTCCACTAATGGAAGCCTCCTCTGCACATCCACTCTCTCTAGAGCTTCCAATATTCAGTACATTTCAATGGGATCTCCCCTTTTTCTTCTAAACTCCACTGTGTGTAGGCCCACAGCCATCAAATGCACTTCATACATTAACCCTTTCTACCCAGGACCATTCTCATAAACCTCTGGACCATCTCCAATGGCAGCACATCCTTCCTTAGATATGGGGCCCAAAAGTACTCACAATACTCCAATTTAATTTGATCTATGCCTTAAAAAGTCTTTGTATTACATCCTTCCTTTTATATTCTAGTCCTCTCAAAATAAATGCATCACAACCTGGTATAGAAGTTGTCCTGTCCAAGACAGGAAGAAGCTGCATGAACACAGCCCAGCATATCACACAAACCAGTCTTCCGTCCTTGGACTGACTCACTTTACACCACACACTGTCAGAGCAGTGCTGCCAGGATAATCAAGGACACGACCCACCCAGCCAACACACTTTTCATCCCTCTTCCCTCCGGGAGAAGCCTCAGGAGCTTGAAGACTCGTACGGCCAGATTTGGGAACAGCTTCTTTCCAACTGTGATAAGACTGCTGAACGGATCCTGACCCGGATCTGGGCCGTACCCTCCAAATATCTGGACCCGCCTCTCGGTTTTTTTGCACTACCTTACTTTCCCTATTCTATTTTCTGTTTATGATCTATAATTTAAATTTTTAATATTTATTATCGATTTGTACTCCAGGGAGTGCGAAGCGCAGAATCAAATACAGGTAGCCCCTGCATTTCGAACGTTCGCTTTACGAAAGCTCACTGTTACAAAAGACCTACGTTAGTTCCCTGTTTTCGCTAACAGAAAGGTGTTTTCACTGTTACGAAAAAAACAGCGCAGGATAAAAGGCAGCTCACAGAAAAAGCAGTGCATGAAAAATATCCGCGTGCCCCGAGCAGCCGCGGTCCTCCGGATCGGAATGGCATTCTTGTCGGCATTGCTTAAACACGTGCCTGTGAGCAGCCGTTTGCAAGATGAGTTCTAAAGTATCGGAAAAGCCTAAAAGAACTCGTAAAGGTGTTACACTTAGCGTAAAACTAGACATAATTAAGCGTTTCGATCGTGGTGAACGAAATAAGGACAAAGTGAGTTTGGCTTGTGGAAGTTGACGAAGATGATGTTGAAGAGGTTTTGGCATCTCATGACCAAGAACTGATAGATGAAGAGCTGATGCAATTGGAAGAGGAGAGGATAACAATCGAAACCGAATGCAATAGCGAAAGTGAAGTCGTCCAGGAACTGAACGTGAAGCAACTGCGTGAGATTTTCGCTGCAATAATAAAGTACAACTTTAATTTTGAAAGGGTACGTTGGTTTAGGGCATATTTGCAGGATGGTTTGAGTGCTTACAAAGAACTGTAGAGAAAAATGTGCGAGGCTCAGCAGTCAAGCAAGCCTTCCACATCAGCCACAGCAGACAAACAAACCTCGACCTTCGACATTAAGGCAGGAAGTCATAGGAGAAGATGAGCTGCCTGCCCTAATGGAAACAGACGACAATAAGTTGACACCCCAGTGTCCCACCACCCCAACCCCCGGGCCGTGGACAGATACCGATTCGCGGAGAATGCAGCGGTAGCCGGGAGGCACACAGCACATCTTTAAGAAAAAAGCCAAAATAAACATGCTAATTAATTAGGTGCTGCCCGGCACGTAATTGTCAGCCCAGATCAGAGGCAACGCAATTGTCAATCGGTTCTGATCTGGCCAACAATTAACGTGCTGGGTGGCACCTAATTAATTAGCATGTTTATTTCAGCTTTTTTCTTAAAGATGTGCTGTGTGCCTCCCGGCTACCGCTGTACTCCTGCACGCTTCATGGATCGGTATCGGTTCGCTGTCCGGAGGGTGGGGGCCGCTGCACCACCCCAACCTCCGACGACTCAGCCTAACACACCATCATCAGTGTGCTCGGCGCTGTCTTCCCGATTCCCGTAAGTGATACTACACTGTACATACATTATTTCTACTTCATATCGGCTGTGTTATTTGGTATGATTTGGCTGGCTGGCTTCCTAGCTTAAAAGTTACTGGAGAGAGTGTTTTTGCCAACAGCGCTTGCGTGAGATTTTCTGCCGAGAGCACTTGCATGAGATTTTCGCTACGGCCAACAGTGCAGCAATGATAGTGGAAAAGTATTTCTACTTTATATAGGCTGTGTATTTATCATATCATTCCTGCTTTTACTGTATGTTACTGTTATTTTAGGTTTTATGTGTTATTTGGCATGATTTGGTAGGTTATTTTTGAATCTGCGAACGCTCACAAAGTTTTCCCATATAAATAAATGGTAATTGCTTCTTCGCTTTACGACATTCTGGCTTACGAACCGTTTCATAGGAACGCTCTACCTTCGGATGGCGGGGGAAACCTGTATTGCTGTGATGATTGTACGCTCTAGTATCAATTGTTTGGCGACAATAAAGTATAAATGCTAACATTGCATTTGCCTTCCTTACTGCTAACTCGATCTGCTAGATGACCTTTAGGGAATTCTGCACTAAGATTCCCAAGTACCTTTGCACCTCTGATTTCAGAATTTTCTCCCCATTTAGAAACTAGTCTAAGCCTTTATCCTTCCACCAAAGTGTGTGACTATACACTTCCTTATGCTATATTTTTTCTGCCACTTCTTTGTCCAATCTACTAATCTGTTCAAATCGTTCTGCAGTCTCCCTGCTTGTTGATCATTACCTACCCCTCCACCTATTTTTGTATCATCCAGAAGCTTGGCCGCAAAATCCATCATCCATTCATTAATACATAATGAGAAAAGTAGTGGAGCCAACACTAACCCCTGCGGAACACCACTAGTCACCAGCAGCCAACCAGAAAAGGCCCCCTTTATTCCCATTCTTTGCCTTTAGCCAGCCAGCTAATCTTCAATCCATGCTAATATATTTCCTGTAGTACCGGGGCTCTTGTTCAGCAGCCTCGCGTGGCACCTTGTCAAATGCCTTCTGGAATCCAAGTAAACAACATCCACTGACTCTCTTCTGTCTTTCCTGATTTCAACAGATTTGTCAAGCTTGACTTTTCCTTAAGGAAACCACGCTGACTTTGGTCTATTTTATCATGTACCTCCAAGTACTCTGAAACCTCTTTGTTAACAATGGACTCTTATTATTTTGCCTACCACTACAGTATGGCTAACTGGCCCATAATTTCCCGTCTTTTGCCTCCCTCCCTTCCTAAACAGTGGAGAGACATTTGCAATTTTTCCTGTTCTCTGAAACCATTCGAGAATCTGATGATTGTTGAAGGATCACTACTGAAGCCCCCAGAATCTCTTTAGCTGCCTCTTTCAGAACCCAGGGGTTCAGGAGACTCATCTGCCTTCAGACTTTTCAGCTCTCCAATCACCTTCTCCTTAGTAACAGCAACTACACTTATTTCTGCCCCCGACACTGTCAACTAATTGACAAAGTGCTTCATCCTTGCATACTTTACCCATCATGGATTAGATAATATTGGTGTTCAAAGGATGTGCTTTTACAAAAATTGTTTAATGTCTTAATGAAGTTGCAGCAAGTGATTAGGAGTGCAAATGATAAGTTAGTTTTTATAAGAGTAAGAAAAATCTTACTGCATTTGTATTAGGCCTTAGGTGACTGGGAGGCATTCATTTCAAACTCATCTATAAAGAAAAGTGGGCATTTATTTAGCTTTTAGTTGCTACAAGGTGTTAGAAGTTGCAAAATAGAGTCAATCTTCAGTGTGAGCAATGTGAAGTTGTAAGTGTGTAGGTACAGCAGTCGAGGAAATCAGGTTTAGTATGATAGATGATTTTCATGAAAGCTGGGTCTCCAAGTGAACAGTGCTATGTAAATGGCAACAATCAATATCAACTGAGGTTGTATAAAAACAACCAAACATTTATTAAACATGGATAAACGATAAGGAAAAAAACAAACGAAAACTTTAACTGGAAGTTAACCACTATGCAGCCGTTCAACAACTCGTCACTCGGCACTGGATTCTTAAAGTGTTAAATGCGAAAACAGTTCTTAAAGTTATAACGCAAACAACAGGAATTCTGCAGATGCTGGAAATTCAAGCAACATACATCAAAGTTGCTGGTGAACGCAGCAGGCCAAGCAGCATCTATAGGAAGAGGCACAGTCGACGTTTCAGGCCGAGACCCTTCGTCAGGACTAACTGAAGGAAGAGTGAGTAAGGGATTTGAAAGCTGGAGGGGGAGGGGGAGATGCAAAATGATAGGAGAAGACAGGAGGGGGAGGGATAGAGCCGAGAGCTGGACAGGTGATAGGCAAAAGGGGATACGAGAGGATCATGGGACAGGAGGCCTAGGGAGACAGATGGGGGGGGGGTGACCCAGAGGATGGGCAAGAGGTATATTCAGAGGGACAGAGGGAGAAAAAGGAGAGTGAGAGAAAGAATGTGTGCATAAAAAGGAGTAACAGCTGGGGTACGAGGGGGAGGTGGGGCCTAGCGGAAGTTAGAGAAGTCAATGTTCATGCCATCAGGTTGGAGGCTACCCAGACGGAATATAAGGTGTTGTTCCTCCAACCTGAGTGTGGCTTCATCTTTACAGTAGAGGAGGCCGTGGATAGACATGTCAGAATGGGAATGGGATGTGGAATTAAAATGTGTGGCCACTGGGAGATCCTGCTTTCTCTGGCGGACAGAGCGTAGATGTTCAGCAAAGCGGTCTCCCAGTCTGCGTCGGGTCTCACCAATATATAAAAGGCCACATCGGGAGCACCGGACGCAGTATATCACCCCAGTCGACTCACAGGTGAAGTGATGCCTCACCTGGAAGGACTGTTTGGGGCCCTGAATGGTGGTAAGGGAGGAAGTGTAAGGGCATGTGTAGCACTTGTTCCGCTTACATGGATAAGTGCCGGGAGGGAGATCAGTGGGGAGGGATGGGGGGGACGAATGGACAAGGGAGTTGTGTAGGGAGCGATCCCTGCGGAATGCAGAGAGAGGGGGGCAGGGAAAGATGTGCTTAGTGGTGGGATCCCGTTGGAGGTGGCGGAAGTTACGGAGAATAATATGTTGGACCTGGAGGCTGGTGGGGTGGTAGGTGAGGACCAGGGGAACCCTATTCCTAGTGGGGTGGTGGGAGGATGGAGTGAGAGCAGATGTACGTGAAATGGAGGAGATGCGTTTAAGAGCAGAGTTGATAGTGGAGGAAGGGAAGCCCCTTTCTTTAAAAAATGAAGACATCTCCCTCGTCCTAGAATGAAAAGCCTCATCCTGAGAGCAGATGCGGCGGAGACGGAGGAATTGCGAGAAGGGGATGGCGTTTTTGCAAGAGACAGGGTGAGAAGAGGAATAGTCCAGATAGCTGTGAGAGTCAGTAGGCTTATAGTAGATATCAGTGGATAAGCTGTCTCCAGAGACAGAGACAGAAAGATCTAGAAAGGGGAGGGAGGTGTCGGAAATAGACCAGGTAAACTTGAGGGCAGGGTGAAAGTTGGAGGCAAAGTTAATAAAGTCAACGAGTTCTGCATGCGTGCAGGAAGCAGCGCCAATGCAGTCGTCGATATAGCGAAGGAAAAGTGGGGGACAGATACCAGAATAGGCACGGAACATAGATTGTTCCACAAACCCAACAAAAAGGCAGGCATAGCTAGGACCCATACGGGTGCCCATAGCTACACCTTTAGTTTGGAGGAAATGGGAGGAGCAAAAGGAGAAATTATTAAGAGTAAGGACTAATTCCGCTAGACGGAGCAGAGTGGTGGTAGAGGGGAACTGATTAGGTCTGGAATCCAAAAAGAAGCTTAGAGCTTTGAGACCTTCCTGATGGGGGATGGAAGTATATAAGGACTGGACATCCATGGTGAAAATAAAGCGGTGGGGGCCAGGGAACTTAAAATCATCGAAAAGTTTAAGAGCGTGAGAAGTGTCACGAACATAGGTCGGAAGGGATTGAACAAGGGGTGATAAAACAGTGTCGAGGTATGCAGAAACGAGTTCGGTGGGGCAGGAGCAAGCAAAGTTATAAAGTCAGATATAGTTCTTAAAATGGTAAATTCAAAAGTCCAACAGATTTATACGTTCAATTGGGAGAGACTTCTCTGGAGAAGGACTTCTTCATATACGCGACTTTCCTGCTGGTTCTGTCCACAGGATTCACGATGCCAAAAATAAACAGTTTAAAACAACTGCCTTTAAATTCTTTTAGGGAGAGAGAGCAAACCTTTGCATGAACTCTTTGCTCTTTTTGGCATGAGTTATCCTTGATGCAGGTCGCTACTCCCCCAACGAAGACTCAATAAGGTCAATCCTTTATTAAGCTGCCAAACGATGCCGACTCCTCTCGATCCTGTACTTCGATAAATTCTTCACTCTCCCTTCTACTGTTGGAATTGAGTAAATCAACACATCTAGCAAAAATTTCCAGTCCAATAATATTGTATTTTCCAACAGAACGCACACTCGGTTTTAAAAATGAAACTGCGTCACAAAAACAAACAGGCAACAGAAACAGAGACACAGCACATTCTAGCTGGAAATCTACAAACTAAAAACAACTAACTGTATCACCTGGGATCTTCCCTGATATACCCATGGTGCACATGTCATCACGTGACCTCACATCGGCAGGAAAATCACATCAGGTGACCTCCAAAAGACCATTACATCATTCTCACAAAAAAACACAGATCTCCTTGAGCATGTAACACCTCCCTCCAAAAAAATTTTGGTCTCAACAAAATTTTAACAATTTATTCAAAAAAAATACAAAGGTATAAAATATACAAAATACACAATATATACAGTCTACCTTTCAGCCCTTTACAAACTAATGTACGGTAGGAGTGTTACAAATGTTAAAATATCACTCCAAAAAAACCAAATTTTCATTGTACATTTAACATCTAGACAGACAATCAGCGATCACATTATCTTTACCCTTAATATGAGTGATCAAAATATTGTACTCCTGTAACATTAGACTGTTTTATTAAACTGGAGTCTAATTTCCTTAACCCTTTTCTCTAACGGTCACAGTGGCATGACTAAATTTACTGTTAGCTAAGTTAATAGTTAAGTTAGCTTTGGAAAGTGTCTCAAATAATTTCTCCACCGCAGTAGTATGTGCTTTCCATGTATTATTTCCTGTAACTAAATCATCAATATAGGCATCTGTATCTTTTAATCCCTGAATCACGCTATTAATCATCCTCTGAAAAGTATCTGGTGCATTCTTCATCCCAAATGGAAGAACATTATATTCATATAACCCAAATGGGGTTACAAATGCTGAAATCTCTCTACCTCTATCCGTCAATGGAACACACCAATAACCTTTTAACAAATCAATTTTTTAAAGGAATTTGGCCTGTCCAACTTCATCCACACAATCATCTACCCTAGGGATTGGATATGCATCAGTTTTTGTCACAGCATTCACCTTACTGTAATCCGTACAAAACCTAATACTATTGTCTGGCTTAGGCACCATAACACGTGGTGAACTCCAATTCGAATTAGAATGTCTAATAATATCATTCTCTAGCATATACTTAATTTCTTGTTCAGCAAGTTCACATTTTTCCCTGTTCATTCGATACGGATGTTGTTTTATGGGTTTTGCATCTTCAACATCTACATCATGCGTGGCTATGGTGGCTCTTCTAGGAACGTCTGGAAATAAATCTCTATATTTAAAAATTAACTGTTTCATCTCCTCTCTCTGCTCTGGCTGTAAATGAGCTAATTTTTCATCAATATTTTCTAGAATTTTTGAATTTGGTAACCTGGCTGAAATAATGTTGGGTTTAAAATGAGTTTCGGACGAATCCTCCAGTAAGTTCTTATCAAGATCAGACTCATTATTGATCACAACAGTCATAGTAGGAGATTCTCTCTCATAATACGGTCTTGTCATATTTATATGACACAGCTGTGTTGTCTTTCTCCGATCTGGGGTTTTTACTACATAATCCACATCATTTACCTTAGATTTAATCTCATAAGGACCATGGCATTTGGCTTGTAATGGGTTCGTTTGCACTGGGAAAAGAACCAACACCTTATCTCCAGGCTTAAATGACCTCATCCTAGCTTCCTTATCATACCACATCTTCATCTTCTCTTGAGCCAACTTTAAATTTTCGTTGGCCAAGCTGCAAACTTTATACAATCTTTCTTTAAATTTCAAAACATAATCTAACAAATTAGTGTGTACTACTTTATTAATCCACTGTTCCTTCAACAAGGCCAAAAGTCCTCGAACTCTATGCCCAAACACAAGTTCAAAAGGACTAAAACCTAATGATTCCTGTACTGCCTCCCTTACTGCAACAAGTAGTAAATGTATACCTTCATCCCAGTCCTTTTCATTTTCTACACAATATGTCCTAATCATAGTTTTTAGTGTAGAATGAAATCTCTCCAAGGCTCCTTGTGATTCTGGATGATAGGCTGAGGAAATAATCTGTTTTGCTCCCAGTTTATAAACTATTTGCTGAAACAACCCCGACATAAAATTACTACCTTGATCTGATTGTATTTCCTTAGGCAAACCAAAATAAGTAAAGAACTTTATAAGAGCCTTTGTCACAGTTTTGGCTGTTATATTCCTAAGAGGTACTGCCTCTCGAAACCTAGACGCTGTGCACATAATAGTTAATAAATATTGATGTCCAGTTTTAGTTTTTGACAAAGAACCTGCACAGTCTATAATGATTTTTGAGAACGGCTCACCAAATACAGAAATTGGTTGCAGTGGGGCCACTGGAGTAACCTGATTAGGTTTACTCACAATTTGACATGTATGACATGTTCTACAAAATGACGCCACATCTTGTCTTAAACTAGGCCAATAAAAATGTTTAGCAACTTTGTTCATAGTTTTCTTTACACCTAAATGACCACTCAAAGGAATACTATGAGCCATAGTTAAAATCTCATTTCAGTAAATTTTAGGAACTACTACCTGATGCTTAACTTCCCATTCCTCACTAGCAGGAATTGTAGGCGGTCCCCACTTTCTCATTAATACCCCCTTTTCAAAATAATATCCAACTGGTACTTTTTCAATTTCACTATCTGGAAGAGCTTGTTCTTTTAATTTAACTATCTCAGGATCTCTACCCTGCTCTGCTATCATCTCCTTCTGAGATAAAGACAAATCTTCCTGATCAGACTTACCAACAAAATCCTGATCAAGTAAGGTAGGTAAGAAAGTTTCTGATATATCCTCAAAATTCGAATCCTGATTTGAACTGTCATGGGTAACAACCTCATCCTTTACATCAGTCTTTTTAGCCATAGCTCTTGTTACAACACAGGAAGAATCTGTGTTAGAATCCCTCTGTGGTTCCTCAGACTTTGAATTTATTGTCAAATGCACTTCAGGAAAAACTTGTCCACCTGCTAAATCATTCCCTAACAAAAGAGAAACATCATTCACAGGTAAACTGGATTGTAGTTCTACTTTAACAACCTCTGTAACTAATCCTGACCTTAAATTTACTCCATGTAAATGTACTGGCATAAGGGCACTCCCTACTCCTCTTATATAATTTACCTCACCATTGTCAGACTCATCACAAAACCTTAGCACACTGTCTAATATTAGTGATTGAGAAGCTCCAGTATCTCTAAGTATCCGTATTAGTACTGCATTGGATCCTTCTTTCAAGGATACAAATCCTTCTGTTATAAAAGTTTCATATCCCTTCTTAACTTGGTCAGACTCTGACACATCTTCATTAGTATTTTCTAAACCCTGTGGCTTTACAGGTTTTTCAATATGCTGCACACAAGCATCTGGGACCACTTCTTTCTCTTTCCGTTTCAATCGACAGCTATTAGCTACTACATGTCCAGGTTTCTTACAATAATTACAAATATTACCAAAATGTCTTTCCTTCACACGTGTCCCTTCATCCTTATTTTTTTCACTAACTTCAGATTTAATTTCTGGTTTACCTTGACTCTCTGTGCTATTTTTCCTTATAAAAATTTTACCTGGAGAAAATTTAATCTTGTGAATTAAAACATACTCATCAGCTAATTTAGCAATCTCCTGCAATGTAGCAGTGTCCTGTTCATTTAAGTATGTTCTCACTTCAACAGGAATGCTTCTTTTAAATTCCTCCTGCAAAATCAACTCTTTTAATTTATTATACTCTCCATTCACATTTTTAGAGGAAACCCATCTCTCAAAACACACTGATTTCTCATAGGCAAATTCCACATAAGTTTTTTCCACCGATTTCTTCAAACTTCTGAATCTTTCTCTATACGCTTCCGGAACCATCTCATATGCCTTTAATATGTGCTGCTTAACAGTATCATAATTCAGTGCTTGCTTAGCATCTAAAACTGTATAAACTTGTGCCTTGCCTTTAATTACACTTTGTAACATCACTGGCCATTGGTCTTTCAGCCACTTTAAACTCAGAGCAACTGTTTTGAAATGTTGGAAATATGTCTCATTAAATGGAGGAGCCAACATAACCTCACTACTAGTAATAAACTGTTTCATAGAACCAGAAGACTGACTCCCAGACTTTAATTTCTGCATCTCTAGCTCAAATTTCCTCTGGTTTTAAGCTTCTCTTTCCTTAAATTCCCTTATTTTATGAGCCTCTCTTTCAGCCGTTTCCGCTTTAAATCTTTCAAACTTTAACTGTTCAAGATGTAACTGCATTTCCAGATTACTCATTGGAAACTTACCTAACACCTCAGCATCAAACAATTCCAAATTAATGTAATGTTCAGCGATTTTCCTTTGTATGAAAGCCTTGGTGGAATTTCTCGTAATTCCTTTAATATCCAACTTCCTAATAATCTCCAATACCTCAGGTTTTCTCACATTCTCTGAAGACCCCGAGTCAGGCGTCTCCATAAACCCGTCAATATCCATTGTCTCCGAATACAACACACACAACAATCAAACCAAAAAAAAAAATCAGCTATTTCTCTTTTCCAAATCAAAATGGCAATTACCAGCACTTAAACTCAAAATTGGAACATCCCAGACGAGCCCCCACAGATTATGTTACGTACACGGCAACAATCAATATCAACTGAGACAGGTTATATAAAAACAACCAAACATTTATTAAGCATGGATAAACGATAAGGAAAAAAACAAACGAAGACTTTAACCGGAATTAACCACTATGCAGCCGTTCAACAACTTGTCACTCGGTACTGGTTTCTTAAAGCGTTAAATGCGAAAACAGTTCTTAAAGTGATAAAGTCGGATATAGTTCTTAAAATGGTAAATTCAAAAGTCCAACAGATTTATACGTTCAATTGGGAGAGACTTCTCTGGAGAAGGACTTCTTCATAGATGCGACTTTCCTGCTGGTTCTGTCCACAGGATTCACGATGCCGAAAATAAACAGTTTAAAACCACTGCCTTTAAATTCTTTTAGGGAGAGAGAGCAAACCTTTGCATGAACTCTTTGCTCTTTTTGGCAAGAGTTATCCTTGATGCAGGTCGCTACTCCCCCAACGAAGACTCAATAAGGTCGATCCTTTATTAAGCTGCCAAACGATGCTGACTCCTCTCAATCCTTTGATCCTGTACTTCGATAAATTCTTCACTCTTCCTTCTACTGTTGGAGTTGAGTAAATCAACACAGCTAGCAAAAATTTCCAGTCCAATAATATTGTATTTTGCAAAAGAACACACACTCGGTTTTAAAAATGAAACTGCGTCACAAAAACAAACAGGCAACAGAAACGGAGACACAGCACGTTCTACCTGGAAATCTACAAACTAAAAACAACTAACTGTATCACCTGGGATCTTCCCTTATATATCCATGGTGCACATGTCATCACGTGACCTCACATCGGCAGGAAAATCACATCAGGTGACCTCCAAAAGACCATTACATCATTCTGACAAAAAAACACAGATCTCCTTGAGCATGTAACAATAGTAACTAATTTTTCTGATTGTGGTTGAAAATCTTGTTGACAAACTTGGGGAGTTATGCTAATCATTTGAATGATGCTTGAAAATTACCACTTAATTTTGAAGGTAGATGGTTTGACTCTCTCAGGATGGCTGGCATTTTGTACTGCAAATGTTATATGCTACTTTTCAGCCCATGCCTGAATATTTACATGTTGGTGTACACAGCCATGGCCTGCTTTATTTTCTGAGTAAATGAGAATGGACTCGAACTCTGTGTGATAAACTAGCAAACATTCCAACTTCTGGCATTATGATAGAAGGAAGATCATTGACAAAGTTGGTACAGATGATTGAAACTAAGTTATTGCCTTGAACATCAAAAATGATGCCTTGAGGCTATGATGATTGACTTCAAACAAACATTACATCTTCCTGTGTGCAAGGTATGACTGCAACTGCTGGATTATTTTTTGTTTTTTTTTCTTCCTTAGACTTCAATTTTCAATTCAAACTTCTTGATGCTACATTCAGTCAAATGTTGCCTTGATGTCTGCCTTGATGGGGCAATCACACTCACTTCTCTAGACTTCAGATCTTGTTTCAACCTATACTGGGATAATGTCTGGAGTCATGTAGTTTAGATGAAACCCAAATTGGCTTTCGTACGTGACAATTCTTGATGACATCTTCTATCACTTTGCTAATGATGGAGATTAGAATAACTGTCTGAATTGGATTTGTTATGCTTTTTATGAATAGAACATACTTGGCAAATTTTCCACATTATTTGGTAGATTCCATTCTTGTAGCTGAGTGCGCATGTGGCCAAGTGGTTAAGGCATTGGACTAGCGACCTGAAGGTCGTCAGTTTGTGCCCCAGCCGAGGCAACATGTTGTGTCCTTGAGCAAGGCACTTAATCACACATTGCTCTGCGACGACACTGGTGCCAAGCTGTATGGGTCCTAATGCCTTCCCTTGGACAACATTGGTGTCGTGGGAGGGGAGACTTGCAGCATGGGCAACTGCTGGTCTTCCATACAACCTTGCCCAGGCCTGCGCCCTGGAGAGTGAAGACTTTCCAGGCACAGATCCATGGTCTAGCAAGACTTTATTCTTGTAGCTATTATAACAGCTTGGCTGGAGACACTCCTCGTTCAGAAGTGTTGATCTTAACTCATTCACTAGGATTTGCCACTATTGAGGTTAGGGATATGCATAGAGCTTCTCCTTCCACTATCTGTTTAATTATTCATTATAATTCATGACCAGATGTCTTAGGACTGCAAAGTTTTGATTTGATCTGCTGGTTATGGGATCACTTAGGCTACGTCCACACTAGACCGGATAATTTTGAAAACGCCGGTTTCGAGTGAAAATGACAGGCGTCCACACTAGGCATTTTTCAAAATATCTCCGTCCACACTAAAACAGATATTTGGGCGAATCCCCTCCTACTGGGCATGCACAGACACATCTACAGAAAACAAGCGAATAGGAAACAGTATAATATTTACGTTTCCGTGGCAGCGTTGTGCTATTTCCATTGGTCAAAAACTAGAGCAACTACAACAACAGCGAAAGAAAGTTTTCAAAAATGTCTTTGAGGAATACAAAGAAAACCTCCGCTGGAGAAAGCTGACCAGACTTCTTCGTTTAGACAGACAATGAAGTCGAGCTGTTTCTGCAAGTTACAAATGACTACAAAGTCAGCAAAGCTGTGGAGATGTTTAATTCCAAACAAGCTATTAACGTAGACAATAAAGTAAACAACACATGCTTGAAGCTGTCCTCTACCCAAGATCAACATTATCAACGATAACAAAATGTTAAATGGTCAACTCGACATGACTACCAATCCCACATCAAACCCAAACCTATTAGGAGCAGAAGAGGGCACTCAACTCAATTTGAAATACTAACTACCAAGTCAGATGTGTACAGCAATTCATTTTCCCCCCGCACAATTAAAGCATGGAATAATCTTAATCTTAATCCTAACACAGTCACACAACCAAACCCAATTAAATTTAAGGCAGCTTTTCTTCTTCAGAAATCTCCTTCTTAAGCCCACCCTCCACCACCTCCAGTTTAAATTCCATGCGGAATATTTTGGAGGATCAAGAACCAAGAAAGAAGAATCTTCTGCTGCCAGACCTGCGCAGTATTTCTGACATTAATGTTTTTAAAGATAGACTCAATCAAATCAATTTAGGGGATCTAGTCAAAAAAGTTCACTTTACAATTTAACTCTCACGCTGTTCACATGGACTACGCGTTATAACAGTGGTGGTCAGTCAGCGACAGTGCCGGCTTGGAAACCCTGGGGTACAGGAGATTGAGGGTACGAGCACTGCAGACTGGGAGACTGGAGGGTACGGGCAGAAGAACAGAGGATGCAAACAGAGAAGCTGAGGGGACCAGCTTGAAAGCCACCTCCAGTTTAAATTCCATGCGGAATATTTTGGAGGATCAAGAACCAAGAACAGCCATCTGGCAGTGCTTGCGCAGTCCCAAGCAGAAGCAGAAAAAGTATTATTGTTGTGGTGTTGTCATGACAGCGTTTTTAAATCTCTGAGTTTACCCCGTACACACTACAATGTGAAACAATCGTTTTCAAATTTACACACTCCGGAGAGTGCTTTCGAAAATCTCCATTTTCGGGGGATGAAAACGCCATTTCAGTGTGGACGGAAGGTCAAAACGAAGAGAAACAGCTTCGTTTTCAAAATTATCCAGTGTAGTGTGGACATAGCCTTAGTTAATTCTCTAATGTGCTGTTTTTACTGCTTTCAAGCATGTACTTTAATGTTGTAGTTTCATCAGGTTGACACCTCACTTTTAAATACTTTTGCATTCCACATTGGGCCAATTTTGATTCTGTAGGTTAATATATTAACAGAGTGGGATTTTCTAAATCATGAGTTTACACATCATGTTTGTATAAATTTGTTTGCTGCTGATCATCCTTAGTACTTCATGTGTGCCAATTTTGACCTGCCAGATCTTTTTTGAATTTATTCCATTTAACATAATGATAGTGACGTACCAACACGAAGAAAAGCTTCCTCTGTATGAACTCAGGACCTCGTTTCCATAAGGAGACAATTATAGCACTATTGTCTACAGTAGTGCTGTAATTGACAGATACTGCTGCAACAGGTAGAATATGTGACTAAGGTGAAGTAATTTTATCCCTCCTGTTGTTTAGCTTATTATATGCTGCAGAGCCAGATTTGGTAGTTAATGTGCTTCAGAATTCTTTCAACTTGATCAGTGATCCTGCTACTAACTAAGCTGCTTCTGTGATAAACATTGAAGTTCCTCTTTAGAACATTTCTGATTTCAGTTCTTCTTGCAAGTATTTTTCAACAGGGAGTAATTCAGGAAGAATAATAGGTAGTAATCAGAAGAACATTTCCTTCCTTGTATTTGACCGGATATCATGAGTGTTGTGGTCAGGAATCAGCACTGAGGGCTACTTCCTTCCTTCTACTGTATCTGCCTTTTCTGGGGGTCTGACTTGCTAGTAGGCTAGGGTGTGGAGTAGGCCCCAAGTAACTTTGCCATTTTCAATTTTGAGCATGATTCATTTAGATTAATTTATTGTGCTACCATGGTGGTTATGGTACAACTGAGTAGCTTGGTAGCCCATTTTAGAGGGGTGTTAATAGTGAACTATATTGCTTTGAGCCCATCAAGAATGAGGGGTGACCCGAAAGAAGTTTATAAAATCATGAGTATTTGTAAGGTCATAGTCTTTCCCCCAGGTTGCGGAATCCAAAACTGGAGGCCGCGGATACAAGATAAAAGGGGAGAGACTTAAGGCATCTGAGAGGTAACTTCTTTACACAGAGGGTGGTGAGTACTTGGAATGAGCTGCCAGCTGAAGTGATTGGAGTGGGTACAGTTGCAACATTTAAGAGTTATTTGGATAGGTACATTGAGGATAGGTGGATGGAGGGTTATGGGTTGAACACTGACAACTGGGTAGAAGGACTGGTTAGGCCAAAGTTGGGTCTGTGCTGCATTACTCTATGACTCTGACTAAAAAATAATTAAAGGCATCACAAGTTCTTCCTTTGAGTTTCTATGCTTTATTTATCTCTGTAATCCATCAAAGTAAGATGTTTATTTTTTTTCCTTAGGAAATTTCAGATAATGAAAGTACTCCAGAAATAAATTTGATCACTGGAGCTCTTATTACCTCCTGCACATCGACACAGGAGAGGAGAATAGCATTTGCTGATGAACTGTCTGTAGGAAACTGTGCATCCAATATGCCATCATTGTTTTCAAGTCATGATTCCCTTGTAGAATCATTTAATGTTTCTAAAGCAGAAACAACCAATGCAATACGAAGTTCACTATCACAAGCTTTACCCCAGGAAGACATCTCAGCACAAGGGAATCTTGAAAAAAATACAAGCTCCAAATCTACAAGTAATGAAATACTAATAATGGACTTGTTAAGACCACTAAGCAATGAATCTAGAAGTAGCTCTCTTACAACAATAAATCTCTCACCCCTTATGGATTCTCTAGATGCATTGAGCGATGGTGCAGCAACAACATCATTAGCAGAAAGACAGGATGCATTGCCTGTAGAATTGTTGGCAGCAATCAACAAAATGCCATTAATGACAACAGTTCTTCCAGTCAACGAGACAGTGCCATCAGTTAATGAGAAATTGGCAATTAATTCATCCACTCAACGTGTAGTCAAAGAAATATTGTCTTCAGTAAATGACAAAGCTGCAGCTGATTCATCCATTCAGGACAACCCAGAACTCAAAGCATGTATATTTACACTGCATGACAATAATACAGAAATCAATGAAGACCTCACACAAATAACAGATAATGAACCAAACTTAGAATCTTCAAGGGAAACTGAACACCTGCAGAAGAATATTGAGGTTAGAATCCACAACATTTAGATTTTGTGCCATGATTTTGAATTACAGTTTTTATATCACATCTTAGTATCTAAACTTCTTCCATCAATATATAGCAAAATGTTTGTCAACCTTCTTCATCACATAAATTGAATTGAATTGACTTTATTTCTTATATCCTTCACACACGAGTAAAAATCTTTATGTCTCTGTGTAAATGTGCAATCATAGTAATTTATAATAAATAGCATAGTCAATGTAACATAGAATACACTCAAATCATCATAAGTTAATTAGTCTGATGGCCTGGTGGAAGAAGCTGTCCCAGAGCCTTTTGGTCCTGGCTTTTATGCTGCGGTACCATTTCCTGGATGGTAGCAGCTGGAATAGATTGTGGTCGGGGTGACTCGGATCCCCAGTGTCTCAAACAAAGCCCAGGTTCAATTCTACAAATTCTCTAGTGTAGTTAGCCACTTATTAAACAGACCGCTGTAAGAAAATAGAGTATATGTTTTCCCGAGTGAGAAATATTACCTTAGTATCTGAATTGGGTCAGAATACTTGTCAGTTCACCTTTCTGTCTCTTCTGTTTCGCTGCAGGAAATAGGAATTGTAAGCAAATGATTTCTTCTTTTGCTGATTACTCACTAATGTTAATGAAGTGATACAAAGACAGACATTGATTTCACTCCAATTTTGGTCCAGATCCCAGCAACCAGAAATGAATAGGAAGTGATTCTGTGTATATTAGCAAAGAAAATCATCAACAGCTTCTCTGTTTTCACTGACCCTAGATTCTTGAGCTGAGTGCAAATCCTGCTTCAACTTTTTTGTTTCAGGATTTGGATGATAGACTTGTCCTAGATGCCAACATGTTTATTACACTACCTATGCAGAGTCTTGGCAGGTTCAAAGAGCATCACTAAAATTTGTTGTAGGCTTAATAATTCATGCTGATGAATCTTATCAATCTTACTGTATTTTCAACTTTAAAATTTGTAAGAGACAACAACTAAATTCATATTCACAATAATCTTATAGTGTTCAGATCACACAGCAATTACCAAAAAAACACAAACATATTCCATCACTAAATTAATGGTTGTCAGTATCTTATAAGTACCGTAAGCATTTGAATAATATTAAATAACCTAACAATAAATACGTATGGTACCTTCTAGTACATTAGCAGTCTGTACAGAGTACAATCTTATCCCCATGTGGAATAGTTTATCTTTAAATGATTGCATTGTTTTAAATTGCTCATAATGCTGTGAGTCCAGCTACCTGCCAACTGGTCAATACAAAATGGGCTACAATAGCAAAGTAAAGCTGATTTGTACCATTTTGGAGAAGCAATCTCTCTGCTCCTTGCATTCGTGTTATAAATTGTTGGAGAAATCACTTTCTTGTATTTTATGAAGGATTTTGAATTGGATCTTGCTGGAAAAGTCATAATGCTTAAATTATCCTTCTTAGTATGCAAATTAAGAGAAACTGAGATGAAAATGTGCAGAACTTCCTGTTTGATTTACTTCCATTGTATTGCACAAATCATATCTCACACTTTATCTCCCCATTCTTTTTTAGGACTTGTTAGATTCCCAAATTAATTGTTTATTAAACTCACCAGAGAAAACTGTATTGATAACTAAGGTCCATTTTAACCTTATAGCACTTCCAAATAATCTGCCTGCCTGGGGAGTTTACCATTCAAATTCTAATTGGGTACTGAGTTATTCTTAGAAACTTTCTAAATGATAAGTTTCAGATTTTACTGGCTGCATTGACCCACCATCTGGATTTGACTCCTGCATACATACATTTAAATTGGCTCTCCCCATTTGGAACTACAATCAGATCTCTGCAATGAGCAAACCTCAGGCGGTGTACAGATGTGGTGGTGCTCTCTCATTTTTAAATCTTTTTATTGATTATTATTGAGATCAACAAAAATACATTAAAGTAATCAAGTCAACATGTCAATATGTACAATGAGGAATTAAATTACCAAATAACTGATTAACAAAGCTAAACAATATATCAATAATAATAAGAAAAACTAAAGTGTTAAGAATTTTTTTTTGGAAAAAAGAAAGAAGGAAAAAAAGAATCCCTACTAACTAAAACAAAAAAAAACCCTGCTAACAAAAAAAACGAAAAGAAAAAAAACATTGGGAGCACGACCCCGGAGCTGTACGCCGTATAAGCTTCCATAAAAGAAAAATATCAATCCGCTAACTCAAATCCATTTAAACAAGAATCAGAAGGAAACCATCTTAATTAATTACTATCAAATCAGATGATAGTAGCAGGCAAAAGAACCCCACCTTTTCTCGAAGTCAAATTGGGGATCAAAAGTTCGACTTCTGATTTTCTCCAAACTAAGACATAACATCACCTGAGAGAACCATTGTATCAAAGTGGGAGCAGAGACATCTTTCCATTTCAATAAAATAGCCCTTCTGGCCAATAATGTAACAAATGCAATTACATGTTGGTCTGATATAGAAAATACCATGAATATATTGAGGGATTATACCGAACAAAACTGTCAAGTTATTAGGTTCTAAATTAATTTTTAAAGCTTTAGAAAATAGATTTCCAAAACTGTTTCAATACAGAACATGACCGAAATATATGTGTCAATATTGCTGTCTCGGTTTTACATCTATCACACTGACTATCAACATTAGGATACATTTTAGACAGTCTCTCCTTTGTCAAATAGTAATGTACAATTTTAAATTGAATTAAAGAGTGATTGGCACAAATCGAAGAAGAGTTAACCAGCTTCAAAATTCGCAACTAATCCTCTGTTATCAAGGTCATGTTAAGCTCTCTTTCCCAATCTTGCTTAATCTTAAGTGAAGGGTTATTGTACTGTTGTAACAGTAAATTATAAATTTTCCCAATAAAACCTTTCACTAAAGGATTCATTTTTAAAATAATGTCTAACAGGTCAGAATCCTGTATATATGGAAAATTACTTAAATATTCTTGTAAGAAATGTCTGACCTGAAGATATTGCAAGAAATGTGAGTACGAGAGAGAGTATTTAGCTACTAATTTCTCAAAAGACATCAATCGGCCTTCTTTGAGCAGATCCATGAAGGAATAGACTCCTTTATTCCTCCAAAGAAAAAAGGTCGGATCACTTGAAGGTTTAAATAAATAATTTCGATAAATTAAACTTAGAATGTTAAATTTTTTTAGATTAAAAAAGTTACAAAACTGGTACCAAATTCGTAATGGTGACTGCTTAATTATAGGATATAAATTTAGATTAGAAATTTTGGCCAGTTGTACAGGTAAAGAAGCTCCTAATAACGAAGTTAAGTAAAATTGTTTCATAGCTTTCAATTCCAAATCAACCCAAGGTGGTCGTTCATTTTTATCAACCCAGTATAACCAGGAACACATATAACGTATATTAACAGCCCAATAGTACATTCTTAAATTAGGCAGAGCAAGACCTCCATCCTTTTTTAATTTTTGTAAATAATATTTTCCAATTCTTGGTCTTTTATTATTCCAAACAAAAGATGAAATAATAGAATCAACCTGATCATAAAAACTTCTTAGTTAAAAAATAGGAATATTTTGAAATACATATAAAAATTTTGGTAAAATCATCATTTTAACTGCATGAATTGGGCCAGCTAACAAAAGTATAAGTGGATTCCATCTACAAAATAATTGCTTCATAAAATCCACTAAAGGAACCAAATTAGCTCTATAAAGGTCTCTGTGACTCTTAGGGATAATAATACCTAAATATTTAAAAGAGTCCGTAACTTTAAAAGGAATGTCATCATATATAAAAGCAGAATCACTTAGAGAAATAATTCACTGTTATGAAGGTTTAATTTGTATCCTGAAAATTTTCCAAACTCATTTAATAATTTCAATAAACTAGGAATGGATTCTTCAGGATTCGAAACATAAACTAAGAGATCATCAGCATAAAGGGAGATCTTATGAATAGTCCCATTTATGGAAATTCTGTGGATATCTTTAGCTTCACGAAGTGCAATGGCCAAGGGTTCCAACACCAAATTAAATAACAGGGGACTTAACGGACATCCTCATCTCGTACCCTGCGAGAGTCGAAAAAAAGGAGATCTGCAGTTATTAGTAATAACAGTAGCAATAGGGCTTTTATGTATCATTCTAATCCACTTATTAAAATTAGTACCAAAGCTGAATTTCTCTAAAACGTTCTAAAAGTATTTCCATTCAACTCTATCAAATGCCTTTTCAGCACCAAGAGAAATAACACATTGTGGAGTCTTAGAAAAGGACGAGTATATAACATTTAACAGTCTCTGAGTATTAGAGAAGGAATAACGGCCTTTACAAAGCCTGTTTGGTCCTGAGAGATAATCTTAGCTAGAATATTTTCCAGTCGATTGGCCATTATTTTTGAAAGAATTTTAGCATCCACATTTAATAATGAAATAGGTCCGTATGAAGCGCAGTCAGTAGGGTCTTTATCTTTCTTAAGAATTAAAGAAATAGAAGCTTCATAAAACGTGGGAGGTAACTCTCCTATCAAAAAAAATCTTTAAGTGTTTCCAACATATATGGAGAAAGCATTTTTTCAAATTTTTTATAAAATCCTACAGAATAACCATCCAATCCAGGAGCTTTACCAGATTGCATTGAAAGAATAGCTTTCTGAATTTCTTTTTCAGTAATAGGAGTATCAAGAGTTTGTTGATCTTCAACAGAAATACTAGGAAAATCAATCTTTTGTAAAAAGGCATTCATTTTAAAAGGATCAGCTGGAAACTGAGATTTATAAAGTTCAGTGTAAAAGTCTTGAAAAATTTTATTAATGTCTTCATAATTACAAGCTAAACTACCGTCTCCCTTAGGAATTTTTAAAATTTGTCTTTTAGCTCTCGCTGCTTTTAATTGAGATGCTAATAGTTTATTATTTTTATCTCCAAACACATAAAATTGACTTTTCAATTTAAGCAAATTTCTTTCAATAGGATAAGTTAATAGTACATTATATTGTGATTGAAGTTCAACCCTTTGTTTAAATAAATCAATGTTAGGAGAGATTACATACATATTATCCAAGTCTTTAATTAGTTTTGAAATCTTATCTAACTTTATTTTTATCTATTTCTTAAGCTTAGCTAAACAGGAGATTATCTGACCTTGCAAATGTGCTTTAAATGTATCCCATATAATCAATTTCGACATCTCCTGTAATGTTAAAAAGAAAAAAAAGTCTTTTATCTGAGTCTCAATAATTTTGACAAAGTCGGAACTTTGTAATAAATTTTCTGGAAAACGCCAAGGCAAGTTTGCAATACCAACATCATTCAATTCAAAAGCTAAGCTTAATGGCGCATGATCCGAAACAATGATAGCGTCATATTCACATTTCTGGACTTTGGACAAAAATCAGAAATCATTGTAGGATTAATTTCAGTTTTTAATTATTTTTCCCATTACGGAGTTCCGGAGCATGCGGGTTTTCTATTTGATTATACTTATCACCGCCATTTTTGATTAGCCTGCGTTGGTGTGCATGTATTTATGTGTTTAAAATATTTTATGGTAGTTAAACAGATAAACGTTATTAGTTGAAACGTACATGGCTGGAATCATCCTATTAAGCGAAAGAAGACTTTTAAAATTATTGATAGATTCCAACCTGATATAATTTTCCCTCAAGAAACGCATATCAGAACGGGTGATCAAAATAGATTTTTTAAAATGTGGAAGGGGCTTCAGTATCATGCCACTTCAAAATAAATCAAAAGGAGGTTCTATTTTTATTAAATCTAACATTTTATTTATCCAAGAAGACATTGTGTCAGATACTAATGGTAGATTTTTAATTGTCAAAGGAACAATTTGTAATAAAAAAATTGTCCTGGTTAATCTATATGGACCTAATGTAGATGATCCTTTTTTTTAAAAACGTATTTGGTTTATTGCCGGATTTAAATGAATATATGTTGTTAATGGGTGGTGATTTTAACTGTTGTTTAAATCCTTTGATTGACAAAAGTTCAACCAATCAGCGGCTTCCAAGTTATTCAGCATCACTTATTAACTCTTTTTTAATCGATTATGGCCTGGTTGAAATTTGGAGACATCTACATCCTAATGACAGAGATTATTCCTTCTATTCACATGTTCACAAAAAATATACTTGGTGCACTCTCAATGTTTTCACAGGAGATACTGCTAGTGGCAAAGTTTTGTCTTCTGTCAAAACTAAGAAGCTTCTTTATACAATGTAAATATCTTTGATATTTACAGATATTTATGTCAATCTTAATATTATTGTTAAATAATTTAAAAAGTAAAAGTTCTTTTGAAATGAATAAAATACAACCAAACATTTACAATTTAATAAAAATATTACACTAAATTAAAATAACACAAAAGAGACTTCCCTTCCCTATTCTCCAGACTAATAATCCCCATTAAAATGAATAAGATCAACTCTATACCAGTTTTAGCAATGTAGTAGGTAAGTGCAAGAGCTCTATCCCTCAGGACATCCTGAATTTAGGAATGTCCTTTGAAATCTAGATTCTCCTGGTGGTGGCTGATGGAGTAACAGCAATCTGCCGTTGCTCCAATTTTAATGATCTTACCATTTCCAACCTGTCTTGAAACTTTTTTAAGTGTGATATTCTTTCATTATGGCTGGAAAGAGTGCCAGAGGTACAAAAAAGGATGATCTTCCCGCTTCTTTGGATTCTATTATGGATTTGCTGCAAACTCATACACGAGAAGCCTCTGAGAAGTTTCAACAATTCAGCACTGAATTTAAACAAATAGATGGTAAATTGGATTCTATTCAACAAACTCTTAATGAACACGATAAATGTATTAAAAATAATGAAGAAATTTTGTTGGTTCTGGAAATGGAAGTGGATGGATTGCAGAAGCTTCGTGAAAAGCAATCGAAGTCCAACGAAAAGTTAAAACAGAAGATTATCAACCTCGAAAATAGAAGTAGAAGGAACAACCTACGGGTTCTGGGTCTCAAAGAATTAATCAAAGGTAATCATCCTATGGAGTTGTTTGCAAACTTTTTGCAAGAATTATTTCTGGAGATTTTGACGTCTGTGCCTTTGATTGATCGAGTTCACAGATCTCCTGCGTTCAGACCTCCTAACAATCAGAGACTAAGATCAGTAGTAATCTGTTTTCAGGAATTTAAAACAAAGGAACTCTTAATTCGCGAATCTCGTCGAAGAGGTATGATTGACTATAATGGTCGCAAGATTAGAATTGTTGAAGATTATTTGCCTGAGCTTATGCAGGAACGCGTTAAGTTCAAAGAAGTTATGTCCGAGCTTTTTAATAAGGGTTTCAAGCCTTCCCTTCGCTACCAGCCTGACTCAGAATCACACTTAAAAATGGGTCTTTTGAATGGTTCCGCTTGTCTGTTGAAGCACAAAAGTTTTTAAAATCTGAAGGCTAAAGCGGAAGGCTAGCTGTTTAGTTTCTCCTTACAAGAAGACACAAAATTAAGCTTTTAATTTGCAAATCCCTTCGAAGGGGCATGATTGGTTATAGGGTGGAATCTTAATAATTTCGGAGATTGTTCACTTGATGTTATGCAGAATGTGCCAAGTTTAAACAAGCTCTGTTGGAATTTTTTAATAAGGGTTTTAACCCGTCCCTTGGCTACCCAGTTTGACTGAGAATCTCATTAAGATGGATCCTTTGAATGGTTTTGTTTGAATATTGAAGCACAAAGATTTTTTAAATTTGAAGGCTAACGGCTTAGTCTGTTTTTCCATGAAGATATAAGATTAATGTTTAATGTCTTTCTGTATAATAATTGTATCTTTTACTTTTGGTAAACCTTTGTAACTAATTTCATTTTGTATTTTTGAATACTGTATTTTTGATATACGAGAATTGAATTTCTTGTTTGGATATTGTTTAGTCTAGGTTGGAATATAAATAACCTTGAAACTAATTGGAGCAATCACCAGGTTTTGGGGGGTTGTCCGTAGTTTTAGATGCCGACTTTCTGTTTGTCAGTTTCCTTTCTTTGGGAGGTGGGCGGGGGTATGGTTTTTTTCCCAGAAGCTGTTTTCAAATTTTTAGCCAACTTGTTGCTCGGTTACCATTTCTCAAGGTTTATGGCTTGGTTTTTAACTTACATTTTAACCCTTCTTTTAAATAATATTAAAAATGGACCAAACTATTAATTTGCTCAGTTTTAACGTGAAAGGTTAAATCACCCTGTTAAACGTAATAAGTTTTTGCTTATATTCAGAAACTTAAGGTCCCTATTACTTTTTTTTTACAAGAAACTGACATATGCAAATGTCATAATCTACGTCTTTTTAGCCATTGGAATGGACTTTGTTTTCACTCTTCTTTTCAGGTCAAATCTAGAGGAGTTTCGATTCTTATAGATAATACACTTTCCTTTGTCCAACATAAAGTAGTGTCTGATACTAATGGACGTTTTGTTATAGTTTCAGGAAAACTAGATAATAAATTAATAGTGTTTGCCAATGTGTATGCCCCAAATGTAGATGATCCAGGATACTTGGAGCGTTTTTTTTTTCGTTTTTACCAGATCTGAATCTTTATTCTTTGGTGATGGGAGGAGATTTTAACTATTGGCTAGACCCAATTTTAGACCGATCACCTTCTAGACCAGCATCTCTTAATAAATCAGCTTTGTTTATTCAATCCTTTTTATTGAAGTGTGGTATAGTTGATGTTTGGTGTTTTTTTATATCCTTTAGATAGGAAGTATTCGTTTTTTTCCTATGTTCATCATACATATTCCAGGATTGATTTCTTTTTATCGATAGTCAAATGATTTCATTAGTTCGTTCCTGTGAATATAAAGAGATTGCTGTTTTAGATCATGCTCCTATATTTCTATCTTTAAAACTCCCTGGTCTTCCTCAAACCAACAGATTTTGGCGTTTTAATACAACTTTGTTATCTGATGAGGAATTTTTAAAATTCCTAGAGAAGCATATTATTTTGTTTTTTGAAGAGAATAAAAAGGAAGAGACTTCTAATCTTATTGTATGGGATACTTCCAAGGCCTATATTAGAGGACAAATTATTTCTTATACTGCGAGTGTTAAGAATAAAGCTAATAAAGAAAGAATTGAATTAGCCAATCAATTGCAACAATTAGACCAAAAATATGCTATAGCTCCAGATCCTGTTTTATATAAAAGACCTGTTGAAGTTAAAACTAAATATGATCTTCTGTTAACATACCCAATTGAAACTCAACTTCTTAAAGATATAGTTCAATTTTACATTCACGGAGATAAATCAGGCAAAGTATTGGCCAACCAATTTAAAACTTCTGTAGTTAAACGACAAATTAAAGAAATTTGCAAAACTATTGGTGTTAGGACAACTGATTACTCTGAAATAAATGATACCTTTAGAGAATTCTATTCTAAACTTTATAGTTCTGATTCCCCTAAAGATAATACTGTAATGAATAATTTTCTAGATCAATTAAATATTCCTGCACTTTCTGCAGGTAATTGCAAACAGATGGATTAACCCATTTCTTATGAGGAAATCGCTGAGGCTATACATTCATTACACTCGGGGAAGGGTCTGGGTCCAGATGGATTTTCTGGAGAGTTTTATAAGGGTTTTTCTTCTTTAATTATACCGCAGTTACACTTGGTCTTTTTGGATTCTTTCAAATTGGGTAGTTTGCCTCAATCTTTTTATGAAGCTTCTATTTCGCTTATCCTAGAAAAGAACAAGGACCCAACTGAGTACTCTTCATATAGACCAATTTCATGACTCAATGTTGATACTAAAATTCTTTCTAAAGTTCTGGCTCGTAGGATTGAAAATACTTTACCCTCCATTATTTCTGATGATCAGACTGGATTTATTAAAAACCGAGTTTCCCATTTTAATATATGCCATGTATTACATGTTATTTACTCTCCTTCGCAGGAGATATCGGAATGTGTGATATCCTTAGATGTTGAGAAGGCCTTCGATCGGGTTGAATGGAATTATTTATTTAAAACCTTAGAAAAATTTAATTTTGGACCAGATTTTATTCAATGGATTAAATTACTTTGTTTATTTCCTTCTGCTCGGGTTCTTACTAATTTTCAAAATTCCAAACCATTTAAACTTCACCATGGAACTAGACAAGGCTGTCTGTTGAGTTTTGCTTTTTGATCTAGCTTTAGAACCCCTTGCCGTTGCTTTTCGAGAATCTAATGATGTCTGTGGTATTTTAAGGAAGGTATCACCCACAAGATCTCGCTTTACGCTGATGATATATTGCTTTTTATCTCTAATGTTGAGACCTCATTACCTTGTGTACTTTCTTTACTCTCCCGTTTTAGCTAGTTTTCAGGATATAAATTGAACCTACGTAAGAGTGAATTATTTCCTTTAAATAATTTGTATCAATTAATACTGATCTCCCTTTTAAAATTGTAAGGAATCAATTTACATATTTGGGTGTAGCAGTCACTAAGAATTACAAACACCTGTTTAAAGAAAACTTTCTTTACTGAACTATGTAAGAAAGATATTAAATTGGTCACCTTTTTCAATATTGTTGATTGGACAAATTAATTCTATTAAAATGAATATTTTACCTAAATTTATATATTTCTTTCAGGCTTTACCCGTTTTTATTCCTAAGTCCTTTTTTGATTCTCTTGAATCTATTTTATCCTCCTATATATGGAAAAATAAATGTCCTCGTTTAAATAAGTTCATCTTCAAAAACCTAAAAAGTCTGGAGGTTCAGCCTTACCTAATTTTAGGTTCTATTACTGAGCAGTTAATATATGATATCTTATGTTTTGGCTATGTTATATTAATTGTGTAGACTGTCCGGTATGGGTTTCTTTAGAAGCTAACTCTGTTAATAAATTTTCTATTATTTCTCTTTGAAATCTTTTTTCATTTGAGCAATTGTCAGCTAAATAGAACTTACCCAAAACTAATTTTTTTTAGATATCTACAGATCAGAGACTTTCTAAGATCTCAATTATGCACGTTTCCTATAAGTTCAGATAAGAACTTACTAGACGTAATTTTTAATTTGACACCTTTTCATAAAGGTTCAATATCTAATATTTATGGTATGTTACTGGAGATAAGGAATGTTCCTTTAGACAAAAATAAGAATCTCTGGGAAAAAGATTTACAGACATCAATATCTGAAGAAACTTGGAATGAAATTTTTAAACTGGTTAATACTTCATCGCTATGTGCTCGCCATTCCCTCATACAATTTAAGGTGGTACATAGAGCCCATATGACTAAAGTTAAGCTATCTCGTTTTTATTCGGATCTATCTCCCTACTGTGACAGATCTAATAATGGAGAAGCTTCATTAATTCATATGTTTTGGACTTGTCTATATCTTGAAAAATATTGGAAGGAAGTTTTTCACACTTTTTCTTTACCTTTCAAAGTCAATTTTAAGCCTAATCCTCTGGTGGCCCTATTCGCTATTGTTGCTAGACAAGATATCAAGCTGAAGACATCTGATTTACATATTTTGGCCTTTAGCTCTCTTATAGCTAGGAGGGCGCTTTTGTCTAAATGGGAAGATGTTTTTCCTCCTACTCATGCTCATTGGTTATGCGACGTTATGTCGTGCTTAGATTTAGAGAAGATTCGTTGTTCAGTTTCTGAATCTCGTCAAGACTTTCAAACATTGTGGGGACCCCTTCTGAATTATTTTCAAAACTTCCAAAACCCTTTAATTTTTTGTTTAAATTTAGATGTTGGGGCTGTTATTAATTTTTATTTTACGTATTTTGCCTTTTGTTCTCCTTAATAAACAGCTTTGATCTTAGTAGGGGTTAGACTTTTTTTTGTAATAAGTTAGTATATTTCAATATAACTAATGACTAACCTACATGAATATGGAGTAAACACGAGGAAATCTGCAGATGCTGGAATTTCAAGCAACACACATAAAAGTTGCTGGTGAACGCAACAGGCCAGGCAGCATCAATAAGAAGAGGTACAGTCGACGTTTTGGGCTGAGACCCTTCGTCAGGATTAACTGAAAGAAGAGCTAGTAAGAGATTTGAAAGTGGGAGGGGGAGGGGAAATCCAAAATGATAGGAGAAGACAGGAGGGGGAGGGATAGAGCCAAGAGTTGGACAGTTGATTGGCAAAAGGGATATGAGAGGATCATGGGACGGTTGGCCTAGGGAGAAAGAAAGGGGGAGGGGGGAAGCCCAGAAGATGGGCAATAACGGATGGAGTATGAGGGGGAGGTGGGGCATTAATGGAAGTTAGAGAAGTCAATGTTTATGCAATCAGGTTGGAGGCTATCCAGACAAAATACAAGGTGTTTTTCCTCCAACCTGAGTGTGGCTTCATCTTTACAGTAGAGGAGGCTGTGGATAGACATATCAGAATGGGAATGGGACGTGGAATTAAAATGCGTGGCCACTGGGAGATCCAGCTTTCTCTGGCAGACAAAGCGTAGGTGTTCAGTGAAACGGTCTCCCAGCCTGGGGTAATGATATTGTTATTATGAATAGATACGATGTAATTGGTAGTTTTTGACCTTTTATATATACTTTCATGTACTCTGTATTCTATGTAGAAACTAATAAAACATTGGAAAAATAAATCTGGATAGTCAAACATTATCATTTTTGTTTGGTGTCACTGAATTTAGTGACACCAAACAGAAATGATCGTCCCAAAATGCATTTCTTTCCTCTACTACTCAATCCTGTCTTTTTTCCATTTATCTTTGTACTGTAGATTTGAATCTGTCCTTTAGACATTCTTATGCTTCTTTCATGGATAATTGTTATGTTGTCCACAGGCTCTTAGAGAAATGATACAGATTTTCAAAACCAAAATACAACAGAATGGTATTAAGGGGTTATCGACTCGGCTACAGGACGGTAACAGGCTGTTCTGACCCAATGACCCCACACTGCCCAATTGCACCCATGTGACCAATTAACCTACTAACCCGTATATCTTTGGAACACAAGAGGAAACTGGAGCACCCAGAGGAAACCCACGTGGTCACAGGGAATATATACAACCTCCTTACAAACAGTGCCAGGAATTGAACACAGGTCACTAGCACTGTAATAGCATTACGCTAACCCCTGCGCTACCATGCCGCAGTGACTGATAAATTTCGAATTAACATTTTAATGTGTTGCTCAATAAGGACTCAGTTTAGCATAGATAGTAACCCAGATAGACTGAAAAGGTAGGGTGTTGGGATCTGAGGTGAGAGCCGATTTGATCGCTCTCTGTGATGGTCACTCTTCTCTCCGTGGTACTGAGGCTATGACGACTGCCCCACCTGCTGTGCTCCGTGCCTGCTAATATGATGACCTGATAAGAGAGACTTTGGGCCTACTCTGGGCTGCTTTGGGGTTGGGATCTGAGGACACAATTTGATTTGTAATGTTGTTTGCTTCAATTGTTTGCATGATTTGTGTGCTTTTCCTTTCTCTTGCACATTGGGTGTTGGTCATTTATTTTTCTTTAATTGGGTTCTTTCAGGTTTCTTGATTTGAGGCTACCTGTAAGCAAACAAATCTCAGGGTTGTATAATTTATGCATTCCTTGATAATAAATGTACTTTGAATCTTTGAAAACATGGATAATGTACATGGAACAGCTAGCAGAAAGGAATCCTGGGATAAACTTGTTCTTCTTGTTCATCCTACAGTTTTCAAATGGCAAGAATAAAAATGAAGCAGATACTTCCAAGTATGAGTTGATGGACAAGTTAACAGAAAGGCAAACTTGTAATGTGCCTAATGTGAGTCTGACAACTCCTTCACATCAGGACAATGTAGCTGGTGCGACCATCCTACGAAGATCTTCTAGGAAAAGGGTTGCAACAAATTTTACTTTTCCTTGGTATGGGTCTTCTTCTTGTGAAAATCACAAATTGCAATTTCACAAAAGATCAAAAGACATAAAGAGAAAGGCAGTGACACCTGACCATGAAGAACCTTTGCACAAATTACTTGAATATACTGGAGAGAAAAAAGTGCCAACTTTGCAAAATACACATATAGTTGTAAAAAATAAATTAGAACGTAGTGATCAACAAGGAATGTGCAATAAGTTAATACACAATAACGACATTCAGGACTCTAAAATAAATGGTGCTTTTAGTACTAAGCTGCTTTGCAGTAAATTACAAAGCAGGCAACTATTTGCTAATTCACAAGAATACATGAAAATCAGCACCAGGTGAGTTAATTCTATCATGTTACAGAATTCCAAAAGGTGCCACCATTAATTATCTACCAAGCTTTGGGAATAATATGAAATATGGCATAAACCCTGGTATACCTAGGTTATGACCTGCTGTTATAGCTGTACTATTTATATGGCTGGTGCAGTTGTGTTTCTGGTGAATGGTGAGTCACAGTATGTTGTTAATGGATTGAGCAATAGTATGCCATTGAAGAATGGGTGGTTAGATTCTGTTTTGTTGGAGATGATTGTTGCCTGGAACTACTGTCGTCAGAATATAGTTTGCTATTTATCAGCTTATGCTTTGATGTTTTCTAAGACTTGTACGCAGGGGTTTTGGTCTGAGAGTTTGCAACTGCAGGATTGCCACAGGGATGATGTTGAGGTTTTAGCTCTTTTTAATTTATAATCAATGATTTCATTGATGAGACCATGTGTAATATATCCAGATTTCCTGATGGTACAACACTAGATGGCAATGTATGATTTGATGAAGGTGATGGGTTTGAGTGATATGGGCAGTGTAAGTATTGGGGCAAAGATATAGTAGATGGTAAATAGAGAAAAATGATTGTTCACTTTGGTAGAAAAATTAGAAAAAAGGGGTGGTGAGAAAATGAATGTTGTTAGTATTCAGGGGGCCTGGATATTCCTGTATATGAATAACTCAAAGTTAAACTACAGGTTCAGCAAGCAATTAGGAAGGTTGAGAGCAATGGCATGTTGGTTTTCAATATAACATTATTTGAGGACAAAAGTCTTTCTTTATAGAGAGTTCAGGTGATATTGCATCTGGAATATTGAATATTGTCTTCCTTATCTACACAATGATACACATACGATAGAAGGAATCCAGAAAAGATTCACCAGATTGATGTCAGGGTTGACAAGTTTGTCATTTAATGAAAAATTAAGCATCCCAAGTTTGTACTCTCTTGAGTTTACAGGATTGAGAGATGATCTTTTTGAAGTGTACTAAGTTCCTAAGGAAGTCACAACAATAGATGCAGATTGACGTTTCTCCTGACCGCAGTGTCAATTCGTTCTGGTCTCATGAACTTCTTATATGCTGGAGCAAAACGTCTTGGGGTACAGATAATCTCTGGATCGATTGTTGATTCTATAAAGCATTCAGCTAAGTGCCCAGAGGCAGTTTGTATGTTCGATGTTAACATAGGACATAGAACACTACAGCACAATACAGGCTCTTCGGCCCACAATGTTGTTCCTCCCATACAGCCCTCCATTGTCATAGATGTTTTAAGTATCTGATTCCTCATCTTTAAATCAGTCATAACTTCCGAATTTAGTATCCTGCTCACAGAAAATAAGTGAAATGTGTCTTTGTTTCGTGAATCAATTAAAAATAGAAATAAAGTTAAATATGATTTTAAATATTTATTTAAACATTTCAATGCTATTCAATAGTTTATAAATGTCTCTGATCTTTAGAGACATATAGAAACAGTGGAAAAGGACTTCAGTTTGGACAAAATGTCAGAAAGCCATTAGAGCATTCTATTGCAAACAACAAGCAACACACATCAAAGTTGCTGGTGAACACAGCAGGCCAGGCAGCATCTCTAGGAAAAGGTACAGTCGCTGTTTCAGGCCGAGACCCTTAGGCTATTTGGGCAGGTTTGTAGTTTCTGCTGCCTGGAACCTATGGCCACATAAAGGAAGTGTGACAATATTTAGGCCATGAGTGATGAACTACAAAGCTAGTTAAACGTGATCTGAACCATTAAAATTCCTGCCATTTCTTTACCACAACTGTTGTAAAAGTGTCATTTCACAGTTTATTTTAATTTAGATCACATAGAGGAAAAGACAAAGAAAGAGAAAATATAACTAAAATAGAAACTAAAAGCAAACAAAAAGACATACAGCATAGGACAACATCAACAGTGAAAGCATATCGGAGTTCAAGAGCTGAAAAAGAGAGCAACATGAGTTGTCATGATAAGTGCCAGGATGAACCACGAAGGAATACAGCGAAACCTGGTGAGAATATTTAAATAGCATTTATAAACTTGCATTTCCACATCTCTGCAGAATGTAATAGTGACAAAGCCCTTTATAATCAGATGAATTAACAGTGTAGGCATGGCTGATTTGATGGTGTATTATATTCAGTTCCACTGAGATTAATTTGTTATGTTGCTTAAAGCAAAACAATTGCAGTTTAAATAAAACAAAAATATTCTGGAAGTAGGTCAGACAGCGTCTATGGAGAGAAATAGTATTAACATTTTCTTGGACTAGTTATATTTCTAGGATTTTCTGTTTCAATTTAGATTACCTGCAGTATTTTGTTTTCGGGCAATTCCGTTGTAGTAGCTTATTGAGTGTAAACAGACCAGCACCTAATAAATGAAGTAATTCAGAATGAAGAGCAATGGGAGAAACTGTGCTCTGCCTAGCTGTTCTGCATGTTTGTCCCCTGCTTCCCTCTTCTAGATGCACTTACTTACATTGTTTTTCTTTCCTGCTTTCTCCTCCTCATTAAGTGTCCAAAAAATGAAATGATGTACATGCGTTACAGACAAGCATTTAAAATCATGTGACATAGGAGCAGAATTAGGCCATTCGACCCATAGAGTCTACTTCACCATTCAATCATGGCTGATTTATTTTCCCCTTACAAACTCATCTTCCTGCCTTGCCTTCTGCCTGTAATTTTTGATGCCCTTACTAATGAAGAACCTATCAACCTTCACTTTAAATATTCCCAATGACCTGGCGTCCACAGTCATCTATGGCAATGAATTCACCGATTCACCACCCTATGGCTAAAGAAATTCCTCCTCATCTGTATTCTAAAGAGATGTCCTTCTATTCTGAGGTTGTGCTCTTTTGTCCTAGATTCTCTCACCATTGAAAATATCCTCTCCATATCCATATCTATGCCATTCAGTGAGACATCCCCTCATTCTTCTGCAAGCGAGTGCAAGCCTAAAACCATCAAATGCTCTTCATATGCTAACCCTTTCACTCTCCAGGTAATTCTCGTAGATCTCCTCTGAACCCTTTCCAGTGCCAGAACATCCTCACATGTAGGGCCCAAAACTGCTCACAATACTCCAAATATCATCTGACCAATGCCTTATAAAGCCTCAGCATTACATTCTTGCTTTCATGTTCTAGTCCTTGCAAAATGAATGCTGATATTACATTTGCCTTCTTTCCTACCAACTTAACCTACAAGTTGACCTTTAGGGCATCCAGCACAAGGACTCCCAAGTCCTTTCCAATTTTCCTATTCCTGAATTCACGTGCTATTTAGAAAATAGTCTATGCCTCTATTCCTTCTACTATTGTGCATGACCATACACTTCCCTACACCGTATTCCATCTGCCCCTTCTTTACCCTTCTAATCTGTTGAATTCTTTCTGCAGACTCCCTGTTTCTTGAATGCTACCTGCCCCTCCACCTATGATTGTACCATTCACAAACTTGGCCTCAAATTATTCTCTGGAGTTGATAGTGGGATGGAGTAAGGGCTTTCAAAAGGCCAGCAATCCAGCAAGCTGAATCAGAAACTAACCTGAATGGAGATCTGTGCCTTTGAAATAGTGTGGTATTCTTGTGAATTATTAGTGCTGTAGTTCGTTTAGTTAGTTACCACTTGTAGAATACAATACCAGAACAGATAGTTTCATAAAACATTTCTAAAATCATCGTCATGTAAAATTGTGACATTTGTGAAATTTTATAGTGATATCTTTGATACTTATGATATCAAATGTGAAAGGCAGCACATTTCCATTGAGTGATGGTTAAGGCTGCAATGCCTGTCATATGGGATACTTTAATTTCTGAGTGGTTCTGGACACCGCACTTCAGAAATGGGTTTGGACAGGGTTCTTCATAAATCTACTGAAATAGCAGGGACAGGAAATTTATCTGTGATCATGAGTGCTAAACACCCATAGTATCAGTCATATATTCTAAAGTACAACCAAAATTTGCCTGTACAAGTTATAGGATTCAGATTTCAAAAATTAATCATACCATGTGAATTAAGTGCAAAAGATTAATAATAAATTTCTAACCCAGGTGAGGATTACATTTTGCAGAGTGCTTTCACAATGGTGTATTGCCAAGAATTTAAAAGATAGTTGACTTCAAAGTACTGGGGACAATTGATAGAATAATAGAATGAGATATGTCCAAATTGAAGCTTGGGATGAGTGAGAAATATGTTTGCTTCCTAAGATTAAAGAGTGAATATCTAGTTTTCTGATATGTTTTTCAGTTTGGGTATCAGAACGTAATGCTTCCAGGATCTTCCACTACAGAGTGGTGTTCTGGGGTTTGTTATGGTCCCATCACCACCTTCCTTGCCAAGAAAAAGCTACACCCTTACCCGGACTCACTGTTGGGGTACAATCTTGCAATTAAATCACATGGTTGCTTATCCTACAGTGGAGCTGCCCCACTCTCCAGTATTGTTAGATATCTAGTTATCTACCATACCTCTCGCAGAAATTGCAAAGAGTCCGATTTAAAATTTGGTAGAGCTAATAAATATCTAGGGCAGGCCATCCATTTGCACTGTCATGACAACGGTCAAGAATTTGACCCTGGGGAAAAAAACACCAGGAATCTTGGCATATAAATTTGAATTTGACTTGATCATTGAAAATAAGGTACCCTGCTGTTATTACCAGTGTGATATATTTAAGGAATTATTATGAAACTGCATCGTTTGTCTCACTGTGAGCAAGGTCATACAAAGTTTGTAATTATTCTAAATTTAAAAGTTTCAGTCCAATATAAACAATTAGTTATTTGACACCTGTATGAAAGACAATAATTCATTTAAACTTATCTCATTTATCAGAAGATGAACTGATCATAACTCGATCTGCTTCCAACATTGCTGCTATATTAAAGTGCCGCAAGACTATGAAAAGAAAAAACATTTATGGAGAGACAAAATTACATGAAGCTGCATTTAATGGCAATGTAAACCTGCTTCGTGCCCTTATTCAAGCAGGTGCCAACGTAAATCTGCCTGATTATGCAGGTGAGGAATGTATATTTGTAAAAGATTAATACTCCAATCATTGAACAGTGTTGAAATCTTCCAAGCTGAATTTTATTGATCCTTTTAATAACTTCCATTTATGATTTTTACAAAATGCTGGAGGAACTCAACAAGTCAGTCAACATCTATGGAGGAGGGTAAACAGTCAACATTTCAGGCCAAGACCCTTGATCAATCAACATACATCAAAGTTGCTGGTGAACGCAGCAGGCCAAGCAGCATCTGTAGGGAGAGGTGCAGTCAACGTTTCAGGCCGAGACCCTTCGTCAGGACTAACTGATCAATACTTGATTTGTTGAGTTCCTCTAGCATTTTGTGTGTGTTGCTTAAGATTTCCACCACCTGCGGAATTTCTTGTATTCATGATTTCTGATTTGTTCAGAATAAAATCAAAAAACTAAATTGTTAGGATGTAGACCCTTGCTAGCTTGGAAGAGAAGATTAAACAGAAAATGCAAGCCACATCCTGCTCGAGTCATTGTTGTTAATCTGTTGGTTTGTGATGTGTTTACCCTTCCAATTGTTGGGTGTACTGTTCAAAAGATATCTTATGAGTCTGCCTCTGGAGAAACCAAATGACAAATTAGGTTCTGCTTTGTGGAACACCCGTGTTCAGCTGGCAGGACAGCACTGAGCTACAAACTCAAGAAGCTGGAGGAACTCAGCAGGGCAGGCAGCCTATCATGTGAAATTCTTCAACCCACTCCAAGTCTGATCTATATGTCTGTAGCTTCCATTACAGGATGGGTATCCTAAGACTGAGGAACAGTACTCCATCTTCCATCTAGATACATCATAGCCCTTCAGGCCCAATATCAAATTCACAATTTTAGGTAACTTACTTTTTTTATATCAGAATTGGCCAACCAGATGTAATGTTGACTCAGTTTTTTCTTTTTGCAGTAAGATAAGATAGATATTTCCTAGTGCTCTGCAATTCATTGTTTTACATGGTCCCTTGTTTGTGTTGTCTTTCAATAATTGCCCTCGTTGGCCAGATGAATATCACTGTGGTAACCCTGATCACACTCCATCAGAGATATTCCCTTTGTTCTATGTATCCTTCAGCACCCTCTTTGCGACTTGAAACTGATTTATTTTCTCACTCTGTTCCTCATTCCAGTGAGAGGTCTTTGAAGCAGCCTATTTCCACAATGGAGTCACAGGAGACTGCAGATGCTGGAATTTGAAGCAATGCACTTTCTGCTGGAGGAACTCAGTGGGTGTAGCAGGGTTTGTTTGGGGAAGGAATTATCAATGCTTGGGATCAAACCCCTGCACCAGGAGTGAGGGTGGGGTACAGGGAAGCTGGTATTAAGAGGAGATGGGGACTAGTAAGACCGAAGCGCATGATAATTACTGAAATGACTGAGGAGAGGTGAAGGATGACATGCAGGTCCTAAAGTCAGGGAGTCATAGACCAATACAGCACAATACAGGTTCTTTGGCCCAACAGGTTCATTTGACCATGGTGCCCACTCATCTAGGCCGAATTTCCTGCCTTCAGCCCAAAGCCATGCCCCTACAATGTGCTTTCTAAATTATACTATTGTACCTGCCCCAACCACTTTCTGTTTGAAAAAGTTGCTCCTCAAGTCCTTTTTAAAACTTACTCCTCTCACCCTAAATCTATGCCCTCTAGTTTTGGACTCCCCAACCCTGGGGAAAAGACTGATTCCATCCTTTTACCTACAGTCTGCTGCTCATAATTTTATAAACTGCTATAAGGTCACCTCTCATTTAATTCCACTCCATTGAATAAAGACCTCGCCTGGCCAATATCTCTCTATAACTCAGGCCCTCCAATCCAGGCAACATCCTTGTAAGCTCATTTTGCACACTTTACAGTTTAATCACATCTCTATAACAGGGTGACCAAAACTACATAGTACCCCAAGTGTGGCATCACCAACGACTTATACAACTGTAGTATAATGTCCCAACTAATGAAGGCAATGTACTAAATGCCTTTTTCACCACCCTGTCTACTTCTGATGCCACATTCAATTAACTGTGCACTTATACTCCCAAGAACCTCTTCTATTACACATCCTAGTGCCCTACCATTCATAGCACAAGTTCTACACTGTGACTTTCCTACATGTATCACCTCACACTTATTTCTTGATTCATCCTGCACTGCCTTTATAAGTGAAAATCTATCATTTACTGCTACCAATATTTCTGACTCTCATTTCATTTATATCTAGTCATACTGATTATAATTCCTGACTTCTAAAGCAAGAATATTCCTTGTTACCATCCTTGTGTTATCCTTTATCAGGGTTACTTCCACTTTTTTTCTGTGAAAAAAAATTGGGTAGCCTGGCATATTTGGTTCCTAACATTCCTTGTTATGCGACCAGTCTCTCTGTAGTAGCTTTGAGAACAAACCATTTAGTCTTTATTTATACCATTAATTCTTTACGTTGTTACATATGCTTATTCTATTCTTTAATGTTGCATAATTTTTCCTTATTTTACTATATGATGACGAAAAGGACTGCTTTCATAGGATGAGGTGCAGGGTTTTCATTACAACTGACTGAGGGATGAAGCTCTGCGCTGGATGCAGTTACAATTACTCACCTGTGACCTATACGATATCTTAATGGAGACCTATTGTAGCTCCACAATGCGGCACCATTCTCTTTATACTGTCTATCTCCCCTTCACTCTTTCAGCCTAGATGAACAGTCTTGACCCAAAATGTTCATTTCCTTTTGCAAATGCTGCCTGACTCATTAAGTTTCTGTAGAAGCCTTTTTATGCTTCATATTCCATTGTCTGCAGTTTCTTATGTCTCTGTAGCTCCACCATCAAAATTCACAAAAGTTTTAAAATTTAGATTTTTAATGTGGTTGTTTCAAAATGACTCAAATAACAATTATATTGCTATAAATTACTCATTGAACCATTACTAATAACACTTCTATCCCCCATCAGGAAGGCTTTAAAGTTCTCTGCTTCTTCCTTGACAACAGATCCGATCAGTTCCCTTCCACCTCCCCCACCCTCCTCCGTTTGGCAGAACTGGTCCTCACACTCAACAAGTTTGTATCCGCTCCTCCTACTTTCTCCCAACTCAAAATGTAGCCATGGGCACCCAAATGAGCCTCAGCAAAGCCTGCCTCATTGGTTGTGTGGAACAGTCTTCCCTGGTAATACTCCCCAACTCTTTCTGCGCTACATTGATGCTGATTGGTACACCCATGCTGAGCTTGTCAATTATATCGGCTCTGCCTCCAACTTCCATCCTGCCCTTAAATTCACTTGACATCTCTTTCCCCTTTCTCAATCTTTCTGTTTCCATCTCTGGAGACAAACTGTTTACTGATAACTTTTATAAACCTACCAATTTCCACAGCTATCTTGACTATACCTCTTCCCACCCTGTATGCTTTAAAAATACCATTCCTTTTTCTCAGTTCCTTCATCTGCACTGGATCTGTTCCCAGGCTTTTCTTTCTAGGATATCTGAGATGTCCTCCTCCTTCAAAGGGCTGTGTTTCCCTTCCTCCACCATTGATGCTGCCCTCCTCCGCATTGCCTCTATTCCCTGAACATCTGCCCTTAGTCCACTTTCCTGTCACCTTAACAGGGATAGAGTTGCCCTTGTCCTCACCACCAACCCCCTCCCCCCCGCCATGTACTTCCACATCCAGCACATTATTCTCCACAACTTAGACCATAAGGCATAGGAGCAGAATTGGGTCATTTGGCTCATTGAGTCTGCTCCCCCATTCCATCATGGCTGATTTAATATCCCTCTCAACCTCATTTCCTGCCTTCTCCCCATAACCTTTGATGCCCTGACTAATCAAGAATCTATGAACCTCCACTTTAGGTACACTCAATGGCTTGGTGTCCACAGTGTTGGTGGCAATGAATTCCACAGATTCACTACCATCTAGCTAAAGAAGTTCCTACTCATTCCTGTTCTAAGTGGACACCCCTCTGGTCTGAGGCTGTGCCCTCTGGTTCTAGATTCATCCACTATAGGAAACATCCTCTTCATCTCCATTCTATCCAGACCTTTCGCTATTTGATAGATTTCAATGAGATCCCCTCTCATTCTTCTAAAGACCAGCAAATACAGACCTAGAGGCTCATATTATCAAAAACCCCTCATATATTAACCTTTTCATTCCCAGAATCATTCTTGTGAACCTCCTCTGGACTGTCTCCAATGCCAGCAAAGCTTTTCTTAGACAAGGGGCCCAGAGCTGGTCACAGTACTCCAAGTGTAGTCTGCCTATGCCTTATAAAACCTCAGCATTACATCCTTGCTGTTCTGTTCTAGTCCTCTCAAGATGAATGCTAACATTGCATTTGCCTTCCTTACCACCTACTCAACCTGCAAGTTAACCTTTGGGGAATTCAGAATTAGGTTTATTTTCACTGGCATGTGTCGTGAAATTTGTTAACTAAGCAGCAACAGTTCAATGCAATACATAATATAGAAGAAGAAAATAAATAAATTGATCAATAAATCAATTAAGTATACATATATTGAATAGATTAAAAATCGTGCAAAAAAGAAATAATATATATTAAAAAAGTGAGGTACAGTTCACAGGTTCAATGTCCATTTAGGAATCGGATGGCAGAGGGAGAAAAAGCTGTTCCTGAATCGCTGAGTGTGTGTCTTCAGTCTTCTGTACCTCCTACCCAATGGTAACAATGAGAAAAGGGCATGCCCTTGGTGCTGGAGGTTCTTAATAATGGATGTTGCCTTTCTGAGAAGCCGTTCCTTGAAGATGTCCTGGGTACTTTGTAGGCTAGTATCCAAGATGGAGCCAACTAAATTTACAACCCTCTGCAGCTTCTTTTGGTCCTGTGCTGTAGCACCACCACCCCCCCCCCCCCATACCAGACCTGTCAGGATGCTCTTTACGGTACATCTATAGAAATTTTTGAGTGTATTTATTGACATATCAAATCTCTTCAAACTCCTAATGCAGTATAGTCACTGTCTTGCCTTCTTTATAGCTACATTGATATTCTGTGCTAGGACTTCCAAGTTCCTTTCTACTTTTGAGTTTTGAATTATCTCCCCATTTTAAAAAAAAGTCTACGTCTTTATTCCTTTTATCAAAGTGCATGACCATATGCTTCCCTAAGCTATATTCCATCTGCCACTTCCTTGCCAATTCTTCCATTCTGTCTAAGTCCTTTCTCAGAGTCCGTGCTTCCTCAACACTACCTAGCCCTCCACCTATCTTCATATCGTCTGTAAACTTAGCCACAAAGCCATCAATTCCATCATCCAGATCATTCGCATATAACATAAAAAGAAGCAATCCCAACACTGACAAATGCGGAACATTACTAGTCACCGGCAGCCAACAATGAAAAACCCTTTATTCCCACTCTGTCTCCTGCCAGTCAGCCAATCTTCTATCCATGCTTAGTATCTTTTCTGTAATATTATGGGTTCTTATCTTGTTAAGCAGCCTCATGTGCAGCACCTTGTCAAAGGCCTTCTAAAAATCCAAGAAAGTAACATCCACTGACTCTCCTTTGTCCACCTTGACTGTTATTTCTTCGAAGAGTTCCAACAGATATGTCAGACAATATTTACCCTTGAGGAAACCTGCCTTCAACCATCTTCAATTGGACCCTACCACCAAACACATCACCTCCCCAGATGCCCCTCCTCCATCCCATTCTCCCCTAGTCCACTCTTCTCTCGTATCAGATTCTTTCTTCTTCAACCCTTTACCTTTTCCACCTATCATCTCCCAGCTTCTTATTTCATCCTCCCTCCCTCACCCACCTGGCTTTACCTATCATCTTGTAGTGTGTACTCCTTTCCCTTCCCCCAACCTCCTTATTTTGGAACCTTTCCAGTCTGATGAAGGGTTTCAGCGCAAAATATTGATAATTTATTAATTTCCATAGATGCTGCCTGACTATTCGACTTCTCCAGTATTTTGTGTCTGTTGCTCTGGATTTTCAGCATCTGCAGAATCTCTTGTGTTCATGCAACAATTATTGCAACTTTTTTAGGCTGGTAGTGTTGAGTGAGATTGTTGGCCCTCACTATTAGTGTATGAAAATATTTTCCTTTGCTGCAGGTTGGACAGCCCTGCATGAAGCAAGTAACAATGGATTCCATGAAGCTGTGTTGGTGTTGTTATCAGCTGGTGCAGATGTTAACTCAAAGGGGTTGAATGGTATAATTCCTCTGCAGGATGCTGTCAGAAATGGAAATTCACAGGTATATTTTAAAGCCTATGTCAATATATTGACATCTTTTACATGCTCCTAGGACAAATGAGCACTGGAATCTATTCCTGGTAATACAGTGATATGCTGACCCCGTGTCAGTCAGGTCACATTGACCCTATATCTCTGACAGCTCTAACCCATCAAATATTGCTTCCAATATTGCTGCACAATTTGAACTATTTAAAGTGATTCACAAGTATAAATCTTCACGTTTAAATATGATGAATTTGATGCCATCAGAATTTTTTAAAAACTAATTTTTGCCCAGTTACTGAGTTTTTGATCTGCATTCAGTATAAGTAATACAATAAAATAATAAAGAGAACAATGATTACTCATACTCCCTAGCACTTCCTCATATTTACTCTGAAGGTAAAGTGAATACCTATAGTACAGAAACCTTTAATTGACAATGGCCCACAACTTCTTGTGGTTTGTGTAAATATACAATGGGCTGGTGAACATTTTGTGTGAGGACAAATGCTTCAAACCTTAATTAGTACATGAAACACAAGTATTGTGAATAACAGAAATAGCCTGGCTCTCTTGAAGATCTTTACTCATTGTTCTCAACCATTAAGAAGTACACAAAGGAAAACAGATACAAGTCATGGGATAAGAGACTGAGTGGGGCATGTGGAGAGGATTGGAATCACATTAAGTTGAATTGAGACTTTCAGTGTCAGGCTGAGTCAAAACTGAGCTGCTTAGGGTCAGGTAACACATCAGGTGGAAGATTGGTGGGAGGATTGCCAGGAGATCAGTGGAGGGTGGAGGGTTACCAGTGAGAAATAAGTGGAATCTTGAGGATGTACAGTGAAAAACTTTGTTTTGCACAGCATCATACAAATCATTTCATAACGTCAGTACATTGAGGTAAACAAGGAAAAAGAAATAACAGAATGAGGATTGTAGTGTTACATAGACAGAGAAAGTATGGTGCAGGTGGAAAACAAGATGCAAGGACCACAATGAAATTATGAGATCAAGAATTCATCTTTATTGTACAAAACACCTGCTCAATAGAGTTATGGAATAGAACACATGACACCTGGCCACTAGGCTCTTCACCTCTTTCGTGTATTCTATCTTGATGTTATTTGAGATCTGGCCACTCCACTGCAAACTTGTAGATGGCGCTAGGGCCAAATCTGGCCACAGTCTTGAGTGTATAGGGAGTAAAATTGGAGGCTGTGGTTACTGCCTCACAGGGCAACAGTGTTGATAATTTTGGCGGAAGTGTCCTTACTGATTGTAGTGTGGTGAAGAAGTCAAGGATTCAGTTACAAAGAGAGCAGCTGAGTTCTAGGAACACACATCAAAGTTGCTGGTGAACCCAGCAGGCCAGGCAGCATCTCTAGGAAGAGATACAGTCGACATTTCGGGCCGAGACCCTTCGTCAGGACTAACTGAAAGAAGAGCTAGTAAGAGATTTGAAAGTGGGAGGGGAAGGGGGAGATCCAAAATGATAGGAGAAGACAGGAGTGGGAGGGATGGAGCCAAGAGCTGGACAGGTGATTGGCAAAAGGGATATGAGAGGATCATGGGACAGGAGGTCCGGGAAGAAAGACGGGGGGGGGGAGGACCCAGAGGATGGGCAAGGGGTATAGTGAGAGGGACAGAGGGAGAAAAAGGAGAGAGAGAAAAAGAATGTGTGTATATAGATAAGTAACGGTTGGGGTGCGAGGGGAAGGTGGAGCATTAGCGAAGTTAGAGAAGTCAATGTTCATGCCATCAGGTTGGAGGCTACCCAGACGGAATATAAGGTGTTGTTCCTCCAACCTGAGTGTGGCTTCATCTTTACAGTAGAGGAGGCCGTGGATAGACATATCAGAATGGGAATGGGATGTGGAATTAAAATGTGTGGCCACTGGGAGATCCTGCTTTCTCTGGTGGAGAGAGCATAGGTGTTCAGCAAAACAATCTCCCGGTTTGCGTCGGGTCTCACCAATATATAGAAGGCCACATCGGGAGCACCGGACGCAGTATATCACCCCAGCTGACTCACAGGTGAAGTGTGGCCTCACCTGGAAGGACTGTCTGGGGCCCTGAATGGTGGTAAGGGAGGAAGTGTAAGGGCACGTGTAGCACTTGTTCAGCTTACAAGGATAAGTGCCAGGAGGGAGATCAGTGGGGAGGGATGGGGGAGACAAATGGACAAGGGAGTCGCGTAGGGAGCGATCCCTGCGGAAAGCGGGGGGGGAGGGGGAGATGTGCTTTGTGGTGGGATCCCGTTGGAGGTGGCGGAAGTTACGGAGAATAATATGTTGGACCCGGAGGCTGGTGGGCTGGTAGGTGAGGACCAGGGGAACCCTATCCCTAGTGGGGTGACGGAAGAATGGAGTGAGAGCAGATGTGCGTGAAATGGGGGAGATGCGTTGAGAGCAGGGTTGATGGTGGAGGAAGGGAAGTCCCTTTCTTTAAAAAAGGAGGACATCTCCCTCGTCCTGGAATGAAAAGCCTCATCCTGAGAGCAGATGCAGCGGAGACGGAGGAATTGCGAGAAGGGGATGGCATTTTTGCAAGAGATAGGGTGAGAAGAGGAATAGTCCAGATAGCTGTGAGAGTCAGTAGGCTTATAGTAGACATCAGTCGACTAGCTGTCTCCAGAGATAGAGACAGAAAGATCTAGAAAGGGGAGGGAGGTGTCGGAAATGGACCAGGTAAACTTGAGGGCAGGGTGAAAGTTGGAGGCAAAGTTAATGAAGTCAACGAGCTCAGCATGCGTGCAGGAAGCAGCGCCAATGCAGTCAATGTAGCGAAGGAAAAGTGGGGGACAGATACCAGAATAGGTTTGGAACATAGATTGTTCCACAAAGCCAACAAAAAGACAGGCATAGCTGGGACCCATACGGGTGCCCATAGCTACACCTTTAGCTTGGAGGAAGTGGGAGGAGCCAAAGGAGAAATTATTAAGAGTAAGGACTAATTCCGCTAGACGGAGCAGAGTGGTGGTAGAGAGGAACTGATTAAGTCTGGAATCCAAAAAGAACCATCAAGAAGGTCTCAAAGCTCTCTACTTCTTTTTGGCTCAGCCAGAGTCTATTACTAGCAATGAAATAGGCCTTATGAACCATATGTAAATAGAAATCCGAGATCATTTGGCAGGGACAGAAATTAACATTACCTTTGTATACATATTAGCATGGTCATGTTTTTGTTAAATCCTGTGTTTCATGTTTCTACACTTCTAATTCTCCCTGAATTTTATTAGCCATCTGGAAATTTGGCAATTGATGAGGATATGTTCATTCTACCTTATTTAAGGAAAAGGTTTATAAAAATTATTTTTGCATGACCTATATTCACAACAATACAGCTGACATCCAGTTTTAACTTTAAAATATTCATAAAGTTGTGAATGAACACCAATGAAAATATTTTTCTTTTTGCTTTCTTACTCCTTTTTGACCCAATAATACCATTATTGTTGGTTTTGTATCTAACCCAATAAGAATCCTGTAACCAGATGACAGTGTCAAATGTACAATATAGTAGATGACAAGTTATGACAAGCATTATTTCAGATTCAGAATCAGGTTTAATATCAGTGGCATATGTTGTGAAATTTGTTGTTTTGCAACAGCAGTACATTGCAATACATAATAAAAACTAAGTAACAGTAAGTGTGATATATATGTGTGTGTGTGTGTGTGTGTGTATACAAAAAGATAGAAAAAAAAGTAGTGAGGTAGGAACCATGGGTTCAATATCCATTCAGAACAGCGAATGGCAGAGGGGAAGAAGCTATTCCTGAATCGTTGATTGTGTGCCTTCGGGCTCCTGTACCTCCTCCCTGATGGTAGATATGGGAAGAGGGCATGTGTTAATGATGAATGCCGCCTTTATGAGACATCACTCCTTGAAGATGTCCCAGATTATGGAGAGGCTAGTGCCCATAATGGAGCTGACTGAGTTTACAGTTTTCTGCAGCTTATTTTGATCCTGTGCATTGGCCTTCCCATATCAGATAGTAAGCATTACTTCTTTATTTCGTGTCCATAAATTAAGTTCTTAAATCTTTTTATTATGTATTGCCCATAGATAGTGGAATTATTGTTGCAACATGGAGCTGATCCTTTTCAAAAGAATGATCATGGCATCTGTGCATTAGATGAAGCTTTGGATAACCGCATGAAGCAATTAATGAAAAGCTATCAACAAAGAAAAGGTATGAACATATTCTACTTTCATTGAACATGCATGCTTGTGTACAGTATGCTGCATTTCAATTTTCAGACTTGCTGCCATACGTGGAAGAGACAATGGTTTCTGTAGGAGACACATCAGTCAGATATGACAGTAATAGATTGTGACAAGACTTTTAGAAAAGGTCTACACTTAGATCTACACTTTTGATCTACACGTAGAACCTCCTTTACAAATCATCATCTTCTTGTCCCTTTCTTAGTGTTACTTTGACTTTGGGAATACATTTCGTGCAGATCTGAAAATATATCAGAGGTTTTTATTTTTGTTTTGATACAAATTTGATGATATAGAAGAAGGTTATTCAGGCCAGCATGTCCATGCCAGTCGATGAAAAAGCTACTTGGCCCTATCACTTACAACCACTCGGAGAATAGACACAGCTTGCCGCAACAAGTACACGAGCAGGCATTTTTAAATGTTCCTGACTCTACCATCCTTTCAGGCAGTGAATTCCAGATGTCTACCATCCAGGGTGATTTTTTTTTTCCTCATCTACCTTTTAATACATCTACTAATTACAAACGTTTGTTTATTTTAAATCAATAAATACTGGTTGTGGGCTCCTAAGAGGAATAGATTATTTCTGCCTAGGCCCTGCATTATTTTATGCATCTCAATGTTCTCCCCTCTTTCACAGAAAGCAACCCTAGCCTGTCCAATCATTCCCCATAGTTTTAATTTTCTGGTCATGGCAACATCCTTGTAAGTCTCCTCTTTTCTACAAAGTTGTGATCAAAACTGTGCACAACACTCAAAATATGATTTATGTAGCATTATATGCAGTTATAGTTATAAGTGATAACACTAGAAAACAAGTTGACTTTATTACTATAAACCAAAGATTTAGAAACTCAGTGACTCAATGCAAAACATATCCAGGTGCAGACTGTAATAGTGACCATAACCAAGTACTTTGTCATGTAAAAGTAAAACTTAAAAAACTAAATAAGCAAAAATCTGAACAATCCCTTGACTACTTGCAATTAATTAAAGAAGAAAACTTAAGACAAAAATTTGCAATTGAAATAAGGAATAGATTTCAAAGTCTAGAAATAGAATCTGTTGAAGATGATAGCAATCATGTAGAAATGAAATTTAACACTCTAAAGGATGCCTTGGTAGAATCAGCACAGTCAGTGATTCCTAAAAAAGAAAAAGGCAGAAAGACAGATGAAATCAAAAATCTAATGGAAGAAAGCAAATCTTATAGAATATAAGTCCTTAGATAAAGAAGTTAAAAGCTTATGTCAAAAAGCCAAAGGAGAATGGTTAAACCAGGAATGTGAGCAAATAGAAAGAATCCCTATTACTGATCCAAAAAGGTTACAAAAACAAATCAAGAATATCACTGGTAAAAAGCTCCTCTGTGCTTCAGGTGGATGTTTGAAAGCAAAGGACGGTACCATTATCCTGGAAAAAGATGAGATTATGAACAGATGGACTGAGTATATTTAGGAATTGTTTGAAGACGATTGAGGCGAAAAACCAGAAATTAAGAAAAACATTGAAGGTCCAAGTATTTTAAAATGTGAAGTTCGTAATGCAATAAATAAGATGAAGAAAGGAAAGGCAGCAGGCCCTGATGAATTAGTAATAGAACAAATTATTGCCCTTGAAGATTATGGAATTGAAAAACTTACTGATTTAATCAGTGACATTTATGAGACTGGAATAATACCAGAAGAGATGAAAAAATCAGTATTTATCACTCCCCCTAAGAAAGCTGGAGCAATAGAATGTGAATTACATAGGACCATAAGTTTAATAAGTCATATCACCAAGATACTTCTAAGAATTTTGATGACAGGAGCTAGAAGTAAGATACAAGCTGAAATAGGCAAAGAACAATGTGGTTTTGTGAAGGACAGAGGTACAAGAAATGCAATATTGATGTTAAGGAGACTATCTGAATGAGCTATTCAATTTCAAAAAGATTTGTTTGTTTGTTTTATCAACTACACAAAAGCACTTGATAAAGTGAAGCACAATAAGTTCTTTGAAATATTACAGAAAACTCTAGATCTAGATTCGAAAGACCTCTGCCTAATCAGAAATCTGTACTGGGAACAAACTGCTGCTGTAAGAATAGATCGAGAAGTGAATCAGTTTACAAAAATCAAGAGAGGCATTAGACAAGGGTGTGTTTTCTCCCCTAATTTATTTAATGTGTACAGTGAAACAATATTACAGAAAATAAGACACATCTTGGGAATCAAAGTTGGAGTTGAAAACATCAATAATTTCAGATATGCAGATGACACTGTCAATTGCAAGTACAGAGAAAGAACTACAAAACTTAATTGATATAATTGTTGAAGAAAGTGCAAAAATGGGGTGGTCTATCAATTGCAAAAAGACAGAATGTATGATGATATCCAAAATGAAGGAGAATCCTATCTGCAGGCTGAGAATAAATGAGGAAGACATAAAACAAGTACAGAACTTTTGCTACTTAGGAAGCTGGGTGACGTCAGATGGCAGGTGCAACTTGGACATTAAAAGAAGAACAGGGATGGCAAAAGACACCTTTACGAGAATGAAGAGTATACTGACCAATACTAAACTAGGCAAGACAACCTGCCTCAGAGTACTGAAATGTTACATTTATCCAGTTATGTTATATGGCTCAGAATGTTGGACAATATCTAGTAACATGAGGAAACAAATTGAAGCAGCAGAGATGTGGTTTTTGAGGAGAATGCAGAGAATATTATGGATGAACGAGGATGTCATGAACAGAGCAAACACAAAAAGAGAAATAATGTATGAGATCATGAAACAGCAACGTAACTTCATCGGACATGTGATTAGGAAAGAGGAGTTAGAATGGCCGGTAATTATGGGAAAGATTGAAGGGAAGAAAGCAAGAGGAAGACAAAGACAAATGATGATGGAAATGACTGGAAATGAATACCAATGAATTGATCCACTTGACCCGAAACAGGAATGTGTGGGCCATGGCAGTCAATGCTCAAACTGGGCCTGGCACCTGATGATGATGATGAAGCGTATATCGAATTTCATAGTCTTATAAAGGATGTTCTAACCACTTCAGCTATCAGTCCACCTATCTTTAACAATCTGTGGACACACATTCTGTTCTCCCACAGTTTTCAATATCCTCCCATTTATTGTACTTTCCCTTGTCTTCTTGCATCTCCCCAAATACATAACCTCGCCTTCATCAGAATTAAATTCTGTTTGCCACTTTATTACCCAGCTAACCAGACAATCTGTGTCTTCTGAAGTCATAAGCTATCCTCCTTCCTCTTAACTGCACAGCCAGTTTTTGCTTAACCTTCCAATATCTTTACAAGCTATGGGTAATGAATGAGCTTTATTTTTACAGACATCCATGAGTTGGTTTGTCTGTAAGTCAGAAAATTCACAAAAATCGCTTGATATGATAATGTTGTAATGAGTGGCATTAAAAGTACATGATATTGATTTAAAAAAGGAACAATTGCTAAAAGTGGAAAGAAATAGGAAACTAGTTCTGTCATTTGTAGGAACAAACATATGTACAGTACCATTGGAATTTTGAATTTAATATTATGGGAGCTCGTTTGGGGGTTTCAGTGAGTCGGGTGTTCTTAACCAGGAACAACATACATTATCCTTCCTGAAGTTAATTATAAATAGTAATAAACAAGGAACTGAGGACTGAACCTTATTGATCCTCATTGATAACATTGGATCTTCCTTGTACATTAATTTATGTCTTGAAATTGTCATGCTGGATTTATATTTCTAATTAAGAATAATAATTAGCTGCAGTCAAAGTTGGAGGAAACCGACAGCATACAAGAAACAGGGATTTAAAAAGTACAGTGGACAGTAAGATTGAGGTAAGCGTCAATTACATATCCATTTATTTATTTTGGGGGGAAAATTGTATTTGTTCACCATCAAACTCCTATCTTAACCTTCCTATTCCATAACACTCCCTTCAATGAATTACATTCATAGTGTGCTATTTATAAAGTCTGCCTTAAGAATAGCCCTCTGAAGATTAGCCATATTATTTATACATTGATAACTATGAAGAGCTAGAAATGAAGAAAACTACAACTATCCATTTGAGTAGTCCACCCCTGCTTTCAATTCCTACATTCCTATGTTCCCTTCTGTTTTGAGTTAGCAGAATTAATCGGCTTTTGTACAGCTAGTTTGGATGAATCCACCATACCATCTTTTCAAGGCAGCTAAAACAGTAAATATGTTCAGAATAACTTTAAGCTTCAGTCAAGTCATGACATACGGTTTTTAAGTAAATTGTTTAGAAAGTATAGACTACTCAGCCCTTCAAGCTTCTTCCACTATTTAATACAATCGCACCTATTCCTATTGAAAAATTCTGCAGTCCTGTATGTTTGCAGTTAATTTTTGCCCTTTTGACATATTATGACTAACTACCGCTGCCTCGAGATCATTCAGACTCTTGCTTCCACTGCCCTTTGAGTAAAAGAATTACAAAGATCCTAGGCTCACATAAAAAAATTGCCTTGCTATGTGTGATCCTTTATTTTTAAAGAATTACTTTTAAGTTCTAGATCACCCCTCAGTAGGAAACATTCTCTCCATATACACCATGTCAGTATTTTATATGTTTCAATTAATTTCTTTCCGACTCTGTAAAACTTTTTCTTTGAATGTTTTCTTTGAACTCCTTCCATTCCTTTAAGGAAGGAGACCTGAATGACAACCTCTCTGCAAGAACATTGTTATCTTTCCTAATTACTTCCTGCAATGATTTACTAGCATTTTGTGAATCGTGTCCGGTTACCCAGATTCCTCTACATCTCAGAGCTCTGCAACCTCTCACCATTTAGAAAAATATTATATCTTTTCATTTTTATTTCATAATGGACAACTTTACATATTCCTGCATTGTAGTCCTGTTGGCAGAATTTTGCCTGTTCACTTAATCTATCTTTGTAGTCGCCATGTACAGGGCCTTAAGAAAAGTATTTAGCCCCCACAATTTTTTTCACCTTTTACTGTCTCATTTTCTAAATTTAGAATATACTTAAGTAGGATTTTTGAGCTAATCTACAAAACATTGTACATCATGTCAAATCAAAAGAAAAATTTCAAAACTGTCAATAATTTTCTTAAAATTAAAAACCAAAATTGTGAGGCTGAAAAAGTATTCATCCCCTTTGTATTACTACACTAACTTTCTTCACGTGCAATATACGTATAACCTCACCAACTCACTCAATTTGTTGATTTGGAAAATTGGAGGATCACTTATTTTCAATTAATTCATAAGAAGAAATACCCAAGGTCCAACAGTATGGTAGGTTTTCAACAGACCAAACCAAAGTGAAGACTAAAAAGCATTCAAGACGAGTCAGACAACTTGTCAGGGAGAAGCACAAATTTGGGGAAGGGTACAAGACCATTTCAAAGGCACTGAACATACCTTGGAGCTCAGTGCAGTCTTTTATGAAAAAGTGGAAAAAATATGAAACCTGGGCCATGCTACATGGTCAGACTGCCCCTCTAAACTTAGTCGCTGGAGAAGAATGCCATTTGTAAGAGAAGCTACTGAGACACCAGCAGTTACTCTGAGTGAGCTGCGGAAGTCAATGGCTGCAACTGGAGATGAGGTATGTATTTATGGAAGAGCGGCAAGGAAGAAGCCCTAGCTTAAAAAAAGCATATCCTTGCTGTGGTAAACCATATATATGTTGTAACTGGGTTAAGTGTCTGGACACACCCCTCTGCTGACTGCCCCTGTGGCTCCTCCCACAGACCCCTGAATAAAGGTGATTTCGCCTTGCCCCTCCCCCTCAGTCCGGGGGCAGACACTCAGCATGGAGGTCGTGTTGTACAGCGAATAAAAGCCTTTCAGTATTTTACCCAACTTCAGTCTTTTGGAGTTATTGAAGGTGCTTCACTTGCCTGAAAAGGCTTTGCAAAGTGTCACTTAGAAGACACAGTAGAGATGTGGAAGAAGGTTTTCTATCAGATGAGACTAAAGTGGAACCTTTTCGCCACAACACTGAGCACTACATGTGGCATATATCAGCCAGCTAACATCATCCCTACTGTAAAGTATGGTGGAGGTAACATCATGCTATGGGGATGCCTTTCAGCTGTAGGGATTGGAAATCTGATCAGGATAGATAGGAAGATGAATGCTGCTAAATACAGAGAGATCCTGGATAAAAATCTGTTTGCCTGTGCCAGAAAGCTTAAAGTGGGGAGGAAGTTCATCTTTCAGCAGGACAACATCCCAAAGCACACTGCCAGAGCAACCATGGAATGGCTTCAAATGAAGAAGATTGATGTCCTTGGAAGGCCCAGTCAGAGTCCTGACCCCAACCTGATTGAACATCTCTGGCAAGACCTCAAGATTTCTGTCCAGCACCGCTCCCCAACTAACCTGGCACAGCTTGAGCAATTTTGCAAGAAGGAATAGGCAAATCTTGCTCTGTTACATTGTGTAAAGCTCATTGGGACTTGCCCAAAAAGACAACTGGCTGTGAGAGTTAGTTCAACCAAGTACTGAGCAAAGGGGATGAATACATTTGAACTACTGACATTACAGTTTTTGAATTTTTAGTTTTTCATGCTTTACAATTTTCTGTGCTTTTTGGGATCTACTGTGAAAAAGGAGCATGTGATTCACAAATAATTCTCAGTTAAATCAACTGTAATACAAGGTACTGTATCCTTTTCCGTATTTCCGTGTGACATAGAAAGAAGTCATTCTGTTCTATTGAGTCAATTCTGATTCACATAACAATCCCACTCACAACTAATTGTGTCCTGTAACCTACACTCCAATCCACTCTCCCAAGATTCTACCATCCAGATATGCACAAGGAACAATTTACAGTGGTTTCTCAACCAAGCTTTTATAATTTACTTTCCTACCAATTTTTCTTCAATGACAGATTTAGCAACCAAAGCTTGGATGACTTACTCCAAATGATTTATATAAATGCTAAAAAGTTGAGGCCCTAATGCCTACACCATCACTAAAATTACAGAAGACATGCCATTACTGGCACTTAATAATCTGCACACTGTTGCTCAGTTTTGATTTTGCCAGGACCCCTGCCCCAGGTCCATTCACCATATTGTGGTGGAGACTAAAGGTCTTCTCAGTGTTAATGGGTCATAGGTACAGCCTATCAAAGGCTGAAGAGAAGAATTGAGATATCAGTAGAGGTGGTGGAGGCACACAGCTGAAATTTGGAACATTTACTTTATTGGGTACTAGTATAGAAGACAAGTCGAGGACAGTGTAGATTCTCCTGAGGATAAACACCTTTTTTGAAATTGAACTTAGCATAACTTTATGAAAGCTAGAGAATTACACTATAATCTTGATTTCAAATGGGCCAAGATAGTTGAGGAAACCATTTAAATTGCAAGATACTGCCCTGTTCTTTAGTTTCACCATTGCTTAGTTATGGTTACTTACTGATTTTTATATAACTCTAGGTTTTCAGGAATTCTACTATGAACAGCCAGAATCCTGACACAGTGCCATCTGTTAAGAGAAAAACAGGAAGCACGCATCAAGTAAAAAACAATGTTCAACCCAACAAAACGAATCGACGCCCAGGGACTTCTTGCAATATGAATGAAAATAAAACAAAGCAGCATGATGTGGAGCAGTCTCTGGGAAGACCTGTGACTCGCTACATGGTGAACTTGCAGAACCAGTTTGCTACCTATTCTGGACAGAAAATCACACAATCTAACAATTTAGAAATTCAGATTAAATCTACCTCTGTATCTGTAAATGCAGTTGAGACTAAGCTCACCAGTTATAATGATAATGTAGCTACTGGTAGTACATCTGGAGCTCAAACATCACTGAGGCGTTCTGCAAGAATCAGAAATTCAACTGGATTTGAAGTCCAAGCAGAGGAAAATTCAACTACATCCAAACAACACAGTATTGAAAATTCATCCAAACAATCTAGTAGAGAAAATTCACAGCAACATCCATTAGTACTTAAACCCTGTGGTGCTGTGAACAAAAATAAAAGTATTGCTGATCTCAAGTGTCATGAAAACATTACAACTCGCACAGGAAGTCAATTAACTTCTCCAGAAGTTGAATTGACTGATACACTTTGCACCATAAACATGTTAAAGGGTGTAAGAAACAAATCTAATACCACTGATGCAGGTGGTAAATTACTCACAAAAGAATTGCTGAGTGCATGCAACACTGATGAACAACCTGCACAATTGATAAAATATTCAAAAGTTCATGTCAGCGAAGAAATGCTGAGTAAAGTGACCCCTTGTAATTTAAATGTGGAAATGTCTCAGAAAACTGAATATGAAAGAGCAGGAGGACACTGTATTCATGAAAGCATCTCCAACAATACAACATCCCTAAAAAATAGGAACTCTCACTTGCCTGACCAAGATGACTCCACAAAAATCAATAAATTTATTGAGTACATTCCAAGCACTGAATCCATTGCTACGGCTGAACTCACCATAATGGATGATACATTACCAAAAGTTGAAATTAAGCAGCACAATCACACCAAGAACAAGACTCTAGAATACAATCCTGATAGTAATGTGATACTTTCTGATGTTTCAGAATTTAGATGTAATATCCCTATGATTTATGAACATGAATCTGGACAGGATCTACTTGAACCTGTAACCTCAGAACACATATCTTTACAGCAAAAAGTCAGCTCCACAACTTCAGATTATGAAAGGGTTGATCATTTTATCACAGAACATAAAACCTGTAATAATGTCACCTCAACTCCAGACCACAGTGAAACTGTAATATTAGAACTCATAAGCCAGGAAGAACATTCCAGAGATTTGATGACAACAAATGATCAGTATAACAATAAGCCATCTACTTGTGATATGGTCTCAGATTGCAAGCTTAATGCTGCAACTACAATGTTACATTTGGAATATCAAACCTATGAATCTAATGCCAATTTGTCTGAGCTCTGTACCAGTAATTTAAATGATGCAAAGCACTTGGCCAGGGCAACTAACATGGCGACAGCTGAAGAAGTAAATGCAAATGAAGGTGAAGAAACTATCAATGATACATTTGCAAAATACCAATTCGGAGAACCAGCACAAGAGACAAATAAAAGTGGACCTGAGCATGTAATAGCCGAAACAGGTAGCAGTGATGACAAAAGAAATAATGCATTGCACAATTCAGATGGAACAAGCAATGTACATACTCCAGAAGTAAGTACACATGCAAAAAGTAAAAACAAGGGAAGAAAGAGATCCTGCAAGCTGTGCACCACAGAATCTTCAGGTATCCACTAAAAAAGTAAAACCGGTTGCTTTACATTTTGAAGTTACTGTTTAATTTCACACCAAAATTATGCTTTCCCAAATTGTAATATGCAGGAAACCTCCCCTACTTGTTCTCAATGTTCCTTCACTAATTAGAGTTTATCCTGGTTAAATGTCACTTTCAGCCTGTCCCACTTGATTGTCACAAGCCTGATGTCCTCAAGTACAACTTTGGACAATCATCTCAGCAGATGGGAGAAATCCCATCAACTTCACAATTCTTCATTCTCAAAAAATGTGTAAAATCTAACCTCAATTTGTATATTTCCATTTCTCACCTCCCATTTGTATCTCACTGAACACCAAGGTTCTTTCTGATTAGTGGTTAGCACAATACTTTACAGTTCAGGCAACCTGGGTTCAATTCCCGCCATTGCCTGTAAGCAGTTTGTGCTACATTCTCCCCGAGTCCACTTGGGTTTCCTCTGGTGCTCTAGTTTCTTCCCACAATCCAAAGATTACCAGTTGGTAGGTTGATTGGTCATTGTAAATTGTCCTGCGATTAGGTTAGCATGAAATCAGGGGTTGCTAGGTGCTGTGCTCAAAGGGCCAGAAGGGCCTACTCCACGTTGTATCTCAACAAAATAAAAATAAAAATGATCTATATAGGCCAAACAAAAATAAATTCTAACTCAAGAATATACAAATGCACTCACCCCATCTTCCCACTGCTTTAACAGTGATAGGGTTCCTCTTGTCCTTGCCTACCACCCCATCAGGTTCCGCATCTAACATCATTCTCTGCAACTTCTGCCATCTCCAAAGGGAATCCCATCACCAAACATCTATTTACCATCCCCCCCCCCCCCCCGGGATCACTCCCATCGTGATTCCCTTGTCCATTCATTCATATTCATCCCTCCCCACTAATCTCCCAGCATTTATCCCTGCAAGTGGGCAAAGTGCTACACTTGCCCATTCACCATTTCCCTCACCTCCATTCCGGGACGTATATATTCCTTCCAGACAAGGCAACACTTCACCTGTAAATCTGCTTGGGTCATCTCTTGTGTCTGGTGCTCCCGATGTAGTCTCCTCTACATTGGTGAGTCCCGTCGTAAATTGTGGAACTGCTTTGTCGAGCACCTCTGCTCCATCCACCAAAAGCAGAACTTCCAGGAAGCCAAACTTTTTAGTTCCTATTCCCATTCCTATTCTGACATATTGGTCCATGGCCACCTCTTGTGCCATGATGAATACACCCTCATGGTGTAGGAGCAACACCTCAAATTCCACCTGGGTAGACTCCAACCTGATGGCATGAATATTAATTTCCCCTCTGGTTTTAAAAAAAAAAATTCCCTTCCTCTCCTCTCTTCAGTTCTACACTCAGTCCTCTTAACTCTTTTCACCTATTTACAACCTTCCTATGGGTCCCCTCCTCCTTTCCTTTCTCTTAATTGTCCATTCTCTTCAATCAGGTTCCTTCCACTCCAGCCTTTTAACTTTTCTATCCACCTGG